>NC_080539.1:187700458-188000458 GCF_028640845.1 Ahaetulla prasina
TGGATCCAAATATCTGATAAATAGTAATAATTGGTTTAAAACATGAGCTTCTTATTTTATTTTTAAAAGTCAAATTTATAAAGCAAAATAAGCATTATGGAAATGATTTCTTCTAGGCTTTTTCTGTCACCAGATTATTATAAAATTACAATGGGTCAAATCAGAGCTAATGGAACTTAAATCCTACAAGCACTTCAAGATTCATCTTTTGCCAGTAGAATGACAAGTAGACTTGAGGACTCAGAAGGCTTACAGCCAATTTTAGCACTCTATGAATTACAACTATTTCTGCAGAAAAACAAATGTGTTTTAGTAAATCACACACTAGCAACCTCCTATTTAGGTTGTTTGTGCTATTGGTTAATGATACTATAAACAATATGAAAGCTTCAGCTAGTGAAGCATATAGCAAATAATTCAACCCATTAGTGATTATATTTATAGTCCCAAATAATCAGTTAACTCAATACCTCACAAAAATACTTAAATATACAGTCTATGTTCAAGAGGTAAGATCTGTCAAGTAGCTCACTTATTCTCTTAATTCAATTAGAGCAATATATACTGTCCTTCACATATTGAAATGGAAGGACATCAAATTTAATTCAGCCCACAAGTGGATTAGCCCATTTGACTTATTTAATCTCAGTGTGGGGTTTAATTTTTGGCAAAGTGAAATAATTTCCATTCTTGAAATCAATGCAGCTTGCATATTTTGAACACAATGAGAGTTAAAGAGTGTCAATATGATGCTTTCATTGTGCTCTTGGACTGGGATAGGAAGGAGACAATATCAGGTTTGTCTGGTTCGGTCTGGCACCTCACAGGCATCCTGCCATCAAAGGATTGGACGGGGAAAACAGAGGGACAATAAATCTGTAAGTGTACGTGATGGGGAATCAGAAGGAGGGAATGACATAAATAAACTGGCCAGATCCAATTTGTACTAGCATCCCAAGTCCAGGCTCCCTGATAAATGGATTCGCATGGACTCTCCCTGGAAGAAAACATACAGACACCTAGAAAATAAACATCATCAAATGTCCCTAAAAAAGTAGCATCATCAACTGCTCCTGTGATAGGTAGAAAAATGCCCCAAACCTCCCTAGGAAAAAAAAAGGTGAGTGTTGGTGATAGGGGACTTAGTTCTCAAGGGAATTGAATAAGCCATTTATAGACCAGTCAATCCAGAGAGGTATGTTGTCTCCCTTGAGCAAAAATCAAAGATGTGGCTGAGAAACTAACCAAAATAATAAAACCCACAGATTACTACTCTTTTCTACTAGGGACAGTAGGGACAAATGATACAAAATATAGGGACAAATGACACAAAAAAGGACTTGAAAACAATATTGAGTGATTATGAGCAGCTAGGCAAGAAACTTGCACAAGTTTCACAAGTAGTTTTTTATCTGTACTGCCAAAGAAAGGTCAACATCCAGTAAGAGAAAAGGGGATTCTAGAAGTGAACCACTGGCTAAAGGGTTGATGTTGCAAAAATACAATTTGGATTCCTGGACCATGGTCTGCACTACATCCATGATGGGCTTTTGGCAAGGGATGGGCTGCACCTCACAAAGACTGGGAAGAATATTTTCAGAAAACGAGTAGCTCAACTTATCAGGAGGGCTTTAAACTAAAATCGAGGGGAGAAGGTGACCAAACTTTAGGATCTCCAGAACTTAATTCCAAGTAAAAACTCCTAGAAAACAAGTCAAATAATGAGATAAGGAGAGATGGGAAGGAAGACAAATTCAAACACCAAATAAGAGACATATGAAGTAGACCCGGAGTCAGACATAAAGATCTCAAGTGCCCATATACAAATCCACAAAGTTTGGGGAACAGTGTGAACTTGAATTATTAATACATGAAGGTAGGGGGGTAGCGGTTGTTATAAATGAGGGTCTAGAACCGAGGGAGGTCACTGTCCTGCAGATAGCCGATTGTGAATCCCTCCTTGTGAAGTGGGGCCATGGGGTGCAGGTGGGCGTGCTGATTGCGTACCTGGCTCCTTGCTACGTAACAGCAGCCCTGCCTGAGCTGTTGGAGATGATAGCCGGGACGGCAGTTGAGACCTCCAGACTTATGGTTATGGGAGATTTCAACCTGCCGTCGGCGGGCGAATCATTAACGACAGCTCGGGAGTTCATGGCTTTCATGACGGCCTTGGACCTGACCCAGATAGTTAATGGTCCCACCCACATTGGGGGTAACACTCTGGACTTGATTTTTGTCTCGGGACAGTGGCTTAATGATCTGGAGTTAGGGGATTTAATTTTTAAACCCCTGTCATGGTCAGATCATTTACTCCTTCAGCTAGACTTTTGAACCACTGCACCGCACCACAGGGAGACGGAGCCGATTCGATGGTTCCGTCCCAGGCGCCTGATGGACCCAGAGAGGTTTCTGATGGAGCTTGGGCCGTTTCCCGGGGAATTAGCCCACGGCTCGGCCCAAGAACTGGTGGCCGCCTGGGAAGAGGCAGTGGCCGGGGCTTTGGACAGCGTCGTGCCTTTGCGGCTTCTGACCCGGCGCCGAACTCGACCAGCTCCTTGGTATAACGAGGAGCTGACAGAGATGAAGCGCCGGAAAAGATGCCTAGAGAGTGTTTGGAGGTCCAGCCGCTCTGAATCCGACCGAACACTAGTGAGGTCTTATATTCAGACCTACCTAGTGGCAATAAGAACGGCAAAACATAACTATTTTTCCGCTCTTATTGCATTGGCAGATAATCGCCCAGCCACCCTGTTTAGGGTGACCCGCTCCCTGCTTACGCAGGAGGCTCCGGAGGACCCCTTGCAGGGGCGTGCTGAGGATTTTGTACGGTATCTTTCCGATAAAATTGCTCGGATCCGGGACAGACTGGACACTGATTGGATAGATTCAGGCGGGATGACGGGGACGGGTCTTGCGGATATTACCTGGGCTGAGTTTGATCCTGTGACTCTCAACGACATGGACAGGTTGTTGGGTACGCTGAATCCCACCACATGTTTATTGGACCCGTGTCCCTCCTGGTTGGTACTGGCCACACGGGAGGTTACACGAGGCTGGCTCCTGGGAGTTACCAACGCTTCCTTGTTGGGGGGCATTTTCCCCCTTCCCCCCTAAGCCTGTGTTACGGGTAATCTTGGCTCACAACCAAATGTTGTGGACTATTGAGCAAAATAAGATGCTTCATAAGGAAGAAATGAGTGGAACTTTGAAGGAGATGATTTGATTTTCCAAAGCATAAAGGACATCATAGAAAAAAGGTTTAAGGAGATTATGGAAAAAATGGAAAAAAACTATATGAGGGATGATGAGTAAAGATCTAGATGCTCAGAAAAGGGAGGAGCTAACAGAAGGAATGGAGGAAAAGATAGAACCGAAGAACCAGCAAACAAAAGAAGACAAGGAGGAGGTAATAATAAAAATAACAGTGATTGATTTAATTAAACCAGGAGGAAATATTTTAAGAGAGTTGAAAAGAGAATTTGAGATACAGGAAAATACTGTTGAATGGGAGATAGAGGTTTGGGCAGATACTTTGGAAGTTAGGCAGTGGAAGAGGGTAGAGATGGGAGAAATACTTACGTTGAATAGCCAAGAAGTAGATGCAGACAGAGATAAAGATCCGAGAGAGGAATATGGGAGGCAAGTCAAAAAAAGCATAGCAACTAAAGTACTGAAGTGGACAAGAGACGATGGATAGAAAGGAAAGGGTTTCTCTCTCCTTTTTTTATGTTTTGATTTGCTTTTCTTTTTCTCTTTCTTTCCCTTTTTTAGAATGGTAATGTCAGCCTCCACTCCAATCCTCACATCCTTTTGTACAATTTATATGCAGTAGTTAGATTGCAATGGGTTCTTTGTGTAATGTAAAATAGCTCATGGATGTAAGATGTGTCCTATTCTGGTTAAGTGAAGATGGCCCTTTAAGAGTGTCGTCTGACATAAGAACAAAGGGAGGGGAGATTAACGGTTTGAAATCAGCAAGAATGTTAGAGCGCGGGCTTTCCAATGGAGACTGCATTCCTGAGGTGATTAACAACCAGAGACGGGCGGAAGAAGATTACCACGGCGGGCCGAGAAGGAGCTGGCATTGGACCAGACCTGCCCGACCTCTTGTGGGGTGAAGGGACTAACGAGGGGATATGGAATGTTAGCCATATTTTGTCTCAGATTCAACTTTACCCGGCTGTAGTCCAGATGTATTTAGTAAAAATACTTTTCTTCATAACCAAATGAAGTCAAGGTGTTTTCTTTCCTAAATATAATCAGAGATAGCCTGACAGGTGGCATGATTAGACGTTAGATAGAAATAAGAGAAGGCAGAAACATTTGTATATACATACCTTTATATAATGGAATAAAAGTAACAATAAAATGGGAAACTAGAGATTGAATGATGGTATTATTATTTTTTTATATATTTTTTTATTACTTTTTTCCAACAAACAAAAAAGAAAATACATTATTACACCCTTGTGCTATACATAAAAAAAAAGGAAGATTTGGGTCTTCGGATATGTCCTCATGATTGCCAAAATCCACGTTCTCGAGGTACAGGTACCGAAGCATCCAATTTTCCAAGCGCATAGTCCACGAATGGTTTCCAAGTCTTCCAGAAAATATCTTCTTTATACACACCACTTCTAATTTTAATATCACATGTCATTTTATCATTTATGGCTAATTTCCACATTTCAGAATTCCACTCTTCTATTCTAAAAATCACATCTAATTTCCAATATCTAGCTATTATAATTCTACCTATTATAATCATAATTCTAATCAATTCTTTTTCATATTTTGTTAATTCTATTTCCTCAATTCCATCAATAATATAGTTTCCTCTCTCAATATTATTACTTTTCCCATCATTTCAAATATCATTTTCTCCAATTGTTGCCAAAACTTTTTAACCTTGTCACATTTATACCACATATGTTCATAAGTCCCCAATTCCATCTCACATCTCCAACATTTTTTACTATTTTTTTTATCCATCTGTGGCCATCTTACTGGAGTCAAATACCATTTCAAACAACTTTATAATTATGCTCTTTAATCCTTATAGATAAAGTTCTCATAATTCTACTATTCCAATTCACATTCCAATCTGACTCTGGTATTTCAATATTAAGATCTTTTTCCCAATTTGTCCTCATCACTCTTTGTAATTTTTCATCAGAATTTATAATCTTATAAACCCTACTAACGAGTCCCTTTAGCCCAATTTCATCTTTCATAATCCCAGATACTAAATATTCAAATCCAGTTTCACATCTATTTATCAATAATTTTCCTTAATTTTTTGGCCATTTTTCTATCTGTATTTTTTCAAACCAACTTAACCCTAATTTTTCAATAATTTCTTTATTCCTCCTTTCATTTTCCATAACTTTTATCCAATCTCTAATAATTTCTATATTTTCCTCTTTAATCACTTCATTACGTTTTATATTATTTTTAATCGGCCAATTTCCAATTGTCTCCCCCAAAAAGATTATATCCGGAATTAAAATTTTAACAAATTTATTCCACATTTTTACTTAATCCTTTAACCAATAACTTCTAATTACACATTTTGAGTTTGCTTTATCTAAAACCACCTTGATCCAAATTTCTATATCCCTTAACTCTAAGTCTCTCCAATAGTTATCTTCACCTTTAAATATCTTTGCATCCTGATTAATTAAAGAAATGGGCCGATAGGACTCAATCCTTTCTAAATCTTTATCTGGCTTAGGAATTAGGGATATCACCGTTCTATTCCATGACGAAGGTACTTCCACCATGTAATATTCCATTGAATAATTTTTGCAATCTTGGTATTATTAATTCTTTAAATTCTTTATAGAACTCAGCAGGTAATCCATCCTCACCTGGAGCTTTCCCTAATTTTATTTTTTGTATAATTCCATTAATCTCATCTTGTGTTATATCTTCTTCCATCAATTCCTTATATGTTTGATCAATTTTCACCACATATTGTTCTAAATAGCTTTGCAATTTTCCCCGATTAACTGGTTTCTTTGAATATAAATTCTGAAAAAAATTTCTAACCACTTCACATTTCTCTAATTTTTTATAACATCTTATACCTCTGTCATCTATCAAAGCTCCAATTTCTCTCTTCTCTCTTTTATTTTTCGCCATCTTTGCCAATAACTTAGAATTTCTATTACTAAATTCAAAAAAATTCCTATTTAAATATCTCAAATTTCTTTTTACTAACTCTGTATCCTCTTCTATCATTTTATTTCTTAAAATATTAAGCTCCTGAAGAATTTTTTTTCTTTAGTAAGCAAAAATTGATTTTCCAATTCTTTAATCTGGTTTTTATCTCTTTCCATTTTAGTTTTATAATTTTATATTTCCTACTTGATAATTTAATACTCTCCTCTAAACACCGCTTTCATCGCATCCCAAACAATTTCAAATTTAACCTCCCATTATCATTTAATCTCCAACTTTCCTCCAATTTTTAAGTATCCATTTTTTATCCTTTTCATTTTTATACAATTTCTCCTCATATCTCCAATAGCTTCTTTTTTTCTCAAAATTAAAATCTAAATCCACCATAACTTCTGCATGATCAGAATCTTTAAAAATTCCCACATCTACCTTATCCACATTATTCAACAAATCTTTAGAAAGAAAAATATAATCAATTCTAGAATATGTATTATATATCTTAGAGAAAAAAGTATATACTCTTTCAATTCCTTTGACCTCTCTCCACACATCCACCACGCCGTTTCGAAGCATCCACATATTTAAAATCCCCATTTTATTTGCTCCTCCACAGCGGGTGGGGTTAGTACTGTCTATTTTATCTCTGATTAAATTAAAATCCCCAGCCACAATTACTTTCCCTACACTTTCATTCTCCAAAATTTTTGTTATTTTTTCAAGAAATTCTCTTTGTTTTTCATTCGGTAAATATAAATTAACAAGTGTCACTTTTTCCTCATTAAGATTTCCAACAATTATTACATATCTTCCATCTTCATCCAAAATTACTGAATGATGGTATTATTAAGTACGTTTTAATAATATTATGATTGGCATTGGAATATATTGAAATATTGAGCAATTAAATAATGAAAGAACATACTTTAATATAAACATGTGTGTCAGAATTATATAGATTTGATGATTGTAAAGAATATGATTAGAATAATTTTGTATGTCTAAATAATATTGGGATTGGTATTAGAATTGTTTATTGAAACATTCAATAATGAAATAATGAATGGTTGTATCTTAATACAAACAGATGTAAAGAGTGAAATATGGGAGGTAAGTTAAAAATGAACAGGATTCAAAGCACCAAAGTGAGAGAGTGTTGGATAGAAAGAAAACTTCTTGTAATAAAGAAGTTAGAATAAAGTTAGAATAGAGATAGAAATAAGAGAAAGGGAGAATATTAGTGTATACATTTTTACATATTCAAATAAAAGCAATAACAAGAGGGAAGCTTAGAAATTGAATGATAGTATTATTATGTATAATCAAATAATATGATAAGTAGCATTAGAGCAATATATTAAAACATGGAATAATTAAATAATGATAGACTATAACTTAATATAAATGTGTATTATTACTAGAAATATATAAGTTGGTTGAATGTAATAACTATGATTAATTTTAGTAGTTTTATTTGTATTAGAATATATGACACACAGGTGACACACTGTTCATGCATTGATATGTATATGTAAAATTAAATTAAAAAACTTGAAACAGGAAAAAAACATCTTCCAGGCTATCTCATCTCCCTTACATGTATGATCTGAAGCTATATGGAAAAGCACCACCTGGAACAGAATTGTTCCTCAGCACTGTCCATATATAGATAGATACAATAGATAGCCAATGGAATTTAGACTGGACAAATGTGTCACTCTTAACATCAACAGAGGAAAAATAATGAAAGCTGAAAGAATCAATGGAAATAATAATCCAGTCATTACATACACAGCTGTGGACTAGACTCAAGCAGATCCAAACATCCAGGATGAGAGCAGAAAAATAATGACAATGCCCTTCATTTATGCAATAATGTCACTCTACTTACCAAGGAAAATAGGTGGTCATGGAATGTTGCAAGTATACCAGACAGTTGAAGAAGACAATTGAAGAAGAAAAAAGGACATTAAAAGGACAGTGAAGAAAATGCACTGAAGCTATTGAAGACTTACTGAATGCCAGAGAGACCATACTCATCTAGAAGAAAGTTCAAATGAAGAATAGAAAAGAGACATTGCAAGGCAAAGTATTACATGGTCAATACATAAAAAAATTGGTAAGGAAAGCAGATACCTGGCAATGGCAAGAAAGTTGAAGAAAACGACAGAGGGGCCAATTTTGGCTGCACAAGATCAAGCCTTAAGAACGAGTATGTACAAAGCCAGAATTTGGAAGACAGTAACAGACAGCAATAACTGCCTCTACAAAGTAGTTTAAGAAACAGTGGACGATCTAGTTAGCTGCTACAAGAAGACTACACAGACTGCTTACAAACAAAGGCATGCTGCATTTGAAGATCTGCAATAAATACTATTTGCTTAAAAGAAATAACTGGTGGGACCACAAAATAGACAAGGTAATAAAAAACAAAGATGCTAAAGTGCTCTGGGCCTTTAGAATTCAAAGGTAGAATTCAAAGATAGGCTCTGCGCATGCGCAAGATGGCTGCATAACCGGGAGATCGGGAGGACGACGATCTGGTGAAGTGGGGGATGGCGACGCCCAGGCGGTCTGCCGAGCAGCCTGCGCCCCCCGGTTAGGTGTAGCACCATCTGAGCAGCCGTGAGAGGGGTCTTGGGACCTCCTTGGACTCACGGCTGCCGGGACCGAAGCCGGGAAAGGGCGGGGCTGCGAACGGCGGCCATTTTATTATTCGGCCGGGCGGGAGCCGAGGAAGGAAACACCGAGGCCTGGAGGAAGGACGCCGGTACCCAGAGGGCCTGCCGAGCGGTTTCGCCCCAGATCCGGTATGTCATCTCTCGGGCAGCCGGGGGAGAGGTCTGGGAGCCTCTTTGGACCCCCGGCTGCCGGGAACGAGGCCGGGGGATGGGCGAGCCGCGGATGGCGGCCTCTGGGCTACGGACGAGGCTGCGGCTTGGATTTGGTGGTTGGGGAAGCCGCAGCTGGGTTTCCCCCCCCGTTTCATCGTTTCATCGTTTCATCGCTTCTCTGGCATCTGGCGTCTTCGGATGTTTTCTGGGCTCTCCAGCTCTTCTTGATTTCCCCTGACCCCCCTTTGGACTTGGCGGAGGGGCCTAGGCTCTAGGGCCTAGGGTGAAGGGCTGTGATAGATCCCTCTTGTGGCCCCCACCGGAGGTGTCCTGGCCCAGTTTGGCCTGGTTAGGCCTAGCGGGGCCTGCTTCTTCTCGGACTGGGAGTTGCATTGTCATCTGCAATCATGGGCCAGCTGCATTTGTCACCTTGCACCTTATATGGCTGGCTGATGGCCATTTTTGGGACTGTCCGGGAAGGTGATTGGAGACCGAATGGGTATTGGGGCCCTACTCTGCAACATCTTATGAGGAAACATCCACTCTGGAAATATCGGTGACGCCATAACGGGGAGATGAATACCACCCTATTAGGACGGATTGTAGGACTGAGCTTTTCGCAGAGCCACAATAACTTTTTACTACCAGACTGCATCTGCGACTTATACCATCTTGTATCAGCTTTAAGCCAGCCACCATCTGAAGACATTTGGCAGATGGGTATCCACTCGGACTTGGCATTACACCTTGCCACCCCAGACATTACTTTGCTACTTCACGTCGTCTGCTCTCTCCTGTGTATGCTTTTAACTTATTTATTTATGCGATATTCTGCCTTGGAACTCTTGCGCCTCAGGTGCCCCGCCGCAGGAATGGCCCCGCATTATCAAGGGCGGCCTCAATGACGGGTCTTGGGACCCACAGAGGTGGCATGAAAAAAAAGAGCCTGTGGGGTTTTAGATAGGGCTTTTTAAGGGTGGGAGGGTTAAGGCGGGCGTGGGGGGTAGCCCGTCGGGAGGGAGCCAGTCCTTGCGCTTGCCCGTGACGGTTTTTTAATAGGTTGGGAGGTTAGGGGGGGAGATTGCGTTCCTGTTGGTGAGGGCGGCCTGATTCCCACGGTAAGTGAGAGGGGCAGATATGGCGGAAGGGGAGGATCATATCGTTTTGGGGGGGCGCGCACCCGATGTTTGCAAGCGGTCGCGCGCCCCGGTCCCCCGTCCTTTTCCCCTTCCCCCGATGGTCAAGACTCCCAGAGCCTGGGCCTTCGGGCGATGTTATGCAACGCACGGTCCGTAGTTAATAAGGCCCCCCTAGTATACGACCTTATTCAGGGGGGCGCTGCGGACCTTATAGGCGTTACGGAAACCTGGCTGGGCACGGAAGGGGGTGTGCCCCTTGTTGAGATGTGCCCGCCGGGTTTCCGTGCATTCCATCAGCCGAGGGCCCAGGGTAGGGGTGGGGGGGTGGCGGTTGTGATTAGAGAAAGTCTAGAGCCGAGGAGACCACTGTACCTCAGATTGCCGGTGCGAATCCTCTTTGTGAGATGGGGCCATAGGTGCCAGATGGGTTTGCTGATCACGTACCTGGCTCCTTGCTGCGTGACAGCTGCCCTGCCCGAGCTCCTGGAGGTGCTGGCCGGGTGGCAGTTGAGACCCCAGACTTTTAGTCATGGGGACTTTAACTGCCATCGTCCGGCTCGTCATCGACGGCAGCTCGGGAGTTCAAACTTCCATGACGGCCTTGGACCTGACCCAAGTAATTGATGGCCCTACTCACATTGGGGGTGGCACCCTGGACCTGATTTTTGTCTCTGGTCAGTGGTTGAGAGATCTGGACTTAAAGGAAATAGTCATTGAACCTTTGTCATGGTCAGATCACTCTCTTCTTCGTCTGGACTTTCTGACCGCCATTCACCGCCGCAGGGAGACGGAGCTGACACGTTGGTTCCGTCCCAGGCGCCTGATGGACCCGGAGGGGTTCCGGACGGAGCTTGGGCCATTTCCTGAGGGTCTGGCTCACGGCTCGGCTGAGGAACTTGTTGCGGCCTGGGAACGGGCCGCGGCGGGGGCCTTAGACCAGGTCGTGCCTTTGCGGCCTCTGACCCGGCGCAGGTCCCAACCGGCTCCTTGGTTCTCTGAGGAGCTGAGAGGATGAGCGCCGGAGAAGGCGCCTAGAGAGTTCCTGGAGGTCTAGCCGTTCAGAAGCTGATCGGACACTAGTGAAGTCCTATACTAGGGCTTACCTAGTGGCAATGAGGAAGCGAGGCGTAGCTCGCCTCCTCCCTCATTGCATCGGCAGATAACCGCCCAGCCGCCCTGTTTGGGTGACCCGCTCCCTCCTACACCAGGGGAGCGGGATGACCCGACAGGGACGTGCTGAGAGTTTAACGTTATCTATACGATAAAATCGTTCAGCGGGATGGTTTGGACCAAGATTGGGGTGATGTGGGTGAGACGGCTGAGGGTGGTCTTGGTGACATTTTATGGGATGAGTTTGACCCTGTCGCTCCCGAGGACATGGACAGGCTGTTGGGGAGGCTGAATGCCACCACGTGTTTACTGGACCCGTGCCCCTCCTGGTTGGTGCTGGCCACGCAGGAGGGGACACGAGGCTGGCTCAGGCGATTCTGGCGCTTCTTTGGTGGAGGGTGTCTTTCCGGCCGCCTTGAAAGAGGCGGTGGTGAGGCCCCTCCTCAAGAAGCCTTCCCTGGACCCGGCTGTTTTAGGTAATTATCGTCCGGTCTCCAACCTTCGCTTCGCGGCGAAGGTTGTAGAGAGTATGGTGGCATATCAGGTTTCCTTGCACCTGGATGAAACTGTCTATCTAGACCCGTTCCAGTCCGGTTTCCGACCCGGTTACAGCACGGAGACGGCTTTGGTCGCGTTGGTGGATGATCTCTGGAGGGCCAGGGATAGGGGTTGTTCCTCTGCCCTGGTCCTATTAGACCTCTCAGCGGCTTTCGATACCATCGACCATGGTATCCTGCTGCGCCGGTTGGAGGGATTGGGAGTGGGAGGCACCGTTTATCGGTGGTTCTCCTCCTATCTCTCCGACCGGTCGCAGTCGGTGTTGACAGGGGGGCAGAGGTCGGCCCGGGCGCCTCACTTGTGGGGTGCCGCAGGGATCGATCCTCTCGCCTTCTGTTCAACATCTATGAAACCGCTGGGTGAGATCATCAGTGGGTTCGTGTGAGGTACCAGCTGTACGCGGATGACACCCAGCTGTACTTTTCCACACCGGACCACTCCAGCGAAGCCATCAAGTGCTGTCCCGGTGTCTGGAGGCCGTCTGGTCTGGATGGGGAGAAACAGGCTCAAGCTCAATCCTCCAAGACAGAGTGGCTGTGGATGCGGCGTCCCGGTACAGTCAGCTAAATCGCGGCTGACCATCGGTGGCGAGTCATTGGCCCCGATGGAGAGGTGCGCAACAGGCGTCCTCCTGGATGAACGGCTGTCTCTAGAAGATCATTTGACAGCCGTCTCCAGGAGAGCGTTCACCAGGTTCGCCTGGTGCGCCAGTTGCGCCTTTCTGGACCGGGAGGCCCTATGCATGGTCACTCACGCCTCGTGACGTCTCGCCTGGATTACTGCAACGCTCTCTACATGGGGCTTCCTTGAAGGGCATCCGAGGCTACAGTTAGTCCAGAACGCTGCTGCGGGTGATAGATGGAGCCCTCGTGGCTCCCGTATAACACCTATCCTGCGCAGTCTGCACTGGCTATCTGTGGCTTTCGGTGCACTTCAAGGTTTTGGTGACCACCTTTAAAGCGCTCCATGGCATAGGGCGGGTTATCTCTGGGACCGCCTACTGCGACCAGATACCTCTCACCGACCCGTGCGCTCTCAGAGAGGGACTCCTCAGGGTGCCGTCAGCTAGGCAGTGTCGTCTGGCGACGCCCAGGGGAAGGGCTTTCTCTGTGGGGGCTCCCGCCCTCTGGAACGAACTCCCCCCAGGACTCCGTCAACTTCCGGACCTTCGAACCTTCCGTCGCGAGCTCAAGACACATTTATTCATCTGTGCAGGACTGGCTTAGTTTTTTAGATTTTAAATTTAGAGGGGTTTTTAAATTGATTTTAATATTTATATTTTTATTTTTAATTAATTGGGCAGTAGAATAAGTTTTTTAATGATTATTTTAATTTGTATATTGATGTTTTATATGCCTGTGAACCGCCCTGAGTCCTTTGGGAGATAGGGCGGTATATAAATTCAAACAATAAATAAATAAAATAAATAAAGAAACAAGCAGCTTTCATGTAACAATGCAGATTTAACTATCTCCCTCCAGCAATACCCAAAAGCGGAAGAACTTGCTTTCATCATTTTAACTGTAAGCCCCGACATGCGGCCGCATGTTGGGCTGACATTCCAGTGGGTGTGGAGGTTCTGGTGAAGCAGCAGCTCCCATAGCAACCTGGCTATTCAGCTTACCTCCTGGCCACCAAGCAAGGGTATCCACTCTCAGAGGCCTCCTCAGTACCCAGTGAAGACATGAACGCCCCCAAATTAACCGCAGTATTCCATCGATGAAATCCAGAGCACCAAGGTGGAGGGTAGCCCAGCCTTGAGCTCACTCTGATGTTTGTGTTCCAGGTCCCAACTTCCTGGTAGGGGGGCACATGTCAGCTCCGAAGTGCGGCCGCATGTCAGGCTGACATTCCGGTGGGTGCGGAGGTTCTGGAGAAGTGGCGGCTCCCATAGCACCCTGGCTCTTCAGCTTACCTCCTGGCCACCAAGCAATGTGAAGATCCCTCCTTGCCTGCCTCTTCATCATCTCTCAGCCTGGCAGCAAGTTTTCTGAATGGACTGGACAGTTGCTGAATGGACTGGGAGTTGCTGATTGAGCAGCTGTTGGGGGAAGTTGAAAGGCTGAGAGACTGAAGGTCGTGGAGAAATTTGGAAATGGCTGTAATGATGGAGTATGGATCTGGAGGAGCAGCCAGCAAGCTGGGAGCATGCAGGAGTAATGCCTAATTGCAGTATCTAAGGGAACAATGATTAATGAGTGGGGAGGAGCTGGGTTAAGGTTCATCTGGGTGATAAAGCTTTATAAGGTGGTGGGGAGCACAAAGCATTAGCTCAAACAAAATCTTTCTGTATTGATTTATGGATGTTAGTTTGTGCCGGTAAAGGATTCAAACCATCATTTGTATGTGTGGAGTTTCTTGTTGGGGCTCACAACAACTACCATGGCTGAAGGTACGGTGCCAGGGTTGGAGACTGCAGTCTTGAAGAAATCCATGGCATCTACAGATGTAACCGTGCTGGAGGCTGTGGAGCCAGCCAAGGGAGTTCCCCCAGTAGTAAGACCAAAGGAACGCCCAGCCTTGGGGCAAGGAACATTGAAAGACCAGGAGGGTTTGGAGTCTGGGCAGCATGGAACATATGATTGGTGGCTGAGGCCCCTAGGACCTGGAGATTACAGTCTGCCGGTCAGCAGCTCACCCTTTCCGGGGTCCCTTTCTCTCAATGGAGGGAGAGGAGGATCTCGGATGACGACTGGAGTTACTTCACAGCGGTGGGCAACCAGATGTTGGATGTTTTACAAGAGATGTTTGGAGCTGTGGGGTTTAGGGGTGCAGGCCAGACCAGGGACTGGCAGACATCCACGGCAGCGGCTCATCCTCTGCAGGAACAACACCCTCCTCTAGGTGCTGTGCCTAGCCATCTCCAGGACCCCAGGAAGGGGCAAGGATATGCGAGGCAAAGCCCCATGGGAGTGCAGGACCATAGGCCCCAACCAGACAGGACACAGGCAAGTCGAGTGTTGTATGCCTTGCGGAAGGACACAGAGGACCCTTGGGGCTATGGGGGCCCAAGCCCAATGGCACATACAGCTACAGACTCAATGGCAAGTACGGCACAAGGCCAGCCCGCAGTAGGGCGTTGGGATCCACCAGCAATTATATCAGCATTCGACGGAAGTCAGGAAAAGGTGGCCCTTTTTATAGGGCAAGTACTAAACCACATGGATAGGTACGGCCACCTCTATACCTCCGATTGGGACAGAATAATGGCTATTATGGCGGTAATGGAGGGGGAGGCTGCCTATTGGATGGCTGACCTGTATGGACAGCATGCCGAGGAATTAAGTGACCTCAGCCTGGCTGCTCTCTGGGATCGCTTTGAGGATACCACCAGGGCCCAGCAGGCAAAGGCGAACCTGTACAGTGTCAGACAAAGAGGACGGCCTGCTAAGGAGTACATTCAGGACTTCCAAGCGTCTGGTGGGTAAAGTCCGAAGTTAGCCAGAACGCCTATTAGTCCATCATTTTTTAGAAAGTCTAGACCTTACTCTATGGCAGGATTGTCTGTGTAGGGGCTTGCCTCACTGCCTGGTGGCCTGGTATCAGGTGACTACTGAACTGGGACCTGAATTCTGTGAGGAAAGGGCGAAAGGGTCTTTGGGTTCAGAAAGCCCCACTTTGCCCCCCTCCAACCTCGTTCAAAGTCAGAGGACGGCGGTGTTGCCTCAAAGGGTTGTGGAACCAAACACACCAATACCCAACAAACCCCCTTTCACATGCTTCCATTGCAGGAAGCCAGGGCATAGAGCAGCCAAGTGCATAGATGGGGACCAGAAGAAGTCCATTGGTACCCCCGTACACAAACTATAATGGCGAGAAAGAGCATCAAGGGCACCCCGGAGAGTTAAGGGGGGCACAACAGATGATGCCTAGGACCCTGGGTGTGGTGACAATTAGCCCCATCGAGGAGACAACCACCAGCAGCAGTGAAGAGGAGGCTGAGCCAGACCCGATGGTAAACTTGCCCATTAAACCCTTCATTATTCCAATAGTGTTAGTAGAATGGGTACAAAAGGATTGTACAGCCTTGGTAGACACTGACTGCACCAGGTGCTTAATGAGCACAGGGGTGGCCAAGGGGTTGGAGGTGGGACTGGGAAAGCTATCCCAGCCCATAAGATTTGAGCAGATGCCGGGCGGACGGCCCACCACCCATGTCACAGAGGAAGTGGTTATGGAAATAGGTGCTCACAGGGAAACCTCATGGTTTGTGGTTGTGTCTAAAATAATGGAAGACATAGTCCTGGGTTTAACTTGGTTGGACAAATGGGGCCCAACCACTGGTGGGATGGCGGCTGTCGATTCCTGCAATTGGGCCCCACCGCAACATGAAAAATGGCCTCAAGCCCCTACTTTACTGGGTGGACTGGTGGGAGCTGTCCTGCATATTCAGGGGTCTGGCCAGTTAGGCTACCCTGAGGTGTACGCTGACCTGCAAGAGGTGTTCAGCAAGTGGGAATGCGATGCCTTGCCTCCTCACTGGCCCACTGACTGCAGGATAGAGATCCTTCCAGGGGCGGTTTTATCAAAGCTGAAGATGTATTTGATGACTCCAGGTGAGGTGAAGGAGATGAGGGCTGTTGTGTCTCGTTCGCTTTCCCTGCAGCTCGGGCCTTCTTATCTCCTTCCGAATGCTGGGGAATGTCCTGGCATGCCTCCAGGCCCCAGCCCTGGCACCATGCCCAGACAGGCCGAGGAAGAAGAAGTGCTTCCAGCCCCCAGCCCTGGCTCCATGCCCAGGCAAACGGAGCAACTAGACCCCTCCCCCTCCCCCACAGCATGTGAGCCTGAGGAAGGTTAATTACCAACAGCTGAAGCCTGGAGCGACCCTCGCTTCAGGAAAATTTATAGGCGGTGTCAACAGAAGGAAGGGAGGGGCAGGCCTGGATAAGTGATGAGTCATGGAGCCACACCCCATGGCCTATATAAAGGATCTGCTTTCTGGCATTCTCTGAGTCAGGAAAAGTCTACCTTATATTGCTGAAGTAACTTCCTGGTCTCCTGCCTGCCTTGAGAACTTTGCTAGGACTTTGGCAGAGCTGCAGAGGCACGCCTGATACGGACTTCCCCGACCCAGCCGTCAGCGAAGGAGTGGGACACGAGAAGGGCTTTCATTGAGAAAAATCTGAAGAGAGGCTTTATCCAGCCCACTCGGTCCCGGGTGGCTGAACCTGTACTGTTTCAAGAGAAGGATGGGGGTTACGTCTGTGTGTGGATTTCCGGGGAATTAATGCAGTGTGTGTAGAACACCTGTACCCCCTGCCATTGATGAAGGACATGTTAGCCCGGTGTCAGGCCTGGAGACCATATTAGACTTTAGGGTTCCAGAAGCTGCCACATTTTTCCCCTGAGGGGAGGAAGGGGGGCTGAGGGGTATGGTAACATTCTTCAAGCGGTCAAGGTCGGATGGTGTTCACATCTGCAGGAAGAGTGGCAAGAAGATATTTGAATGAACTGGGAGAACGTGGGACTATGTGACCATCAAAGGGGCCAGAGGGGTGGGACTCTTGGGGTTTGTATAACTGGGAAAAGAATCTGGAAATTCAGTTTTGGAATTTCACTCATCGTGTGCCAGTTTCCTCATGCTAGTAAAGAACTCTGGAAAACAATGGCTTCTGAGTTTTTTTTATGCAGAAGAGTTTTTCTGGAACCTTGACATTATTCCAAAACTCCTAACTTTCTTTTGCTAACGGTACCCTCTCCTCCGCTCAGAGGGGGCCCGTTAGGGGGGTGCTGGGCCCCAGCCTCCGCAACCTCCACAGCGGTGCAAAGACCCAGCAAAGATGGAAGAGCAGCAAGCTGAAAGCGTGGATGTAGCACAGAAGCTTGAATCTAATGATTTAGCTGAAATCACCTACTTCCCATCGGAAGATATGACTCAAAAACCCGAAGTGGTAGAGCCCGCTTGTCAGCTTGGAGCACGGCCCAAAGACTCCGATTCATGGGTAAGCTGTCGTTCAGGAGAAAACATTTCCCGGGGGCGGAATGGAGAGCCCCCTCCCTCTTCTCAACCTCACTGGAGGACAGTAAAACCCGGAGAATCGGGAGAGTCACTGGATTGGGACCTGAGAAACCCCCTGAAATCCCTATTAGACCTCCCTGAAACTTTTGAGCGTTTGGAAGTGAGGCCTCGTATAAGCTCGGCTCACCCACCTCGAGAGCCTTTAGCTCAGCCTAAATTCACCTTCCCTCCCACCAGAGAGGGAGAAATTACTGAAGCTCAAAGCCGTTCCGATGAACGCAAGAGGACCTCCCTTCCCTCCTTCAGACGGCAGGGAGTTCAGGCAACACCAGGGACTTGGGGGGAATCGCAACTCCCCCCTCCAATTGACTTTTCCCACCAACAGAGGCCTACGCTGCCTCCAGCTGCTTCTATTCCTCCTGGTTGGGCATTTTAATCTGGACAAGGGTGGATCCAATGCCAATGGCAACCAGCCAGTTCAGCACCTTTCTTTCCTGGGGGCCCCAGGCCGATTTTTGCCTCGTCAGCTGAAGCATTTCAAGGACTTCCTTCTCAGCAGCCAGGGGGAATTCCACCCCCCTTCACAACTCAGCAACCAGCCACAACAGCAACGGCCGTCCCCCAAATCCCTCTTCAACCGCAAGCAGGCCAGCTAAACCCACCTGCACCTCCTCACCCAGCCCCTCCCCCTTTCAAACCAACCTTTGATGGGAATCCACACCACCTGGCTTACTTTCTCAGCAGAATTGAGGCTTACGTTGAGCAATATAGATATCAATACCCATCAGAAAGAAGCCTAATCAACGCCATCTCGGATGGTATGAACGTGGGGCTAGCCTCAGAATGGATAGCTCAACTACACAATCAACGTGCACCAGAACTAAACCATGTTCACGGATTTAAGGCACTGCTTCGCAACCGGTTTCAAGATGATGACCTAATTGCAGAATGTGAAACCACCTTAAAAACGATGAAGCAAGGTAACAAGCCACTAAAACAATTTGTATGGGATTTCAGAAGGGTTGCTGGCAATCTTAGACATTGGCCAGATCGACTTCTCCTCCACTACTTCAAAGATGCCATTGATCAAAACATCAGAAAAGCCTGCTCCACCAGAGGAATCCCAGAACAACTAAATGACTGGTACAACGTGTCTGTTGTGACCCAGGTTCCTGGACCCGGACTCCTGGACTCGGATGATTCAGAAAGTGAGGGAGAAGACCTGGTAAGCCCTGCTTCTCTTGAGCCCTTTCCCTCCCTGGCACCCACTCAAAGGGAGGAGGAGGGGCCGGCAAGACCTAATTCTCTGGAGCCTTCTTCTGATTTGGCAACGCCCCAAGAACAGTTTTGGAGTGATGCAAGACTGCGCAGGCGTGACCGGCGCGCGCAGCAGAAGCAGCGTTGGGATAAAGCCAAGTCATAATTGTCATGCAGTGACATCTGCAGAGACTATAAATAGGAGTTTGGAGTCCTGGTTTTTTGTCTTGGACAAAGCAATGAATTTGCGCGGGCAAACTGTATCAATGGAGGGAAGAATATATTCGTGAGTAATTCTGGCCTTATCTATA
Source organism: Ahaetulla prasina (assembly GCF_028640845.1). NCBI lineage: Eukaryota > Metazoa > Chordata > Lepidosauria > Squamata > Colubridae > Ahaetulla > Ahaetulla prasina. Next base: position 187,719,810 of record NC_080539.1, read on the forward strand.
ATTTCCGCGTTATCTCCAGAAACTTGGCAGGCCCGTGGGTAGACGTGGCCAGGACATCTATATATGTAAATAAAAGGAGAAAAGAAGGCCTCTGACTGACTCTTTGCTGGGAGTATTGGGGGGAGGGAAACAGAACAGTGTCCATCGCTCTGGACAGAGAATTCAAACCCCTCCAAAGCCAATCACCAACTACAACTCCACAACGACCACCTACAAGACCCTCCCTCTTAAGACCAACAACATCCTCCACCTTTCAGCCTTCAACAATAATCAAATGCTACCGTTGTGGAAAACTAGGACATTGGGCGTCAGTTTGCCTAGCCCCAACACCCCTCCCACAGTATCGCCCACCAAATGCTACCCGACCACGCAAACCCCCTCGAAAGAATCCGAATACCAGTCGCTTTGCGAGACAAGCCATAAACCTCCCTACTGACCTTCCGTCATCTGATTCACCTCCTAACAACTCAAACCAAGCAGAAAACGACCCAATGCTGAGTGCACCCATTCCTCCATTTGCTATCAAAGTAAACTTAGTAATTCCAGGGGGAGGGGCCAAAAAGGATTTAGAGGCTATTGTGGACACAGGATGCACCAGATGCCTAATTTCAACCTCTACAGTCGCCCAACTCCGTATAAAAACATTTCCCTTGAAACACCCAATTAAATTCCACCAAGTAGATGGAACCTTGATTGGTGGCGTTCCAGCGACCCAAATCACGCAACTGGTTCGCTTAGAAATTGGAGCCCATCATGAACTTATAAGATTCATAGTAATTCCCAAGATGTCAGAATCCATCATCCTGGGTTTAGCTTGGTTGGACAAATGGGAACCCACAATCAAATGGGAGGATGGATTCAGGAAAATTATATGGACTTTTAGACCCTTAGACCCAATTCCCCCTACCGAAAAAAACCTTATCCAAAATGACCATCAGAGGGAACCAACAACCATCATATCCAATCCATCCCCTAATGAACCACGCATCCCTAAAGCATACATGGATTTATCAGACGTTTTTATCGAGGATGAATGTAACCTCTTACCCCCCCACCGACAAACTGATTGCGCAATTGAATTGCACCCGGGGGCAAAATTACCAAAACCCAAAATGTATTCAATGACACCAGCCGAAATGTCTGAACTAAGAAAATACATTGACACTAACCTAGCCAGAGGGTTCATTGAACCAGCAAAATCACCTGTAGCTGCGCCTGTGCTATTTAAACAAAAGAAAGATGGTTCGCTTAGATTGTGTATTGACTTCAAAAATATCAATGCAATTTGCATACAAAACACATACCCTTTACCACTTATGCACGATTTGTTGAATCACTTATCAAAAGGCAAAATTTTCACCAGATTGGATTTAAGGGAAGCCTATTACCGGGTCCGCATCAAGGAAGGTGATGAATGGAAAACGGCTTTCAACTGCCCCTTGGGCAGTTTCCAATACCGTGTCATGCCTTTTGGCCTCCAAGGGGCTCCAGCTTTTTTTATGCAACTAATTAATGAAACCCTGCACCCCCATCTCTACAATGGAGTTCTTGTCTACTTAGATGATATTCTTATCTACACAAACAATATCAAAGAACACATCAAATTGGTCAGACAAGTTGTTAAAAAGCTCCAAGCGGCCAAGCTATATGTCAAATTTTCCAAATGCGAATTCCATAAGGAATCCCTAGACTATCTAGGTTACCGGATATCAAACAAAGGTATCGAAATGGACCCAGGAAAAGTAAAAGCGATGTTGGATTGGCAACCGCCACACACACGTAAGCAACTTCAAAGTTTCTTGGGATTCGCGAATTTTTACCGCAAATTCATTCCTTCTTTCGCAGAAGTAGCTCTACCATTAACAGAATTGCTAAAAACTGGGCCATTACCCGCCAAACCCAAACCTACCCAACCCCTACTTTGGACAATGGACTGCCAACATTCCTTTGAACACCTGAAACGCCTATTCTCCATGGAACCAATTCTTCAACACCCGGATCCAAATAAACCTTTTGTGGTCCAAGCTGATGCAAGTGATGTAGCAGTAGCCGCTGTCTTATTACAACGGAATACCGACAACAATCTAATGCCCTGGCGTACGTGTCTAAAAAACTGACTGACACTGAACGCAGATGGGCAGTTTGGGAAAAGGAAGCCTTTGCAGTGCGCTGGGCACTCCTCTCCTGGAGACACTTCCTTGAAGGGGGAAAAGAACCATTCGAGGTGTGGACCGACCACAAAAACCTCGAATACTTAAAAACCCCTCGAAAGCTTTCTCCCAAACAAGTTCGATGGGCTCAGTTTTTCAACCGGTTCCATTTCACCCTCAAATACATCCCCGGTGACCAAAATCTCCTGGCTGACGCCCTATCTAGGAAACCACAATTTGACAGCCAACGCGAAGAGCTAATACATGCGATGATTCCCGATAGCGAACCGACCAGCCAAGCACTTACTCGACTGCGATCACGCCGTAGTACTAACATCCCACCAAATAAACTACTAGAGGAATTAAAATCAGCACTCACTGATGATGCTTGGTTTAAAGAAAACTTGCCACACCTCACCTTAAGGGATGGGATACCCTGGAAGGGAACCAAGATTTATGTACCCGTCGCTATGCGGCTGCCTATACTACAGAGAAGCCACGACTCTCGCCTAGGAGGTCACTTTGGATTTTTAAAGACTCTCCACTTGGCTAGAAGACAATTCTGGTGGCCAAAAATGAAATCAGATGTCGAAGACTATGTCCAGAGCTGTGCTACCTGCGCCACCATGAAGTCCAGACCAGGGAAACCCCCTGGACTCCTACAACCCGTAGCCGAACCCACCAGACCCTGGGAAGAGATTGCCATGGATTTTATTGTTGAACACCCAGCTAGTGGGGGAAATACAGTGATATGGACCGTAGTGGACTTGTTCTCTAAACAGGCCCATTTCACTGCGTGCAACGGGTTGCCATCAGCGAGAAAATTAGCAAAGCTCTTCGTCAAACACATCTACAGACTGCATGGAGTTCCTAAAAGGATAATATCCGACAGGGGTGTTCAATTCACAGCCAAGTTCTGGAGGGAGCTCCTACGGTCCATTGGGTTGTCACAAGGACTTAGTTCTGGGTTCCATCCGGAGACCGATGGAGTGGCTGAAAAATTGAATTCGATGGTGGAACAATACATACGGTGTTATGTAAATTACCAACAAGAAAACTGGTCAGATTTGTTACCATTTGCAGAAGTCGCATATAATAATGCTGTACACAGCAGCACGGGGTTAACCCCTTTTCAAGTAACCTCCGGCATGGACTTCGTTCCAATGCCTGAACTCCCTGTGCAACCCCCCACTTCCGTTTCCCTAACGGACTGGATGAATTCGTTAAAAAAAGGTTGGGAAAATACAAAAAGGCCTTAGCTGTAACAGCTCGGAATTACAAAGCCCAAGCTGACAAACACCGTTCCCTTCAACCCCCTTTTCGCATTGGAGATAAAGTCTTTTTATCTACGAAGTATCTGAGGTTGAGAATACCCAGCAGAAAATTCGGTCCAAAATTTTTGGGTCCTTTCCCCATTGTAAAAATTATTAATCCCGTTACCGTCCAACTCAAGCTCCCTCGAATGTTGGGGAAAGTACACCCGGTATTCCATACCAGCTTATTAAAACCTGCTAGACAGTCTGGTCTGAGACCTCAACCTGCCGCTCCCCCACCACCCTTGATAATCCAAGGTGAAACCCACTATGAAATCAAGAAAATCCTTGACTCTAGACTATACAGAGGTCAATTACAATATTTAGTCCACTGGAAGGGATATCCATTATCTGAATCTACTTGGGTCAAAAGTTGGAAAGTAAATGCGGACAATTTGATTAAACAATTTCACGACACTTTCCCTGACAAACCTAAAAAACCTCTTGGAGAGGGGAGGGGGGGTAGAAGGGAAGTGTGGACCACTGACACTCTTCTTTATCGACTCTTTGTTTTCTTTCCTAGGATATAGCTTCTTTTCCAAGGGGGGACGCCTGTCAGGCCTGGAGACCATATTAGACTTTAGGGTTCCAGACACTGCCACATTTTTCCCCTGAGGGGAGGAAGGGGGGCTGAGGGGTATGGTAACATTCTTCAGGCGGTCAAGGTCGGATGGTGTTCACATCTGCAGGAAGAGTGGCAAGAAGATATTTGAATGAACTGGGAGAACGTGGGACTATGTGACCATCAAAGGGGTAAGGGGGGTGGGACTCTTGGGGTTTGTATAACTGGGAAAAGAATCCGGAAATTCAGTTTTGGAATTTCACTCATCGTGTGCCAGTTTCCTCATGCTAGTAAAGAACTCTGGAAAACAATGGCTTCTGAGTTTTTTTTATGCAGAAGAGGTTTTTCTGGAACCTTGACACCCGGTTGGCTGAGGGACGGGAGTTCTCCAAATTATACCTCCGGGAGGCACATTACTGGGTACGGATATGGGCAGGAGATGAGTGGAAGACCGCATTTAATTGCCCCCTGGGGAGTTATCAGTTTAGGGTTATGCACTTTGGTTTGCAGGGCGCTCCCACGGTATTCATGCAGCTAATCAACAAGGTGCTGCATGAACATATATATAACAGGGTACTGGTGTATCTTAATGATATACTCATCTATAAAAGGTAAAGGTTCCCCTCGCACATACGTGCTAGTCGTTGCCGACTCTAGGGGGCGGTGCTCATTTCCGTTTCAAAGCTGAAGAGCCAGCGCTGTCCGAAGACATCTCCGTGGTCATGTGGCCGGCATGACTCAATGCCAAAGGCGCACGGAACACTGTTACCTTCCCACCAAAGATGGTCCCTATTTTTTCTACTTGCATTTTTACATGCTTTTGAAACTGCTAGGTAGGTAGAAGCTGGGACAAGTAACGGGAGCTCACCCCATTACACGGCAGCACTAGTATACTCATCTATACTAAGACCATCAATGAACATGTCGCCCTAGTCCGTAAAGTCCTGAAGAAACTGTTGCATGCACGATCGTATGTGAAACTATCGAAATGTGAGTTTCACCAGACTCGATTGGACTACCTAGGGTTTTGCATATCACCAGCAGAGGTGGAGATAGACCCAGCTAAGGTCAAAGCAGTGATAGGCTGGCAGGCGCCCAGAACCCGAAAAAAATTAGAGTTTCTTGAGGTTTACAAATTTCTACTGCCAGTTTATCCCATCGTTTGCCCAGGTAGCTCTACCATTAACCAATCTCCTCAAAACAAAACATCTCAGTGGAAAGCCCCAGGCGGGTCACCCGATAGACTGAACCAATGATAGTCAACCTGGTCCCTACCGCCCACTAGTGGGCATTCCAGCTTTCATGGTGGCCGGTAGAGGTTTTGTCCGATACTGAAGCACGTTCCTTTTTTTTAATTTAATTGACTGTTTAAAAAAATTTCATAGCATTATTTAAAAACATTTTCATTAGGTTTTCATAAAATTCTCCGTGACAATTTAAATTTCTGAAAATATACTATTTATATCGTCTGTGCATAAGTTTAGTTCACATTACATAAGTGAAACTAAATGGCGCTATAGTGCGACTGCAAACAAAAGTGCCTCATCCCAAAATAGCTCGCACATCTCCCCCCACACCACCCAGCTGTAACAGACAAGCAGAGCTGGTAGCCGGCGCCCCCCCACCAAACCCAATCCATGATGCACAAGAGGCATGCGCAGATGACGATACACTTTATAAATCACCATTACTGTGAAAGCAGTGGGCGGTTAGGAAATTTTACTACTAACAGAGATACAAAAGTGGGCCATAGGTGTAAAAAGGTTGACTACCTCTGCACTGGACCACTGAGTGCCAACAAGCATTTGAACGCCTAAAGGCACTTTTCATGAACAAACCAGTCCTCCAACACCTAGATCTGGCAAAGCGTTTTGTGGTGCCGGCTGATGCTAGTGACGTCACCGTGGCTACAGTTCTGTTAAAAAAGGACGAGGACAGAGTGCTGCAGCCATGCATATATACATCCCAGAAATTAACGGAGACAGAACGTAACTGGCTGATCTGTGACAAGGAGGCCTTTGCAGTTTGATGGGCATTAATGACTTGGCAGCATCTCTTGGAGGCCGGGGTTATGCCAGTCGAAGTGTGGACAGACCACAAGAACTTGGGAGGCCCTGCAACAACCCCAATGACTGTCACCAAAACAGGTGAGGGGGACCTTGTATTTTAGGCATTTTCGTTTCACCCTAAAATATATACCTGGGGGGAAATCTTCCTGGCTGATGCCCTGTCCAGGAAACCATAATATGAAAGTGCCTGGGAGGAGGTGGTACAAGCTGTCATACCTGCTGACCAAATCCAAACAATAAACACCCACCAATCGCAGACTGTAACCTACCAAACGCCCGGTGGACCCATCCCTCAGGCCATCCAGGGTACCAGGGACTGCTGGTACCAGGAAAACCATTCCCTATTCATTCAGAGGGATGGTTTTGCTTGGAAGGGGTCAAAACTGTATGTGCCCCAGGAGATGCGGTTGGAGGTTTTAAAACATTGTCATGATGTGCACACTGCCGGACATTTCGGATACTTAAAGACTTTGCACCTTACCAACTGCCAGTTCTGGTGTCCTCAAATGAAAAGAGACATCAAGGACTACATACGAAGCTGTGTGGTGTGTGCTACCACAAAACCCCAACTAGGCAAGCCACCAAGACTGTTGCAGACAGTGGCAAGTCCAGCAAAACTGTTTGAGCAGATAGCTATGGACTTTGTTGTAGAACTGCCAGCCAGTTGAGGGAATACAGCCATCTGAATTGTAATTGGTTTATTTTCAAAGCAGGCTCATTTCGTAGCCTGTCCTGGTCTCCCCTCTGTGAAAAAGTTGGCCAAGTTATTCATAGTCCATATCTATCATCTCCATGGTGTCCCCAAGAGGGTTATTTTGGATAAGGGAGTGCAATTTACTGCCAGATTCTGGCGAGATTTCCTGATCAGAATTGGGGCATCCCAGGGGCTCAGCTCAGCATTTCACCCTGTGACCAATGGGGCTGCACAGAGGACTAATACCATGGTGGCGCAGTATCGACAATGTTATGTCAAACATCGACAGACCGATTGGCCAGATTTACTCCCATTTGCTGAGGTAGCGTACAATAATGCTATCCATAGCAGTAGGGGATATACCCCGTTCCAGGCTGCAACGGGACGAGAATTCATCCCAATACCAGAATGCCCAAAAACTGCCCCAGTGGGTCGCAGAGTGAAGAAATGGACAGACCAAAGAAAGGGCATGTGGCGAGTGGTTAAAGAGGCATTAAATCATGCGGTGGCAAGGTACAAATGGCATGCGGACAAAAAACGAAGGCCACAGCCTATGTTCAAAGTGGGTCAAATGGTGTACCTGTCCACCAAGTACCTGAGGCTAAACCTCTGTCAGGCCTGGAAACCATATTAGACTTTAGGGTTCCAGACGCTGCCACATTTTTCCCCTGAGGGGAGGAAGGGGGGCTGAGGGGTATGGTAACATTCTTCAGGCGGTCAAGGTCGGATGGTGTTCACATCTGCAGAAAGAGTGGCGAGAAGATATTCGAATGAACTGGGAGAACGTGGGACCATGTGACCATCAAAGGGGTCGGGGGGTGGGACTCTTCGGGTTTGTATAACTGGGAAAAGAATCCGGCAGTTCAGTTTTGGAATTTCACTCATCGTGTGCCAGTTTCCTCATGCTAGTAAAGAACTCTTAAAGACAATGGCTTCTGAGTTTTCTTTATGCAGAAGAGGTTTTTCTGGAACCTTGACACAGCGGCTACTGCTACATCACTTGCATCAGCTTGGACCACAAAAGGTTTATTTGGATCCGGGTGTTGAAGAATTGGTTCCATGGAGAATAGGCGTTTCAGGTGTTCGAAGGAACGTTGGCAGTCCATTGTCCAAGGTAGGGGTTGGGTAGGTTTGGGTTTGGTGGGTAATGGTCCAGTTTTTAACAATTCTGTTAATGGTAGAGCTACTTCTGCGAAAGAAGGAATGAATTTGCGGTAAAAATTCACGAATCCCAAGAAACTTTGAAATTGCTTACGTGTGCGTGGCGGTTGCCAATCCAACATCACTTTTACTTTTCCTGGGTCCATTTCGATACCTTTGTTTGATATCCGGTAACCTAGGTAGTCTAGGGATTCCTTATGGAATTCGCATTTGGAAAGTTTGACATATAGTTTGGCCGCTAGGAGCTTTTTAAGGACTTGTCTGACCAATTTGATGTGTTCTTCAATATTGTTTATGTAGATAAGAATATCATCTAAGTAGACAAGAACTCCATTGTAGAGGTGGGGGTGCAGGGTTTCATTAATTAGTTGCATAAAAACAGCTGGAGCTCCTTGGAGGCCAAAAGGCATGACACGGTATTGGAAACTGCCCAAGGGGCAGTTGAAAGCCGTTTTCCATTCATCACCTTCCTTGATGCGGACCCGGTAATAGGCTTCCCTTAAATCCAATCTGGTGAAAATTTTGCCTTTTGATAAGTGATTCAACAAATCGTGCATAAGTGGTAAAGGGTATGTGTTTTGTATGCAAATTGCATTGATATTTTTGAAGTCAATACATAATCTAAGCGATCCATCTTTCTTTTGTTTAAATAGCACAGGCGCAGCTACAGGTGATTTTGCTGGTTCAATGAACCCTCTGGCTAGGTTAGTGTCAATGTATTTTCTTAGTTCAGACATTTCGGCTGGTGTCATTGAATACATTTTGGGTTTTAGTAATTTTGCCCCCGGGTGCAATTCAATTGCGCAATCAGTTTGTTGGGGGGGGGGTGTAAGAGGTTACATTCATCCTCGCTAAAAACTTCTGATAAATCCATGTATGCTTTAGGGATGCGTGGTTTATTAGGAGATGGATTGGATATGGTGGTTGTTGGTTCCCTCTGGTGGTTATTTTGGATAAGGGTTTTTTTTTCGGTAGGGGGAATTGGGTCTAAGGGTCTGAAAGTCCATATAATTTTCCTGAATCCATCCTCCCATTTGATTGTGGGTTCCCATTTGTCCAGCCAAGCTAAACCCAGGATGATGGATTCTGACATCTTGGGAATTACTATGAATCTTATAAATTCATGATGGGCTCCAATTTCTAAGCGAACCAGTTGTGTGATTTGGGTTGCTGGAACGCCACCAATCAAGGTTCCATCTACTTGGTGGAATTTAATTGGGTGTTTCAAGGGGAATGTTTTTATACGGAGTTGGGCAACCGTAGAGGTTGAAATTAGGCATCTGGTGCATCCTGTGTCCACAATAGCCTCTAAATCTTTTTTGGCCCCTCCCCCTGGAATTACTAAGTTTACTTTGATAGCAAATGGAGGAATGGATGCACTCACCATTGGGTCGTTTTCTGCTTGGTTTGAGTCGTCAGGAGGTGAATTAGATGACGGAAGGTCAGTAGGGAGGTTTATGGCTTGTCTCGCAAAGCGACTGGTATTCGGATTCCTTCGAGGGGGTCTGCGTGGTTGGGTAGCATTTGGTGGGCGATACTGTGGGAGGGGTGTTGGGGCTAGGCAAACTGACGCCCGATGTCCTAGTTTTCCACAACGGTAGCATTTGATTATTGTTGAAGGCTGAAAGGTGGAGGGTGTGGTTGGTCTTAAGAGGGAGGGTCTTGTAGGTGGTCGTTGTGGAGTTGTAGTTGGTGATTGGCTTTGGAGGGGGTTGAATTCTCTGTCCAGAGCGATGGACACGTTGTACCAGTCATTTAGTTGTTCTGGGATTCCTCTGGTGGAGCAGGCTTTTCTGATGTTTTGATCAATCGCGTCTTTGAAGTAGTGGAGGACGATGCGTTCTGGCCAATGTCTAAGATTGCCAGCAACCCTTCTGAAATCCCATACAAATTGTTTTAGAGGCTTGTTACCTTGCTTCATTGTTTTTAAGGTGGTTTCAAATTCTGTAATTAGGTCATCATCTTGAAACCGGTTGCGAAGCAGTGCCTTAAATCTGTGAACATCGTTTAGTTCTGGTGCACGTTCATTGTGTAGTTGAGCTATCCATTCTGAGGCTAGCCCCACGTTCATACCATCCGAGATGGCATTGATTAGGCTTCTTTCTGATGGGTATTGATGTCTATATTGTTCAACGTAAGCCTCAATTCTGCTGAGAAAGTAAGCCAGGTGGTGTGGATTCCCATCAAAGGTTGGTTTGAAAGGGGGAGGGGCTGGGTGAGGAGGTGCAGGTGGGTTTAGCTGGCCTGCTTGCGGTTGAAGAGGGATTTGGGGGACGGCCGTTGCTGTTGTGGCTGGTTGCTGAGTTGTGAAGGGGGGTGGAATTCCCCCTGGCTGCTGAGAAGGAAGTCCTTGAAATGCTTCAGCTGACGGGGCAAACATCGCGCTGGGGCCCCCAGGAAAGAAAGGTGCTGAAGTGGCTGGTTGCCATTGGTATTGGATCCACCCTTGTCCAGGATAAAATGCCCAACCAGGAGGAATAGAAGCAGCTGGAGGCAGCGTAGGCCTCTGTTGGCGGGAAAAGTCAATTGGAGGGGGGAGTTGCGATTCCCCCCAAGTCCCTGGTGCTGCCTGAACTCCCTGCCGTCTGAAGGAGGGAAGGGAGGTCCTCCTGCGTTCATCGGAACGGCTTTGAGCTTCAGTAATTTCTCCCTCTCTGGTGGGAGGGAAGGTAAATTTAGGCTGAGCTAAAGGCTCTCGAGGTGGGTGAGCCGAGCTTATACGAGGCCTCACTTCCAAACGCTCAAAAGTTTTAGGGAGGTCTAATAGGGACTGGGATTTCAGGGGGTTTCTCAGGTCCCAATCCAGTGACTCTCCCGATTCTCCGGGTTTTACTGTCCTCCAGTGAGGTTGAGAAGAGGGAGGGGGCTCTCCATTCCGCCCCGGGGAAATGTTTTCTCCCGAACGACAGCTTACCCATGAATCAGAGTCTTTGGGCCATGCTCCAAGCTGACAAGCAGGCTCTACCACTTCGGGTTTTGGAGTCATATCTTCCGACGGGAAGTAGGTGATTTCAACCAAATTGTCAGATTCAAGCTTCTCTGCTACTTCTACGTTTTCAGCTTGCTGCCCTTCCATCTTCGCTGGGTCTTTGCACCGCTGTGGAAGTTGCGGAGGCTGGGGCCCAGCACCCCCCTAACGGGCCCCCTCTGAGCGGAGGAGAGGGTACCGTTAGCAAAAGAAAATTAGGAGTTTTGGAATAATGTCAAGGTTCCAGAAAAACTCTTCTGCATAAAAAAAACTCAGAAGCCATTGTTTTCCAGAGTTCTTTACTAGCATGAGGAAACTGGCACACGATGAGTGAAATTCCAAAACTGAATTTCCAGATTCTTTTCCCAGTTATACAAACCCCAAGAGTCCCACCCCCCTGACCCCTTTGATGGTCACAAGGTCCCACGTTCTCCAAGTTCATTCGAATATCTTCTCGCCACTCTTCCTGCAGATGTGAACACCATCCGACCTTGACCGCCTGAAGAATGTTACCATACCCCTCAGCCCCCCTTCTTCCCCTCAGGGGAAAAATGTGGCAGTATCTGGAAACCTAAACCTAAACCTAAACCTAAAGTCTAGTATGGTTTCCAGGCCTGACACGTTCTTATTACAATGAAATACCGGCAACAATCTAATGCCCTGCGCGTACGTGTCTAAAAAACTGACAGACACTGAACGCAGATGGGCAGTTTGGGAAAAGGAAGCCTTTGCAGTGCGCTGGGCACTCCTCTCCTGGAGACACTTCCTTGAAGGGGGAAAAGAACCATTCGAGGTGTGGACCGACCACAAAAATCTCGAATACTTAAAAACCCCTCGAAAGCTTTCTCCCAAACAAGTTCGATGGGCTCAGTTTTTCAACCGGTTCCATTTCACCCTCAAATACATCCCCGGTGACCAAAATCTCCTGGCTGACGCCCTATCTAGGAAACCACAATTTGACAGCCAACGCGAAGAGCTAATACATGCGATGATTCCTGATAGCGAACCGGCCAGCCAAGCACTTACTCGACCGCATTCACGCCGTAGTACTAACATCCCACCAAATAAACTACTAGAGGAATTAAAATCAGCACTCACTGATGATGCTTGGTTTAAACAAAACTTGCCACACCTCACCTTAAAAGATGGGATACCCTGGAAGAGAACCAAGATTTATGTACCCATCGCTATGCGGCTGCCTATACTACAGAGAAGCCACGACTCTCGCCTAGGAGGTCACTTTGGATTTTTAAAGACTCTCCACTTGGCTAGAAGACAATTCTGGTGGCCAAAAATGAAATCAGATGTCGAAGACTATGTCCAGAGCTGTGCTACCTGCGCCACCATGAAGTCCAGACCAGGGAAACCCCCTGGACTCCTACAACCCGTAGCCGAACCCACCAGACCCTGGGAAGAGATTGCCATGGATTTTATTGTTGAACTCCCATCTAGTGGGGGAAATACAGTGATATGGACCGTATTGGACTTGTTCTCTAAACAGGCCCATTTCACTGCGTGCAACGGGTTGCCATCAGCGAGAAAATTAGCAAAGCTCTTCGTCAAACACATCTACAGACTGCATGGAGTTCCTAAAAGGATAATATCCGACAGGGGTGTTCAATTCACAGCCAAGTTCTGGAGGGAGTTCCGACCGTCCATTGGGTCGTCTCAAGGACTTAGTTCTGGGTTCCATCCGGAGACCCATGGAGTGGCTGAAAAATTGAACTCGATGGTGGAACAATACATACGGTGTATGTAAATTACCAACAAGAAAACTGGTCAGATTTGTTACCATTTGCAGAAGTCGCATATAATAATGCTGTACACAGCAGCACGGGGTTAACCCCTTTTCAAGTAACCTCCGGCATGGACTTCGTTCCAATGCCTGAACTCCCTGTGCAACCCCCCACTTCCGTTTCCCTAACGGACTGGATGAATTCGTTAAAAAAAGGTTGGGAAAATACAAAAAGGCCTTAGCTGTAACAGCTCGGAATTACAAAGCCCAAGCTGACAAACACCGTTCCCTTCAACCCCCTTTTCGCATTGGAGATAAAGTCTTTTTATCTACGAAGTATCTGAGGTTGAGAATACCCAGCAGAAAATTCGGTCCAAAATTTTTGGGTCCTTTCCCCATTGTAAAAATTATTAATCCCGTTACCGTCCAACTCAAGCTCCCTCGAATGTTGGGGAAAGTACACCCGGTATTCTCTTTACATTTCAGTAGACATTTTTAAGGTTATTCTTCTTAATCTTGTAAAAAAGTAGAAAACAGTAAAAAAGTAGAAAACAAGCTAACATTCATTATTTCAGAAAATCTCATCTTTACTCTCAACTCTCTAATATTTCACTCTTAATCTATATTAATTCCCTTTTTATTTTTTCTTAAGATTCCTTGCTTCTTTCCTTATCCTATATTTCTATCAGTCCTACCAATCTCCATAACATCAGTATGAATCAACTCTTTACATATCAATGAAGATTTTAAATTTGTTAATCTTAATCTTGTAAAAACAATTTAAAAAGCAAGTATTCCCCTTATTTCAAGAAGTCTCATGCTTATATATTCTCATTAATATTTCCATCTTAATCTATTTCAATTCCATTCTTTTCCCTTAAAATTCCATGCTTTCTTTGTTTATTCTATATTTCTATTGATTCTCCTTTTTCCCTCTTTCCCCATTTTTTATTTCGCTCTATTAACCCCTATATAATTCTTTGAATGTATATTTTAACATCATAACTTCTTTATTCGCTGTCAATTCTGGAGCAGCTCTTGGGTTGTTGTTGTTTTCTAAATCTTCTTTTCCATCCAATCTTGTATTTTTTTCTTTTATTTCTTGCTTAAAAATCATGTGTGTATTTATCTTCATTTCGGTTGTTCTCTGTTTCATTTTTTGAAGTTGTAGCTGTTATTCTTGTCAAGGTCAAACAGCTTATTAACCAAGTCCTCCCTTTCAATTCTCACCAGTCTTATCACTGCCATAAAAAGATTTTCAACAATGGCCAGAGTTCTTGTAGTTTCCTCTCCCACCTTTAGGTGTCACTTTGCAGTCCACAATTCTAATCCACAATTAGCAAAAATATCCATTTTGTTTCTTTTACTTAGAGCTGCGCCTTGTTTTATTTTAGTTTGTTTTTTCCAATTAGTCCCATTTAAAGTCCAATAGATTTAAGTTTAAAATTTATTTATTTCCAGCCATAGAGGAAAAAGAAAATTGGAGATATTCCACCAAATTACAGTTTTAAATTCTCAATTTTGCCTTTTTTTCCTTTTTGTAATCTTTAATCAAGTTTAAAAGCTTCCAAATTTTTCCAAATTCCCGGCTTTAATTAAGGGTTCCATTTTTTCCCCTTTTTGTTTGAGGGATTTGTACTTCAATTTCAAAGATCAAGTTTCTGTCAAGTCTTTACATACTGCTTCCGTTTCTTTTGTTCTATTATATTAACAGTCCTGGTCAATTTAGCCGCTATTCCAGTGTTTTTAAAAAATTTTAGCAGATGTCAAATTTAAAATAGTCCTCCGTGAGTTGGTGTTCACTCACCTGGCTTCAATATCTTGTCCAATTCACCGCTTCAACACTCCAGCACAGTCTTATGTGGCTGTCCTGACTTTGGCAGCTTGTAATGGCTGTGTGTCCTCATCGCTGGGTCGAAGGCTAAAAGGCCGGTGCTGCAGGGAATGTGCAGCTTCTCTGTTCACTCCAGCAGTTCCTTCCTTCTTCGCTGTCCCTGCAGGACAGCTATGGTCCGTTGCGGAACCCCATAACGATGGGGATTTCAGCGCTCCCTCTGGAGCTCCTGTGGTTCACGACCGTCTTGTCGCAACGCTGGCCACGCTTCCATATATACTGAATTTTGTCCCTTCAACTTTTCATCTCTCTTTTTGAGGATCTCATCAATTTCCCCCAATTATAACTCATCCTCTAGAACAGGGGCGTCAAACTCAATTTCACTGAGGGCTGCATCAGGGCTGGGGTTGACCTCAGAGGACTGGGCAGTCATGGCTGACTAGGTGGATGTGGCCAGTTTTACACCATTCTCCAAACTGCTGGCATGTTTCCTCTTCGCGCTGGATAGACCGGGCCAAAGCAGTATGGGTAGAGCAGGCTGAAGTGACGCAGAATGCTTTACGGGCTAGATCCAACCATATCTTTGAGTTTGACACCCTTGCTCTAGAACAATTCATTTTTCCTTCATACATCTATTCTGTGATTCATTTATTCTCAAAATGTGATCAAACCACCATAAAGTATTTGTTTCATACTACAGGTAGTCCTCGAAACACAACAGTTCATTTAATGACCATTGAAAGTTATAACGTCACTGAAAAAGGTGACATGACAGTTTTTCACACTTATGACCCTTGCAACATCCCCATGGTTACATGATCAAAATTCAGATACTTGGTGACTGACTCATATTTATGACAGTTGCAGCAACTAAGGGTCATGTCATCTCTTTTTGCAACCTTCTGACAAGCAAAGTCAATGGGGAAACCAGTTTCACTTAACAACTGTGTTAGAAATTTACCAACTGCAGTGATTCATTTAACAACTATGGAAAGAAAAGTCATAAAATGGGACAAAACTCGATGGGACAAATATTTCATTTAGCAACAGAAATTTTGGGCTCAATTGTGGTCGTAAATTGAGGACTACCTTTAGTCACTCACTTTTTACCCAATCCATTCATACATTTTGCATTTATTCTTGATTTTTTAATCTTCATGTTTAGACAAAAATATACATTATACAAATAATATAAACTATACTGCATGTAATTCAGCCCCAGCTCCCCAACCAAGGGGGTGGTCGCTGCAGCCCACGAAGATAAAGAAGCCCCAACAAAAGGTGACAGAAAAAGGAAAGTTCACCTGCCAGGCTGTTGAGGTCTCTCCTCCCCTAAACGAGGGAGAGAGAACTCCAGCTTGGGATACCCAGCAGCCTGCACCCTATGACAGTGATGACAAGGGTGAGGATGACCCAATGGCAAGTGAAGCCATTCGCCCCTTCGCTATCCCCATGAAAATTGTGGCACCAAAGTCCAGGGTCCAGAGGGATATGGAAGCCCCAACAGACCCAGGATGCACCCGCTGCCTAATCAGCTTGCAAACTGTCCTGAAGCTAAATCAGGGCTAAAACCCTGAAGCTAAACCAGGGCTAAAACCCTGACTCAGCCCATAAGATTTGAGGTTAAAGGATCACTGATGATCCTTTAACAGAATCAGTAAGGCTAGAGATGGGCAGGTACTGGGAAATCATCTGCTTCATGGTGGCATCAAAAATGACCAAGGCTGTGATCCTGGGACTGTCCTGGCTAGACAAGTGGGCCCCCATTATTTGCTGGGAAGGGGGAGAAAGTTAAGGCTAGGAATAGGCCCTATCCCTCCCCCTAGCAATCCTGGAAAGAGGAACTCTCCAGTAGCTGAAGGACTCTAAGCAAAACAAGAAATCAAAAGCTGCATCAGAACAACTTCCAGGGATCCCCCAGATTCCCAAGGAATTTGATATGATGAAGGGAACAATAGGACAGGAACGGCAGGCACTTTTGTGCTCTTATGCACACCCCTTATAGCCCTCTTAGGAATGGGGTGAGGTCAATAATTTTGGTTGAAGATTTTGGGATTTTGAGTAGAGACTATGGAGTCAGGTAATGAGTTCCAAGCATTAACAACTCTGTTACAGAAGTCATATTTTCTGCAATCAAGTTTGAAGCGGTTGACATTTAGCTTGAATCTATTTTTTGCTCTTGTAATATTGCGATTGAAGCTGAAGTAGTCATTTATAGGAAGGATATTGCAATAGATGATTTTGTGTGTTAAACACAGGTAATGTCAAAGTCGACGGAGTTGTAAGTTTTCTAATCCCAGGATTTCAAGTCTGTTGGTATAAGGTATTTTGTTGTTTTCGGAGGAGTGAAGAACTCTTCTAGTAAAATATTTCTGGACTCTTTCTATTGTATTTATGTCAGAGATGTGGTATGGGTTCCAGACGGATGAGCTGTATTCAAGAATAGGTCTGGCAAATGTTTTGTATGCTCTAGTTAGTAGTGTAGAGTTTTTAGAAAAGAAGCTGCGTAAAATTAGGTTTACAAGTCTTAGGGCTTTTTTCACTATGTAGTTGCAGTGGGCTTTGGCATTAAGGTCGTTTGATATGAGAACTCCAAGATCTTTGACAGGGTGGGGGTCATCAGATAGGTAATGTCCATCAAGTTTGTACTTGATGTTAGGGTTCTTTTTTCCAATATGTAAGACTGAGCATTTGCTGGTTGAGATTTGGAGTTGCCAAGTTTTAGACCAATCGGAAATTAAGTCGAGGTCTTCTTGAAGGGTAGAAGTATTATTAGTGGTATTAAATAGTTTGACATCGTCAGCAAAGAGAACACAATAACTTGAGATGAGGTCACAGAGATCATTTATGTATAGTATGAAGAGTGTTGGTCCAAGAACACTACCTTGGGGAACGCCACTTTTGACAGGAACAGGATTTGATATAGCGTTGCCAATTTTGACCACTTGTTGTCTGTTTGACAGGAAGGCATTTATCCAATTGTGAAGAGGTCCCGAAATGCCGTAGGATTTTAGTTTGAGGAGTAGTTTATCATGTACTACTGAATCAAAAGCTTTGCAGAAGTCTATATAGATTGCGTCTATTGCTTTTCCTTGATCAAGATTGGTAGTCCATTTTGCAGTGGAGAAGTTGTAGATTACAAGACATTTTTTTTCTGAAACCAAATTGTTTATTAGAGAGAAGGTTGTTTGTTTCGAGATGGAGTGTAATGGATTGGTTTATGATGGATTCTATTACTTTGCATGAGACACAACATAGAGAGATAGGTCTGTAATTTTCAACAAGGCATGGATCTCCTTTTTTGAAGATAGGGATGGCTGTGGCTAGAGACCAGAGTTTTGGAAGGGAACTAGTTTTGAAGGCTTTATTAAAGATAATGCTTAGGGGTTCAGCTATATTAATTGAAAGTTTTTTTAAAAAGTATGCACATTGTCCATCTGGTCCAATAGATAATGATGGTTTCAGGTTGCAAAGGGCTTTTTCAACATTATCTTCTGTAAAGTCTACGTGTGTTAGGTCATTGTTTTCTTCTGTGGAGTCTATATGTGTTGAGTCGTTAACATTTTTGATACGATTGAAGAATGTTGGATATGAGCCATCACTGTTTACAAAGACTGAGCCAAAGAATGTGTTAAAGAAGTTTGCTTTAATTGTTTCGTCAGTACATTCTTTACCGTTAGATTCTTTTAGTGGTGGAATGGTTCTTGTTTCTTTTAGTTTATTGTTTACAAAATTATAAAAAGCACGACTGGAATTGGTGCGTAGAAAGTTTTCTTCTTGTTTAGTGTGGTAAGTGTTACATTCTGTTTTTATTTGGTTGCAAATATTTTTGTAGCAGTTTTTGAAGTTTGCTACATAACCTTTTTTGGGTTTTTTTCCAGAGGGATTTTTTTTTTGGATTGCAGCTTTTTTATTGATATGGGAAATTTGCTTTTCCTATTGATTTTGGTGATGATTTGTGGTACATATAGTTTGATGATTTTATTAATTTCAAGTAGGAATACTTTATAGTGGTCTTCTGTAGTGATACAGGTTGAGAATAGATTATGCCAGTCAAGAAATGAGAGATCATTGTTTATAAGGTCATAGTTGGCTTTTTTAAAATTGTAGTTTGGAATACTATTGTTGAGACGATTTATGCGAGGGGGTATGTTTAAATTAAAGTCTATCATGCAGTGGTCGCTGTTGGAAAAGGGTTCTTTTACTTGTAGTCCATAAATAGAGTTTCCGTCATTACAAAAGATGAGGTCGAGGCAGTTCTTGAGTCTAGTATTGTTAGTTACTAATTGTTCAAGGCCTAGGTTTGTAACTGCATTGTATAGAGTAGTATGGATTGGTTTGGTTGTACATTCATTTGTTATCCAGTTTATAGAAGGTAGATTTAGGTCTCCCAGAAAGATGAGAGGATATGGGCAAGAGGTAGCCCATGTTGAATATTTTTTAAGTTCAGTGATTTTTTGTAAAAGATAGCTACTCCACTACCTCTGCGGTGATCACGATCTGATCGAAGGACTTGGTATTCTTAGTTTGAAATAATGGAGTCAGTGAAGGATGAGTTTAGCCATGTTTCAAAAACAAATATGATGTCAAATGTACCAATGTTTAATGAATGTGTGTTTTGATTTATAGATGGATGGATGTCTTGTTTGGTGGATGATTGAATGTTTTGATTGGAATGAGATTGGGTGATGGGTTTGGTGATGGGGTTTTGATTGAAAGATTTTCTTTTTATGCAGTCTGCACAGTAGTCAATATATAGGTTGGTTTCTCCTTCTTCTAGTCGTCGTTTGAGTTCTGAATGAAGTTCACGGGATCTAATACATTGTAGGAATGATAAGTCTGGTCTAGCTCTAAGTTTATTGTAGCTGAGGTTATTTTTGGCTATTGTGTTTATAGCATAAATGAGATTTCTTTTGCTGGTTTCATTTTTGCATATGATTCTACAGAATTTGGGTGCTACTGAACCATCGTTGTATTTGAATTCAGGTCCATCTCTGGAGACTTCGGCTATTTCACTAGGGTCAAAGGATGTTAATTTGTAATTTGAAATGATGTTTCGTATTTTATCAATATCTGGTTCATTTGTAATATCTAGACCAAATAATATAGCATTTTGATGTTTTTTCTCTCTCTCCATTGTATCTTTTACTAGCATTTCTACGTTGTTAGGGTGATTGATAGATGTTTGTGATTTGGTTTGTGTACAAGGCAATGTTTGTTGAGTTGGGAGATGTTTTTGGTCAGTTGTGGTTTCATTTATTTTAGTTGTAATTTTATTTTCAAGGTTAGCTTAATTTTGTTTTCAAGGTTTGAGAAACGTGCATCAAGTTGTGCATCCAGGTTTGTGAAACGTGTATCCAGGTTTGTGAAACGTGCATCCAGGTTTGTGAAACGTGCATCAAGTTGTGCATCCAAGTGTGCTAGTAATTTTTTTTCTAAGTTTGTTTGAATGTTGTTAATGATGGTTTTTTCCAATGTTTGATATAATAGAGTTAGTGATAGTTTTTTCTAGGTTAGCTTGAATGGATTCAATGATATTTTGATGAGATTTTGTAAATGTGTCTATGTTTGGTGAGTTATCTGAAATGGGATTTTTGCAGTTATAACATAAGTTTGTTTCATATTGCTCATTATTTGCTATTTGCTATTGATCGGGAGCGTTTTGGATTTTTATTGGAATTTCTGCCTGGCATAATTGATATTCTATTAATATTTTACAGTTGATTTTGCTGTAATTATATGTGGTCAATATGTGGTCAATCTTTTACAGTTGATTTTGCTGTAATTTTATGTGGTCAATCTTTCCACAAGGTGGCAGTGTTGTAAAGATGAAAAGGATGTGAGGTTTGAGTTCGTAGGGATGATGATGATGGAGGCAGCGTGGTTGATAGTGATGGCGGATGTTGGAGTTAGTAGAGAAGGAAGTGGTGGGAATATGAAGATGGTTGAAAGCAGTGATAATGGTGATAGCAGATGCTGGAGGTAGTAGAGGAGGAATTTTTTAAAAAACTCACCCAGGCGAGAATCTCTTTGGAGGGAACTTAAAAATTCAATCTCAGGCGGTTTTAATTCAGTAGCGTGGCTCGCTGCAGCTGCAGCGGCTGCAGTGGTTTCAGGCGGCGGCTTTAGCGGCTTCAGATGGTCGGCAGTGAATCTAATAGAAATAGAAGCTCTCTTTGGAGGGAACTTCAAAATTCAAACTCAGGTGGCTTTAATTCAGTAGTGTGGCTCGCTGCGGCTGCAGCAGCTTCAGACGGCTGCAGCGGCTTCGGGCGGCGGGTTTAGCGGCTTCGGGCGGCCGGCGGTGAAACTTGCAGGGGCTCGAGCTCGGCGTCTGCAGAGGTGGCTCGCGGCAGCCACAGCGGCTCGCAGCGGCTTCGGGTGACTCGCGGCGGCTTCGGGTGACTCGCGGCGGCTTCGGGAGACTCGCGGCGGATTTAGGAGACTCGCGGCAGCTTAGGAGACTCACGGTGGCTTCAGGCAGCTTTTGTTCAGCAGCAGTGGCTCACGGCGTTCACAGCGGCTTTAGATAGCTTTAGATAGCCTGCGGCGGCATTGGCCCGCGGCGGCGGCCCGCGACCGTTTGGATTCAGCGGCGGTCTCAGCAGCTCCGTCAGCTCCAGGTAGCAACAAAATAAGGTTTTTAGCAAAAGATCTACAAAAAGCCTCGGAGATTGCTCTCCTTAAGAACTCTAAAGAGTTCTTTTACAGAGAGCATTCCTCCGGGGCATCCTTGCTGGTCGCCATCTTGGAAGGATTTTGGAATACTGGGATCTAGCAGAAGTCTTTAGTGAGGTGGAATGCAATACACTGCCCCCCCATCACCCCACTGACTGCACAATAGAGATTGTGCCAGGGGCAAAATTACTTAAATCAAAGCTGTACTCCATGACCGCGAGGGAAATAAAGTACATCAATAAGAACCTGGTCAGAGAGTTCACTTCAGCGAAATCAAGGGTGGCGACGCTGGTGTTGTTCAAAGAAAACACAGAACAATGAGGCTATGTGTGGATTTTAGAGGAATTACTGTCTGCATGGAAAATATGTACCCAATCCCAGAAGAGGGGTGCAGACGGTTTGCACCAGTTCAGGCAAACCGGTTGCTAAGTTTTTTACCGGTTCAGAGAACCGGCTAATCCCACCTCTGGCTTGCCACACCCCAACCCGCCTTGCCCCTCCCAGGAGTCCCCCCGCATGTCCCATTTTGGATTCCAGGTTACAGCAGGAGGCCTTCCAGGCCCAAAACAGGGCACAGGGGTACATTGTGTGCCCCCCCGTGCCCCATTTTGACTTCCAGAGTGGTTCGGAAGGCCTTCAAAGCCCAAAATGGGGTGCTGGGGGGGCATCACAAGGCCCCCCGTGTCCCGTTTTGGCTTCCAGGGTGGTGCAGGAAAACAGTTGGGATTTTTGCATGATCATTACTGTGAGGTGAGTTTGAAATGGGGATTTTGCATGATCATTATTGTGGGGTGAGTTTGAAATGGGGATTTTACATTATGATTGTTCATAAGTAAGTAGGAACCAGTAAAAGAGGAATGAAAAAATCCCTATCTGTAGATCAGCATTTTTCAGTCTTGGCAAATTTAAGATGAGCCTTGGGAATTAAAGTCCATGCACCTTTAACTTGCCAAAGTTGAGAAGCATGAGTCTACACTAGAGCTTAGGATTTTCCATTCCTGTTTTATTTAGAGTTTGGTGCAATTAAATAAATCAGTTATGGTTTCCTTAACAAATAGTGATTAAAGCAATAAAAACCATTACTGGACTTTTTATGAGAAACTGAAATTAAAAGTAGATCTGGGCTTTGATGATTAAATAAGGGATTATGGAAATAATGTAAACAAATGTTAATCTTAGAGTAAGTGTTTGATATATATTTTTACTTATATCTGTACCAAAGAAAGTTGGAAGTCATTCTTTTTCTCTTTTCCTTCTTTTCTTCTTTTTTTCTTACACTCTTTTTCTTTCCTGAGTTTTTTCTTTTTTCAAATCTGTTTTTTATTTGTTTGTCCTTTAGAGTTTTGTATTTTTTTGATGTATGAAGGATCAAATAGTCAGCCATTATAATTCTACATTCCTTATTTATAGAAATATAATCAAAATTTAGAATGAAATCCACTGGGATCCATCTCATATAAGGCAAGCTCTGAATCCCTCTAACCAACAAGTGTTTATTGATAGAAGACAATATTTGTAGCTCAGGGTTGAACTGTGGTGCTCTCTGAGTTTGATGGTTTTTATGCAGATGTTACCAAATTAGGTAACATCATCAGTAATAGAAGTGAGTGGAGTTTGCTCTTATTTTCATATACTAGTGCCATGATGGCGAACCTATGGCACACATGCCGAAAGTGGCACGCATCTCTCCAGGCACGCGAGCCATCACCTGTTGCTCTTCCAAGTTCCGGACTCAGCTGGTCTTCACATGCACGGGAGCACCAGATGGCAACGTGTGGAAGCCTTTGGCCTAGTATGGGTTCCAAAGCTGCAGGAAGGGGTTTTCTGGAACACTAACACCAGAAATCGGAAGAACAACTGCCTGGTGCACATGCATGCGCCAGATAGATGACCTTCCAGTTTCTGGCACGCACATGCACACCAGCCAGCTGGTCTTCATGCATGTATGCACATCAGAAACCGGAAGGCCAGGTAGCCAGTGTGAATGCACGCGTCAGAAAACAGAAGATCAGTTTCCTGGCACACACATGGAAATACATTGTTAATAATTAAACAATATGATGGGAATTCTGAGAAATATTCAATAAATGGAGGAAAAATTGGGGTTGCCTGGACACCATAGTGGAAAATACTGAATTGAAAATGAATGCAGCAATAGAAAGAGATGGAAGGAGTAGGGAGATGGTAGGAAGGAAGGCGGAGAGAGAGGAATAGAAGAAAGGGAAGAGGGGAGGAAGAAAGGGAGGGGAAATAAGAGGAGAGGAGCTTAGATATGGAGGAAGAAAGGAGGAAGAGGAGAAAGGAAGGGGAAGGAGAGAAGGAGTAGGAGAGGAGGGAAGAAGAAAGTAGGAAGGATAAAAGAAGGGAAGGAGAGGAAAAAGGAGAAAGAGAAGAAAGATTGCTGTAAAACAAAAAAGATGTATCAGGATAAAGAATGAATTATTAAGAAAGTTAAAAGAAAATATATATGATTAAAAATAGAGAAATTAGAATTTGAGAGCGAAAGAAGATGTTTATATAAAAAAGCATAGAAATATTAACATATGATTAAAAAATATGGAAAAAGAATATTTTGACAGAAATTGTAACTAAGTAAAATGTATTTGGATATGACAAGTTGTATAAGATATGATATGGCCAATACTCTGTCCATAAAATATGTGGGGGGAGGGGTGAAAGAAAAAAAATCAATAAAACTTGATCCAAAAAAAAAAAAAGACAGGAGTCATCTGGTAGCACATTTCTGATTAATAAACTATAGAAAAAGGCATGAGCTTTTAAGCTGCAGCTCTTTTCATCACATACAAGAATCTTGTACAGCACAGCACAGCAGTCAGGATGGCACAGAGGGTAGCCAGGTAAAGAGTGAATACAGCATAGAGGAACACTTCCAGGTCACATGGGTGGATACAATGCGCATGATTGGGTGGGAGGTAATCGGTGGTTAATAAAAGGTGGTGGGATACACAGGCTTGTAGCCCTAACAATAATTTCTTCTAGAAGTGTGAGTACCAATAATAAAGTAAGGCAGCAGCAAACCTGGTTTGTCTGTGTCTTTAATTTTTAATTAGTTTGGAACCTGACATAGACTTTAGCAGAAACCCTTCCATACTTCCACCTCTTACAATACTAGACAACATAGTATCAACAGAAGAGACCTTCAAATTTCTAGGTTCTACCATTTTGCAAGAGCTAAAATGGACAGCTAACATCAGAACATCATTAAAAAAGCACAACAAAGAATGTTCTTTCTGCACCAACTCAGAAAGCTCAAACTGCCCAAGGAGCTGCTGATCCAGTTCTACAGAGGAATTATTGAGTCTGTCATCTGCACCTCTATAACTGTCTGGTTTGGTTCTACAATCCAACAAGACAGACACAGACTTCAGAGGATAATTAGAACTGCAGAAAAAACAATTGCTACCAACCTGCCTTCCATTGAGGACCTGTATACTGAACGAATCAAGAAGAGGGCTGTGCAAATATTTACCCCTCACATCCTGGACATAAATTGTTTCAACTTCTACCTTCAAAACGAAGCTATAGAGCACTGCACACCAGAACAACTAGACACAAGAACAGTTTCTTCCCAAACGCCATCACTCTGCTAAACAAATAATTCCCTCAACACTGTCAAACTATTACTAAATCTGCACTATTAATCTTCTCATCGTTCCCATCACCCATCTCCTTCCACTTATGACTGTATGACTAACTTTGTTGCTTGTATCCTTACAATTTATATTGATATTGTTTCCTGATTGCTTATCTGTACCCTATGACTATCATTAAGTTTTGTACCTTAGAATTCTTGATAAACATATCTTTTCTTTTATGTATACTGAGAGCATATGCACCAAGACAAATTCCTTGTGTGTCCAATCACACTTGGCCAATAAAAAATTCTATTCTATTCTATTCTATTCTATTCTATTCTATTCTATTCTATTCTATTCTATTCTATATGATGCTTTTAACATCAGGTACACCCTCTTCCTCCATATATTTGTTCTATAAAATAGAACAAATTTTATTGTTCTATTTCAATATTTCAATTATGAGATTCATAATAGCATTCATAAAAGCAAAACTAAAAATCCATTGTATCTATTACTATATTCTTTTTCTAAAAGTTCTTATTTTATCCCAGCATTAGTTTATATACAAGAAAGATTCAGTGCAAATAATTTTTAGTACTTCATTGAGTCATTTTAAAACTATTTTTTCAAATGTAAGTGAAAAAAAACATGTATCAAGTCAGTTACATTTTTATGATTTTCAAAACATGCAATTAATCTGTTGTAGATTCTGTATTTTATTCAGTATTTTTCAGTATTTTATTTATTTAGTATTTTATTTATTACAGAATGGCCACTCAATGGCCACTCAATAGTATATTTTTATTTCACTAAAAAGAAAATACTTGCACATTAATGAATTCTCAGTAATATATGACCAGAATACATAACTAGAATCAAGGAGGATAAGCAGTGCCATGTTTTATCGAATACCTAGCCATTCAAATACAGCCATAAAAAAGTAAAATTTTCATATGAAGTTTGTCAGGTCAGTATTTCTCTAAAGGTTGATTCAGATACTATCTTAAAGTGTCATGAACCAATGCTGAAAACTATGCTTCCCTGAATTCCTACCTAAAATCAGTAAACCCTGGATAAAGGCTAATAAACTTTCATATGAGAATTATGAATTACAATTTATATGACATTACTTCCATTTCATTTTTAAGTTTTAATTTTAATGGAAGTTTTAAGTTCTGTCCAGCAGGCAGCATAATTTAAAAAGGGCAAAGCATTCAAGATTTGCCGATGCGATCTCGTTATAAGAACCAAGTTCTCCCATCTTACATATATTATTTACTATGATCTTACTTATAATTATGCACATACATTAAATACCAAAGATACATCTGTGTCCTACTTTAAAATCCACATGGAATCAAACTATTGGAAATAAACAAAATGAAACCACAATAGGCAGCATGAGAGATACAAGCAAAATGGTGGTCTAAATGTTCCTTTTTGTGTTCATTCCTACTACCAAAATGAATATATAAATATCTAATAGTACAGCCTACAACAGTGGTTCCCAACCGGTGTGCCGCGGCACTAAGGGGTGCCGTGAGATCTTTTGAGGGTGCCGCCAAAATTTCAGGGAAAAAATTGCATTCTCTCTT
Source organism: Ahaetulla prasina (assembly GCF_028640845.1). Lineage (NCBI taxonomy): Eukaryota > Metazoa > Chordata > Lepidosauria > Squamata > Colubridae > Ahaetulla > Ahaetulla prasina. Next base: position 187,746,168 of record NC_080539.1, read on the forward strand.
GGCGGGAGAGGGGGAGGGAGGGGACTACCGATGCACTCGGAGAAAGCATCGATCAAGGTTTGCTCTAACTCGCCCGGCTCTTTTTATTTTATTTTATTATTATTATTATTTTAAAAAAGAACCCCCTTCTTCAATTCAGACTCGACTTCGCGCGCACGCGCGAGACCAGAGGATCTCGTTACAAGGGCTGTGAAGTGACGCTATCCGATCAACGCATGCGCAAAAGGCGTCTCGAGGCAAGACACCGCTCTCTGCGCATGCGCCAAGCACTGACCTCAGGAAAATTTTTGCTCCGAGAAATTGTGGGCGGGAGAAATAAGAACTGCGGCCAAAAAAGAACGCATCGCCGCAGTTGCTGCACTTAACGCGTCTTTTTTTTTCTTTTTTCTTTTTTTGCGCACCTCCGGCTTTTGGTTTCCTGGCAGCAGCGCCGGGTTTGTGGAGAGCGAGGACGAGGGTCAGAGCAAGTAAGGGAGGGTGAGGGGGGGGTCTCTCCTTTGCTATTCCTCCGCGAGGACCCTAACGGGAAGGAATACCGCCCGTTTGCAAGGCGTGCTTGGGCAGGGTTCTTTATTCCAGTCGGAATAAAAGCCACAGGCTAAAAGCCACAGGCTTAACGTCAAAAGAGTGGGTGCTGTTTGCATGCCCTCCTGGGAGGCGATTTTTCATTCTCTAGTTTATTTTCATTTATTTTTATTTTTCCCTACCAGCCTCGAGGGGGTTGACGTTGAGGTACCGTATCCCGTATATACAGTACAGGTAGTCCTCGACTTACGACCCCAAAGGAGCCTTCCTCTCCCCCCCCCAATTGATGTTGCTAAGGGAAAAATGGATTAAGTGAGTTTTGCCTCACTTTGCAACCTTTCTGGTCCTGTTTGTTAAGTGGATCACTGCGGTTGTTAAGTTTGCGGTTGTTAGTAACGCAGGTTGTTAAGTGGATCTGGCTTTCCCCCATTGACTAGGTCACAAAAGGGGATCATGTGACCTCCAGGAAAACTGCAGCTGGCATAAATACAAACTGGTTGTTGTCAAGCATCCAAATGTAAAATCACGTCACCGAAAGAGATGCTGCAATGGTTGTAAGTGTGGAAAATGGTTGGGAGTCACTTTTTTTCAATGCCGTCGTAACTTTGACTGGGGCCTGTGGCCTATTTCCTTATAAGGGTGCCGGGAACTTTTGAAAGGCTTTCCAAGGGTGCCTCAAACAAGAAAAGGTTGGGAACCACTGGCCTACAACTTCAGATACAGTATATCACAAAAGTGAGTACACCCTTCACATTTTGTAAATATTTAAGTATATCTTTTTATGCGACAACACTAAAGAAATGACACTTGGCTACAATATAAAATAGTGAGTATACAGTTTGTATAACAGCGTAAATGTGCTGTCCCCTCAAAATAATGCAACACACAGCCATTAATGTCTAAACTGGTGGCAACAAAAGTGAGTACATCCCTAACTGATAATGTTCAAATGGGGCCCAAAGTGTCAATATTTTGTGTGGCCACCATTGTTTTCCAGTACTGCCTTAACCCTCTTGGGCACAGAGTTCACCAGAGCTTCACAGGTTGCCACTGGAGTCCTCTTCCACTCCTCCATGATAATGTCACAGAGCTGGTGGATGTTAGAGACCTTGTGCACCTCCACCTTCTGTTTCAGGATGTCCCACAGATGCTCAATAGGGTTTAGGCAATGGTGAAATCTGACCGGATCTATCCGGCTCACATGAACCGGTAGTGCCAGCGGTGAGAGGCTCTGCCCACCCACCAGGACGTCATTACGTCCCATTTTTTACCCTCTGCGCATGTGCAGAAGAGGCGCGTGGGCTCACATTCCTGAAACAGAAACAGTAGCGAAGATAAGTGCATTTCACCGTTGGGTTTAAGTCTGGAGACATGCTTGGCCAGTCTATCACCTTTACCCACAGCTTCTTTAGCAAAGCAGTGGTCATTTTGGAGGTGTGTTTGGGGTTGTTATCATGTTTGAATACTGCCCTACAGCTCAGTCTCCGAAGGGAGGGGATCGTGCTCTGCTTCAGTATGTCACAGTACAAGTTGGCATTCATGGTTCCCTCAATGAACTGTAGCTCCCCAATGCCAGTAGCACTCATACAGTCCCAGACCATGACATTCCCACCACCATGCTGGACTGTAGGCAAGACACACTTTTCTTTGTACTCCTCACCTGGATGCCTCCACACATGCTTGACACCATCTGAACCAAATAAGTTTATCTTGGTCTCATCAGACCACAGGACATGGTTCCAAGAATCCATGTCCTAAGTCTGCTTATCTGCAGCAAACCATTTGTGGAATTTCTTGTGCATCATCTTTAGAAGAGGCTTCCTTCGGGGATGACATCCCTGCAGACCAATTTGATGCAGCATGTGGTATATGGTCTGAGCACTGACAGGTGCTCTTCAACCTCTGCAGCAAAACTGGCAGCACTCATACGTCTATTTCCCAAAGCCAACCTCTGGATATGATGCTGAGCATGGGCACTCAACTTCTTTGGTCGACCATGGTGAGGCCTGTTCTGAGTGGAACCTGTCCTGTTAAACTGCTGTATGGTCTTGGCCATTGTGCTGTAGCTCAGTTTCAGGGTCTTGGCAATCTTCTTATAGCCTAGGCCAGGGGTCAATTTGCCATGGCTCCCCTGGGTGTCCTTCCTTACTATTGTTGTTCTTGAAATAAAAGGCATCTGATGGTGGCATTAACAATGACATCACCAGGATCATTTTTGGTTTTACAAGGTTTCATATTTTAATAAATTTTATAAAAAATTTATAATACATCCCTTCACATTCTTTCCTTTTTTAAAAATATAAATACATTAAGCCAACGCTACTGGGGGATTTTATTCATTTAATCTATGATAGATTGCTCACTTATTATAATTTAAGATTAGGAAATAAATCCACCTCTTTCTTTTGAGACTTGCAACATTTTGAATCTTACTCTCATTCTTTTCTGTTCCATATAAATCTACTGAATGTTATTTGCCAGTCTTGCAAGTTTGTGTCCAAGACTGGAATTGGTGCCACTTGGAATAGAAATTTGATTTTAGGTAGTATCAAGGTCTTAGAACATAGAACATAGAATAAAAGAGTTGGAAGGGACCTCATTTAGATTAGAACTAGTCTCTAAATGCCTGCTTAAGCAGGAGGCCCTATACCATTTCAGATATGTCCAGTCTCTTTTTGAAAGCCACCAGTGATGGAGCACCATCACCAACAACTTCTGAAGGTAAGTTATTCCATTGGTTGATTGCTATCACCATTAGGAAATTTCTCCTTAGTTCTAAGTTGCTTCGCTCCTTGATTAGTTTCCAACCATTGTCTTGCCTTTTGATGCTTTGGAAAATACTTTGACCCCCTTTGTCTTTGTAGGAATCCTTCAAATATTGGAACAATGCTACGATGTCACTCCTAATCTTTCTTTTCACTAAACTAGACATAACTAATTCCTGTAACTGTTTTTCATATGTTTTAGCCTCCAGCCGCCTAATCATTTTTGTTGCTCTTCTCTTCACTCTTTCCAGAGTCTCAACATCTTTTTTATGTGTGGTGACCAGAATTGGATGCAGTACTCCAAGTGTGGTCTCAGTAATGTTTGTAAAGCGGTACTAGAATTTCACATGATCTTTATTCTATTATTCTATTAATGCAACCTAGGAGTGTTTTGGCTTTTTTTGGCTGCTGTCGCACACTGTTGGCCATAGTTAAATGATTGTCCATTAGAACTCCAAGATCATCTCACAGTGTTTTCTTTTTGCGTGAAGACAGATGTAAAATATGAATTAAACAGTTCTGGTTTTTTCTCTACTGCTTGTTATTTCTTTGTCATCTTTTCCCATGGACCAATTGTTTCTTTGACTTTTTTCTTGATTTTTGTGTTGAAGGAAACTTTGTTTTTGACATTGTTGCAAGTCTTACTTCATTCAAAGCCTTAACTTTCCAACTTCATCTTTGCAGATTCAAGCTATTTGTTGATATTCTGTTTTAGTTATGTCTCTTTCCATTTTTTGTACTTGTCCTTTTTCTCTCTCAGTTGGTCTGAGAGTTCTTTGTGCCTAAGTGCTAGCCTTGGATTTTATAATCGTATTTTTCAAAGTTTCTCAAGCATCTTGAGTTGATTTTCCCTTTAAGATTTTCATCCATGGGATCCTTCCCAAAGTGTCTCTGCATTTGTTAAAATAAGCTCTTTTAAAGTCTAAAACACTGGCTTAATTATGTTCTGTTGGTTATGTTTTTTTTATATTGAATTCTAATATGACATGGCCACTTTCTCCCAAACTTCCTGCAACTTCTACCAGTGGTGAAATATGAACCCGTTTACTATCGGTTCACTGCCTGTGCATTCACGCTGCACATGTGCATCACAGTGCACACCACGCACCAAATGCAAGGTGTGCGCATGCGCAGTGCACACCAAAAGGAGGGATGGGTTAAGTAGAACAGCGCGCGGGGGGGTGATCATCTGTGGTACGCATTTTTTTTACTTTTAAAAGCATTTTTTCTACAACGTATTCAGCCAAATAGTTTGTAAAAAAATGCTTTTAAAAGTAAAAAAAAGGCTCTGATGATTGTGTGGCTCAGCTGTGACCATCAGAACCTTTTTTTTACTTTTAAAACCATTTTTTACAACCTATTTGGCTGAATAGGTTCTAAAAAAATGCTTTTAAAAGTAAAAAAAGGCTCTGACGGTCACAGCTGAGCCACACAATCATCAGAGCCTTTTTTTTACTTTTAAAAGCATTTTTTTACAAACTATTTGGCTGAATACGTTGTAGAAAAAATGCTTTTAAAAGTAAAAAAAATGCCAATTTTTTGGGGAAAATTTTTTTTAGCATATGTTTGTTTTATTTTTAACTATACCTTGTGTTTGTTCCGGGAAGTCAGGGAGGGAGGGGGGAGGGGGGTTTGTGAAGGGAGGGGGGTTGGGGGAAAGGGGGGGGATTTTTTTTGGTAAAACTTTTTGAATAAAAAAAAAGTTAAAAATAAATAAAATCTTCATTTACATAACAAAGGTTAAATAAACTTCAAACACATTTTGATATACATAGAAAGTTCCATTCAAATACAACCAATATCTTCCTTCATTGGCTAAAATCTGAACAAATCAATTACAATTATTCACAAAATTATTCATTTTAAAACTGATTAGTATAAGCATTTTATAAAAATTTATCAGACACCTTTACATTCCTAATAAATTGCCAGAAAATTGGATCAATGCCTTTATAATTAAGTAAACTAATAATTCTATTTTATTTCTTACTGTTACAAACTTTGTGATTCCATATTTTTAAAAATGAGCTGCAGTCTCCAGATTGAAAAGCCGTCTACTTCCCATTTTTCCTTCAAAAGCAACACTGTGAGGTGGGCTGGAATGAGAGAGTGTGGCTGGCCCAAAGTCACCCCAGCAAGCTTTCATGCCTAAGGTGGGAGCAAAACTCATAGGGATAGTCCTGACTTATGACCACAATTGAGCCCAGAATTTCTGTTGTTTAGTTTAGTTTAGTTTGCTTTATTGTCATTGCACATGTTACAACGAAATTAAATGCCATCTTCAGTGTACATTATAACTATAAAAACACAAACATAAATCCTTTACATTCTATATAATTGAAATTGAAAACCCAATATTGCACGATACCGAAGAATTCAATATGAATTCAATTGAGTCATTTATTGAGTTTTGCCCCATTTTACAAACTTTCTTGGCACAGTTGTTAAGTGAATCACTGCAGTTGATAAATTAGTAATTTGGTTGTTGAGTGAATCTGGCTTCCCTATTGACTTTGCTTGTCAGAAGTTCACAAAAGATGATCACATGCCCTTGAGAAACAGCAATGACCCACACATATGAACAGTTGCCAAGCATATGAATTTTGATCATAGGATCATGAGGATGCTGCAAAGGTCATAACTATGAAAAACGGTCATAAGTCACATTTTTCAGTGCTGTTCTAACTTTGAACAATCACTAAATGAACTGTTGTAAGTCTTCAGGTTTCTAGGCTAGCACCTTAACTACTACATCAAACTGTTTCTTTGTGTATACTTGTGTCAGCCCATCCAGTTAAGTCCAACAAAGTGGGTGTGCTCCAGATCCTATCAATTAAAAGAATGTCATATTGTGGGATCCAGGAAGTGTACCTACTCTGTTGCAATTCCTATCCTCTGGAATGATGTCCTCTAGACATTTGCGACTCCTATCCCTTATGTCATTCAGGAAAGGTGATTTTGGAGCCTCCTTCTTGTTTTGCTTTATTTTTATCAGATTGTTGGGGTCTCTTCTTTTTGTATTCTGCCCTTTGTCTTTATTTCTTTGAATATGTTGCTTTTTTAGTTGTAAATTGCCTTAAGTTAAAGAACTTTTCTCTGAAACCTAACCTTGAAGGCCTTTTGGATCTTTCTGGCCCAAACACACAAATTCAGAAGATACTTCATGTTCAACCAAAAATCAAGATGTAGCAGTGTAATTGTATCAGGCAGAAAAGAAAATAATGGACAAGAGAATCTCTGTATCTAATCCAAGCCTTTTGAAGCATTTGAGACATCTGGGAATGGAACAAACTCCCTTACAGTAAGTTTTGCTCCTACCGTTTTGAGCATTATCAGAAATATCATTTAAATATTTGTCACCCTAGGAGTGATTCAGTGGGAAAATTCAGTGGGAAATTCACCTTAACAGTCATGTTATTTATCATCTACAAGTAGGAGCCAAAGGACGGTCCTAAATTTAGATTAAATTGCCACCAGCAAACTCAGGAGTATTTTTCCTTTCCTGCAAGCTTTGCATAATAAACCAAATGTACCAATTCCTGGAGAATAGACAATTAGAATTAGAATTAGAGTTAGAATAGAATTTTTTATTGGCCAAGTATGATTGGACACAAAGAATTTGTCTTGCTGCATATGCTCTCAGTATACATAAAAGAAAAGATACCTTCATCAAGAATCATAAGGTACACCACTTAATGATAGTTATAGGGTGCAAATAAGCAATCAGGAAACAATCAATATCAATATAAATCATAAGGATACAAGCAACAAAGTTATAGTCATACAAGTGGAAAAAGATGGGTGATGGGAACAATGGGAAGATTAATAGTAGCGCAGATTTAGTAAATAGTTTGACAGTGTTGAGGGAATTATTTGTTTAGCAGAGTGATGGCAAGCGAAAAACTATTCTTGTGTCTAGTTGTTCTGGTGTGCTCTATAGCATCGGAGCAGTGACACAGGTATTGCTGGTTTCAAGTTGGATTATGATGATATTAAACGAATATCCTAAATGGAGCCCCAAAGCAGTCAATAACCAACACAGCTTTTTCAACACAATAGTGATCAGGATATTCATTTAATAACATCTTACACAGTTTGAGTCCAAATTACTTGCAGGTCTGCCTCCTCAATCTCACATTCTCAGATCTTCAGCAGGGTACATTTTGCAATCCTGACACATATATGCTTAATGTCAACAGCAATTCCACTTTTTCTGTTGTGAGATAAACTATGGAACAATTTACTGTCATTGAAGCTGCCTCAATTCTTACCATTTAGAATATTTTATATTACTTGTTTGCTATTCTGTATTTTACTTTATATGGATATGCTGCCTAAATTTTAAAAAAGTTGAGATAGGCAACAAATATATTTTAAATAAATAATTGCTTTCATATTATAATTAATGTTATGCAAAATCAGAGCTACTTCCTTATAGCAATTCTTAAAGAATTTTAGCTCTAAATTGTTAGTTAGAAGATGAAATTAATGTAATGAACTAGTATAATGAATTTCTGAGATTGTCAGAAGTTCAGCAAGGTATTTCAGGCTAGCAGTGTAAAAAATGCATAAGGTTCTGTTTTTCTTGTATTTGTATTTTGTATCCCCCCCCCAAAAAAAAACTATAAATGTTTTGAGCTTATGCTAATTCCAAACACATCCATCCTTCCAAGTCATCAATTAGTCCTAGAGCTACCAAGCTAGCTTTGTTATCTTTTTGAAATCAGATTAGATTTCAAAATTCTCCTACAGGAGATCAAAATTCTCCTACAGGAGACAAAAATGTAACGTTCCCATAGATATGATGAGCGCCGGTTCCGTGCACCTCTCTTGGTGAGAAAGCTCAACTAGAAATGGAGAAGCTGACGGTCCAATCAAGTTATGATGTTGGACACCTTCCTTACCTTCAATGGCGATAACGTGCTCCCTGATCTGGTTTTGCAACACTGGCTCTTCCACCCTCTCCAGTAAGTCATAAATGGAGTAGATGTTGGGGTGCACCGACTCGAAACGATGGATCTCCGCCCGGATGGCCACAGAATTCCCCAGCTGTTGTTGCTGTTGCTGATAGTTCATGGCGGGGAAACGCCAAAGACTGTTCTAACCCACCAGATCAACTGACCGCCGCTAAAGCAGGCAGCAAGCCAAACCCTCCGGGATTAGCCAACTAGCCCGCTAACTAGCCAGCTTCGCCGGGTCCCACCACTACCAGTTCATATTCACGCCAATAAAGAAAGCCAGGCACAGTAAGCAAAGGCTGGGCGCAAAGGCCCACCTCCATGAGAAGAATCGGGTACACCCGCAGACGTTCCCACCTCTCACGACCCCAGCGCAGCCTAGGCTGTAAACCGCTACTGGGAGGGCTTGGCGCAACCGCAAAAGCCAAAACAGAAACCAGTCCTCCAAGAAGGACCCACGCCGCAAGTGACCCAGCCAATCACACAAAAAAGGGATCGGGTGCTTCCCTTTAATTCACGCCGGACCCCGCCTTCTTTGGGTAATAACGCTATTTTCCCACATATAGTAACATCAGATCCCGCCAGAGTTAAAGCATCAGTTTTCTGGGAATTGTAGTTTCCGGTGGCTTTGCTACTTCCGCCAATTTCCTTTTATCCTTCTAGAGACTATAACGTCATGTTTACTATAGGTCAAGGGTCGGTGTATTAGATTATAAGAATGATCGCAGTTCCTGGAGGAGAGGGTTTTGTGTAACTTTATGGTTTATCTGAGGTAAGTGAACTAGGCTCAAGAACGATGCCAATATGCCATTGGCCAGAATGAGAATCTGGAAACGGCTCATTTTGCTTGGAGCAATGTTATGGTAGGCGGTTTTTGGAAAACGTGGTACATTTCTTTTTTTACTAATAACTAAGAAATTTGCCACAAGAAACTAGCAGGACAGAAATGAGGAGGAAAATAAATTTTATGATCATTCATTGTTTCTATAATATTAAAATGTCAACTTTTCCATAGCATCTAATATTAGATCTTCCTTTCTGATTAAGCAACGTTTCTAGCTCTTCTCGTTTTTTATCTTTGGATAAAATCCAAATATATAGTGGATATAGAAAGTCTACACACCCCTGCTAATTAGCTAGGTTTTGAGATGTAAAAAAATCAGACCAAGATAAATCAGTTCAAAATAATTTCCCCTTTAATATAACATATAAATTGTACAATTTAATGGGGGGAAAATCAGGGGGAAAATTAAAATGTACAATGCTGTGATTGCACAAATGTGCCTTAAACTAATACGTTGTTGAAGCACCATTTTATGACAGCATTGTTTTTTCGGATAAGAGCCTATCAGCTTGCCTTGCCTTGGAATCTTTACCCACTCTGCCTTTCAAAAGCATTACAAATCTGTCAGATTGCAAGGGCATCTCCTGTGCACAGCCCTCTTCAGGTTACCCTACAAATTTTCAGTTGGATTCAGGTCCAGACTCTGGCTGGGCCATTCTAAAACATTGATATTCTTCTGAGTTTTTTAAATTTTATTTAGCATACGGCAAATAGAATAGAATAGAATAGAATAGAATAGAATAGAATAGAATAGAATAGAATAGAATTTTTATTGGCCAAGTGTGATTAGACACAAGGAATTTGTCTTGGCGCATATGCTCTCAGTGTACATAAAAGAAAAGATACGTTCATCAAGGTACAACATTTACAACACAAATGATGGTCAATATATCAATATAAATCATAAGGATTGCCAGCAACAAGTTATAGTCATACAGTCATAAATGGAAAGAGATTGGTGATGGGAACTATGAGAAGATTAATAGTAGTGCAGATTCAGTAAATAGTTTGACAGTGTTGATGGAATTATTTGTTTAGCAGAGTGATGGCCTTCGGGAAAAAACTGTTCTTGTGTCTAGTTGTTCTGGTGTGCAGTGCTCTATAGCGTCGTTTTGAGGGTAGGAGTTGAAACAGTTTATGTCCAGGATGCAAGGGGTCTGTAAATGTTTTTACGGCCCTCTTCTTGATTCGTGTAGTATACAGGTCCTCAATGGAAGGCAGGTTGGTAGCAATTATTTTTTCTGCAGTTCTAATTATCCTCTGAATTCTGTGTTTTTCTTGTTGGGTTGCAGAACCGAACCAGACAGTTATAGAGGTGCAAATGACAGACTCAATAATTCCTCTGTAGAACTGAATCAGCAGCTCCTTGGGCAGTTTGAGCTTATTGAGTTGGCGCAGAAAGAACATCCTTTGTTGTCCTTTTTTAATGATGTTTTTGATGTTAGCTGTCCATTTTAGATCTTGCGATATGATAGAACCTAGAAATTTGAAGGTTTCTACTGTTGATACTGTGTTGTCTAGTATTGTGAGAGGTGGAAGTATGGAAGGGTTTCTCCTAAAGTCTACCACCATTTCTACGGTTTTGAGTGTGTTCAGTTCCAGATTGTTTTGGTTGCACCACAAGGCTAGTTGTTCGACCCCTCGTCTATATGCGGATTCGTCATTGTCTCGAATGAGACCAATCACTGTTGTGTCATCTGCGAAGTTCAGTAGCTTAACAGATGGATCATTGGAGATGGACAAATGTTAATGTCCAGTCCAGGGATGAAATCCACTTACCTTCACTACTGGTTCGCAAATGAGAGCGTGCGCACACTCGCTTTGTTCATGTGCGACACTTCTGCGCATCCGCAGAGCATCAAAAATGGGACGTAATGATGTCTGGGCAAGTGGCCGGAACCTTCCATCACCGGCACTACCGGTTCGCCTGAGCCAGATAGAACCGGCTGCATTTCAACACTGATCCAGTCCACCCAGCCAATGGCGGATTAAGGCTCACCAGTGCCCTAAGCACAAGATGTTTTAGTTTAGTTTTATCAATTTTTTTTTTACAAATCTTCATTGGTTTGTTTTTCTTTCTCAACTTTGTGGTGCCCCTTTGGGCCTGGTGCCCTAAGCATGTGCTTAGTCTGCTTAATGGTTAATATATCACTGCACCCAGCCATTCAAGGACAGAGTGGTCTATGTTGAAAAAAATCAGACATTGGGCTGGTGAAGACTCTTGATGGACATTCGGACACAATATGGTGGATATTTTGTCAAGGAACACCACAGTCACACTGAGGGGTAGAGACAAGGGGTGTGATGCTAGTTCACCTCCTTTTGGTGCACCCTGGATAGCATGGTAGTGTGAACCGAATGACTAAGCAACAAGTGGCAGCCAGACTACATTGAAGAATTGGCAGTTAAGGACAGTTGGCAGCCAGACATCTTTGTAGAGCTCCTGGCTCTCTAAATACATGACAACTGATTCTTCTGGGTAAGCCATTGTTATGTTAATTTGGATGTATGCTTTAGGTCATTGTTATGTTGTTATATTGTCATCTTCAGCATTTTAGTAGGAGCATGAAGTTTTTCAGCCAAAACTGATATTTGGAACTGTTCATAATTCCTTCTACCTTGACTAAAGTCCCAGTTGCAGCTGAAAAAAAGCTACCCCAAAGCACACTGCTTTTACCACCATGCTTCACTGTGAGTATGGTGTATTTTTGGTGATACATAGAGTTGCTTTTGCACCAAACATACTTTTTAGAATTATGGCCAAAAATTTCCCTTTGGAAAAAAAACAAAAAGGGACATGTAGCTAATTTTTTTTTTTTTTTTTGTTTACATTTATATCCCGCCCTTCTCCGAAGACTCAGGGCGGCTTACAATGTATAGGGCAATATACATGAATAAATAAATAAATAAATAAATAAATAAATAAATAAATAAATAAATAATTTCAAAAACCGCTACAGAGATATATGCAACCAAATAAAAATGGAATGCACCAATTACCACGCCAAGCAAGAAGAAGACCTTCTGCGCACAAATTCCAATCGTGCTTTTTATAATTTTGTGAACAAAAATTTAATGACTCGTGATCCATCCCACCACTAAAAGAATCTAAAGGCAAAGAAAATAATGATGGAACAGTTAAAGCAAACCTCTTTAACACATTCTTCGGCTCAGTCTTTGTTAACAGTAATGGCTCATACCTGACATTCCCCAAACGCACCAACAACAACCTAACACATACAGACTTAACTGAAGAAAATGTTGAAAAGCTCTTCGCAAACTGAAACCATCCCTATCTATAGGACCTGATGGAATATGTGCATACTTCCTAAAAAAAGCTGTCCTCTAATATAGCAGAACCCCTAAGCATAATCTTTGGAAAAGCCTTCACGACCAGTTCCCTTCCCAAACTTTGGTCACTAGCCACGGTCATCCCTGTCTTCAAAAAAGGAGACCCCAGCTTAGTTGAAAATTACAGACCTATCTCTCTATGCTGCATCACCTGTAAAGTTATGGAATCTATCATCAACCAATCCATTACCCTCCACCTAGAAACAAACAATCTACTCTCTAATAAACAATTTGGTTTCAGAAAAAAATTATCATGTAACTTACAACTCCTTCACTGCAAAAACATATGGACTACAAATCTTGATCAAGGCAAAACAATAAATGCAATTTACATAGACTTCTGTAAAGCTTTTGACTCAGTGGTACATGACAAACTTCTCCTAAAACTAAAATCCTATGGCATCTCCGGACCCCTCCACAATTGGATAACAGCGTTCCTGTCAAACAGACAACAAGTGGTCAAAATAGGCAGTGCCCTATCAAATCCTGTTCCTGTCAATAGCGGTGTTCCCCAAGGCAGTGTTCTTGGACCAACGCTCTTCATATTATACATTAATATTATTCATATTATACATCATATTATACATCTCTGTGACCATATTAAAAGTAATTGTGCTCTCTTCACTGACGATGTCAAACTATTTAACACTACCAACAATACAGCTACCCTTCAAAAAGACCTTGACTTTGTGTCAGAATGGTCAAAAACTTGGCAACTCCAAATCTCAACCAGCAAATGCTCTGTCTTACACGTTGGAAAAAAGAATCTAAACACTAAATACAAACTCGATGGACATTACCTTACAGATGACCCCCCACCCTGTTAAAGACCTTGGAGGTTTCAGATCAAATGATCTACTCTAAGAGTTGTAAACCTAATTCTTTTCCAAAAACTCTACACTAATAACCAGAGCATTCAAAACATTTGCCAGACCCATTCTTGAATGCAGCTCACCTATCTGGAACCCATACCACATCTCTGACATTAATACAATTGAACGAGTCCAGAAATATTTTACAAGAAGAATTCTCTGCTCCTCTGTAAACAACAAAATACGTTATACCACCAGACTTGAAATTCTGGGATTAGAAAACTTAAAACTCCGCCGACTCCAACAAGACCTGTGTTTAACACACAGAATCATCTATTGCAATGTCCTTCCTGTTAAAGACTACTTCAGCTTCAATAGCAATAATACAAGAGCAAACAATAGATTCAAACTTAATGTTAACCGCTTCAGTCTTGATTGCAGAAAATATGACTTTTGTAACAGAGTTGTTAATGCTTGGAATACACTACCTGACTCTGTGGTCTCTTCTCAAACTCCCAAAAGCTTTAACCAAAAACTGTCTACCATTGATCTCACCCCATTCCTAAGTGGTCTATAAGGGGCGTGCATAAGAGCACAAACGTGCCTACCGTTCCTGTCCTATTGTTTCCTTTCATTATATCCAATTAATATAGTTATTACATACTTATGCTCATATATATGCTTATATATTATATAGTTATTTCCATGCTTATGCTTATATATACTGTTGTGACAAAAATAAATAAATAAAATAAATTTCAACCTTGATCTTATCAGAATACACATTTTCCTGCATGCTTTTGTCAAACTTAATGTAGGCGTTTGCTTGGATTTTCTTCTTTGTAAGAAAAGGCTTCCACTTGCCACCCTATCCCACAGCCCAGACATATGAAGAATAGAGGAGATTGTTATCACATGTAGTACATAACCAGGATTAGAAGTAGCAGAATTGAAAGTAAATAAAGAAAAAACCAAAATAATACTGAAAAATCTTACAAACAAACAAAAAAATGAACTAACAAAAAAGATAGACCTTCAGATAGTTAAGAAAGTTAAATATTTAGGAATATATTTAACAGCAAGATGTGCAACAATAAAAGAAGATAACTATATAAGGCTATTACACCAAGTAAAATTGCATTTGGAGAAATGGAAAAACTTGCAATTATCAATAGTAGGAAGAATAACAACTATGAAAATGAATATTTTACCAAAAGTACTTTTTTGTTTCAAACAATTTGTCAGCCTCCACTCCAATCCTCACATCCTTTTGTACAATTTATATTCAGTAGTTAGAATATAACTAAACCATGCAATGGTTTTTATGTGTAATGTAAAATAGCTCATGGACTTAAGATGTATTACTATCCTATTCAGGTTAAGAGAAGAGGGCCCTGTAAGAGTGTCGTCTGACATAAGAACAAAGGGAGGGGGAGTAACGGTTTGAAATCAGCATGAACGTTAGACGCGCAGGCTTTCCAACAGAGACTGCATTCCTGAGAAGATAAACAGCCAGAGACCTGCGGAAGAAGATTACCACGGGGGGGCAAGAGGGAGCTGGCATTGGACCAGCCCTGCCTGACCTCTTGTGGGGAGGAGGGACTAATGAGGGGATATGGAATGTTAGCCATATTTTATCTCAGATCCAACTTTACACTGCTGTTGTCCGGATGTATTTAGTAAAAGATGTATTTATTTCCAAATGAAGTTAAGGTGTATTCTTTCCTAAATATAATCAGAGGCAGCCTGACACAATTCCTATAAAACTAGAGAAAAAATATTTTGAGGAGCTAAATACAATAATTTTGAAATTTATTTGGCAGGGGGAAAAGGCTGAAAATGTTGCAAGATTCCAAAAATAATGAGGGATTTGGGCTACCAGATTGAGAGCTATATTACCAAGCATGTGTATTAACATGGGTGAAAAAATGGATAACTCTCAGAAATAGAAGATTATAGGCTTCCGGTGGTTTAGTTTTCCCCGGGAGGACGTCTGGAATGGCATCCCGAACTGAGATTCTGTAAAAGCTGGTGAAACAGCTGTTAGCCAGCTTCAAAGCTTTTCTCTGGGTGAAAGAGATTAGCAAGAGTGGCTGGATAGCAGAAGATTGCCCCAGGGGCTCTGCTTTCTTATGCAGAGTCTCGGAGGGGTGCCTGCATAACTCAGCCCCACTCCAGACTCGGCTCGATCCTGCTAATTAAGCAGGACAAGAGGAAAACGCCCACCTCTGCTCAATTGATTCCGTTTTGAATAACTTAAAGCAGACGGGACAAATACAAGTGATCGATTACTGGGGAAGCAAGAAGAGAGCTGACTTCTACTCCTTTTTAAAAGGGGAAAACTTTTTCTCACTTGAACTTAGTGAAGGAAGAAATGGCGTCTGAGAGGAAGTGGATTGGAGGCTGCTTGTGAGAGAAAGCGAAGTTCGTCTTTGTGGATTTTAGCTGAATAGAAGCTTTCCATAGGAGGCAAGGTGAAAGTTTTTATTTTACAACTTTAATTGGAGACTCTTTGAGACTTTGAGATTTTATAATTCTAATTAGAGCCTTTTTTTTTTTTGTTTACATTTATACCCCGCCCTTCTCCGAAGACTCAGGGCGGCTTACAGTGTACTTACTTAATTTAAAATTAAAATTAAATTAAAATGGCTTCTAAGCCACCAAAAGCTCCCATGACGAGAAGGGGGTCTGAAACTAATTTAGAAGATATATTAAAGGAACAGAATAGAGTTTCTGAAGAGTGATTTAAAGAAATTATGAATAATATTCATGGTGTGAAGGATCAACTTAGGGAAGAAATTAAAGAGACTAATAAAAAAATTAGAGAAGATTTATTGATGGTTTTTCAAGGTTTGGCAAAAAATTTGGAAGTAATGGAGGATAAAGTGGAAGTAATTAGTCAAGCAAATCAGTATTTGGATAATAAAGTTGGAGAGCTTCAAAATAAAGTGGATAAAAATGAGGATCATGTGGTGGTATTGCAATATAGAGCGTTGGAGAAGGCTTTGAGAATTAGGGGTCTTCAAGACCGGAAGGAAGAAGATCTTTAAAAAGTTATATCAGAAGCCTTAGCTGAAATGTTAGGCATGGACCCTCGAGAAGTTGATTTTCAAATTGATAAGGCATATAGGGTTAATTCTTGGGTAGCGAGGCAGAAAAAGCTCCCAAGAGATATTGTAATTTATTTTTTAACTTCTACAATAAGAAATCAGATTTTGCAAGCTACATACCAAAAGAAATTGCAAATAGCAGAACAGGAGGTGTTGGTTTTGAAAGAGATCCCTGAATAATTATGATGTGTTATGGAAAAAAATTCAGAAGGAAATGAATACTTGGAAAAAATTACAATTATCTTTGTTAGGGAGAATAGCAGCTATAAAAATGAATGTTTTGCCTAAATTCTTGTTCTTGTTTCAGATGATACCAATAATTAAGAAAGATAAAAATTTGGATGAATGGCAGATTGGAATTAATAAATTTATATGGGAAGGGAAAAAAGCGAGAGTCAAAATGAAAATAATGCAAGATACACGGGAAAGAGGAGGATTAAAAATGCCTAATTTAAAACTGTATTATGAAGCAGTTGTTCTTTCGGTAATAAGTGATTGGTTTAATTTGACGGAGGAAAGGATTTTGAATATAGAAGGTTATGATTTATTATATGGTTGGCATGCATATTTATTGTATGATAAGAAAGTAGATAAAGCTTTTAAGAATCATGTGTTGAGAATTTCTCTTCTGCGTGTCTGGAAAAAATATTATTATAAGTTAAATTACAAAATTCCTATATGGGGATGTCCTCGCACGCAGTAGAGAATATAAATATAGAACAGGAACAAGAAATGATTACTTATAAAGATCTTTTATACAATGAGAGGAAATTTACAACTAAAATCTTTGGATACATTAAAAGAAGAAGGGAGGAATTATACTTGGTTTCAATATGGACAGTTAAAGGCTAGATGGAAAGAAGATCAGAAAATTGGTATCATTCAAAATGAAGAAAATCTGGTTAAACAAATTAGAAATCAAACTCAGGGGCATATAAAGAGATTGTATACTGTGTTGATAGAAATAGATTCTGAAAGAGATTTAATAAAGGATTGTATGATAAAATGGGCACAGAATATTCAAGAACCAATAATGTTGGAAACATGGGAAAAAATTTGGATTAGAAATGTTAAATTTACGCAAGCGCAGAATTTAAGGGAAATTTTTTATAAGATGTTTTATAGATGGCATTTAGATCCTAAGAAATTATCATGTATGTATCCAGATATGCAAGCGAAATGTTGGAGATGTAATTGTGATGATGCTACATATTTTCATGTATGGTGGACTTGTAAGAAAATTAAGTCTTTCTGGATAAGAATCTGGTGGATTATGCAGAATGTTCTGAAGAAGAAGATAAAGTTCCTACCGCAATTTTTCCTTTTGGGAATAACAACGGACTGTACAGTGATTGAGACTAAGTTGATTTTGAACTTAATAACAGCAGCACGACTGTTGATTGGACAATATTGGAAGAAAAAAGAATTACCCACAATAGAAGAATGGATATTGAAAGTTTCCAATTTGGCTGAGATGGCTAAAATCTCAGCCTTCTTGAAAGACAGTACTCAAGAGAAATATTTAAATGAATGGAAGAACTGGATTGATTATATTCAAAATAGATATCAGATTAAGAAATTTCGGATTGCTTTTGAATGAAGGATGTTATTTTTGATTTTAATGGAAGAAGTCAGGTTATGTGAGAGAGAAAGATTATAATTGTGTTAGATTTTAAAAATTTAATGTATGACTGTTTTGTTTAAGGAACTATACCTTGTGTTTGCTCCGGGAAGTCCGGGGGGGAGGGGGGTTTAGGGGGGGGAGGGGGAAAAATTTAATTGTTGTAAAACCTTTTCAATAAAAAAAAAAAAAAGAAATAGAAGATTATTGTATTTAGAAGGTCATGATCTCCAATTAGGATTGCACACTTTTTTTATGGTATGGCAAAAACAAAATTCATAGATATTTTCAAAGACATTATGTAAGGAATGCTTTAATTATAGCATGGGAAAAGGTGAAAGCAAAAATTTATATGAAAATACCAGAATGGCTTTCAACAATGGAAGCATTTGTTCACCCAAATTTAGTAAACTTGGAGAAAATTTTAACATATAAATATAACTTAAATCTGGAAGGGAAACTAAAAACTAAACAAGAGCTACATAAACAGAGTGCTGATTTATCATAGTGGCCACAAATGCAAATGCAGTTGAAATATGAGAAAGATGTTAAGACTTATGGGTTCTATAAAGAGCAAACAACATTTGATCAAATACTGTTAGCAGTGGATGAAAAGTTAATTAAAAAAACTATATAATTTCCTTAAAGGCTAAAATAGAAGGTGAACAGATAAAAGAGACAATAATAGTTTAGGCAGAAATTTTTGAATATACTCAGGGGTGGGATTCACATAATTTACCAACTGGTTCGGCCAGCACCAAAAATGTGAGCGCGCAGCAAAGAGTATTTGGTGGGCTCTACAGCACTAATATTCCCCAAGGAAAAAAAGGCATTTGAGAATGTGCCTATCTCCAGATGAACCATAACAAGAAGGATGACTTTGTATGTGGATAATGAAGAATTTTAAGATTACAGAAGCAATGCAATCAATGAAAAGGTCAATAGGGAGTGATTTGTTCACAGAGATAAATGCATGCTTGAACAAACTGATATTGAAGTGAGACAAACTGGCAGGTGTTACAATGAATGGTTATCCAAATCTGATGAGGAAAACTGTTACATTTTTGAAGTAGATGCAGGATCAAGTGGCTGAAATTAACCCTGAAAGAAATTGATATTTTACATCAGGAGCTATGTAAGTAAGTGTTAAAAAATAACCATAGTTATTGATGTAACTAAAAAAGTTAACATCATTACGGCAAGAATCAAGAATCAAGACAATTCGTTACACTTTTGGAGGAGCATGAGATTGAATATTGTGACATAGGCTATGATATAGATGGCTCAACCTGGCCAAAGTATGGGATTGGGAGCAGAGATTCAAGAGTTCTGTGAGAAGAAAGGAAATGATATCCCAGAACTCTCAGATGCAGACTGGGTGGCAGATTTTGGATTTGCTGTTGCTGTGACTGCGCTAATGAACTAAATACAAAACTGCAATGTAAGGGCTTTTTTGTACATAAAATGTACACCTTGGTGAAGGCTTTCATGGGAAAGCTGCAGTTTTTTTCAAGCCAAATGGAAGACAACATTCTCACCCGTCTCTCAAAACTAAAAGAAGCCACACAATCAGCTGATCACCTCTGTGAGTACTCATCCATGTTAGGTGCACAGTATGGTGATTTTTCAAGACAATTTCAAGATTTCAAAACAGTTGAAAATGAAATGCACATGACTTCCAGTGGAATCCTCACTTTTGACAGTAAGGGGAACTTTTAGCTCCCCTACAGACTCTGCACAGTTTAAGTCTTAGAGAGCTTTCTAAGATAGAAGAAATCACCCCAGGATAGGGGGAGGCTTTTGAAATTGACCCCTTTGGTCCCCTGGGAAACTGAATGCTCTCAGACTGCTTCTTGAAGAAAAAGAAAAAGTAATCAGATGAGTCCCTAACTGGGTCAGGGCAGCCAAGGAAGTTCACTGTGGACAAAAACTCTAGTGCGGTTTCATGCCCGAAAGAGGCTTTCTCTAGTTGCAGCCTGCTGTTTCCATTTTTTGTGGAATTTCCATCATTTTTTGAGGTTTTGTGATTTAAGATGGTGAGAAGGAGGAGCTGAGATAGCCGAGCCAGAATAAAAAGTCTGATATAATCTGAAACTAAGGCATGTGGAAATTAATTCTCAAACAATTTTTGTAACCCTTGGTTTAAGCTTTAGCTGACTTAGCTTTTTGAGTCTAAACAAGAATTTTTGTATGAAGTGGAGAGACTGCTGTGAAGGGGGGTGAACAGTTTCATTTTTAACAACTTTTGATTGATCATTTGTGATCATATGCTGTAGAGCTTTGATCATTTTCTCCTCTCTCCTGTTTTAAGGCTTTTTTAGATAATAGCTGATTCACCACAAAAGGGAGCCAAAAGTCTGTGATATTGCTGATTCTGCTTAAGAATACTTAGTCCTATTAAATTCAGATTGGTATGGAGCATGGACTGGAGAAGACAAATGCTATATGTGAAGTGGAATTAGTTGAGATCACAGATTTGGAAGCTTGGATTAAAGAATTTCAATTAAGATTTCATGGAGTACCTGAACAACCAGGAGAAGATATCAGATCAAAGGTGGTGAAGGCCTTGGTTCAACTAACTAATAAAGGGGAAAGGGAAATGAATTTTGACCTAGATAAAATATTGTCAGCCAGCAATATTTGTTGGTTCCAGCTCGTCTCACAGTGTTTTTTCAAGGAAGGAGATATCGTATTGAAACTGTCTTGAAAGCAAAAGACTTCCTTTTTAATGTGCAGAAAGTTGATCCAGAAGCAACAGATAAAAGCCCACAAGAGGGGCAAATGAGTGTGGAAGCCGATCTGGCCTCTTTGATATTATTGTCCCAAGAACAAGGGCGGCTATTAAGCGTAAAGAAAAGGAAGATAAACTTCAAAGTAAAAGTCAGGATTCTACTACAGAAGCAGTGGGAGGAGCGAGGCCGAAGACAAGGGGGAGTGAGATTCTTCAGCTGATTGCTCAAAAGCTTCATGAGGCCAGTGATGGCAAATAAATTCCTGACTTGGAATGTTAATGGTTTGAATTCAGCGCAGAAAAGAAGAAAAATATTTCATTATTTGAGACAATTTAAAAATGATGTGATTTGTTTACAAGAGACACATATTAAACTATCAGATCAAAAATACTTAATAAACTCAAAACTAGGTAAACACTTTGTTGCTTCAGCTTTGGATAAGAAAAATGGTATAGTGGTATATTTGAGAAAAGATATACTAGCTAAATTAATTGAAGCAGATATCCAAGGGAGATATATTGCTATTGAACTTCTATTAGAAGGAAAAAAGACACTCTTGATTGGCATATATGCACCTAACCAGCAACAAGAAAAATTTTATAGAATGCTGCATAACAAACTGACCTTTTGGGATTATAAATCGTTTATTATACTAGGGGGTTGGAATGGTGTAATAGACACCTGAAAGGATAAGAGAATTCTCTCTAAGAAGATCCCTACAAATGCAAAGCTGCCCAAATCTTTTTTTGAGATGATGGAAGATTTTGAGTCGAGAGATGTATGGAGAATGCAGAATCTTGAAGATACAGATTATACTTTTTTTTCTGATAGGCATCAATCTTTTTCACATATTGACTTTATATTAACCACTAATGATTTGCTATCTAGGGTGAAGAAAACCAAGGTGCTTATCTGACCATAGTCCAGTATGGTTGGAATTGCAACAAGAAAAAGGTGCCAGAAGAACAGGGAGAATAAATGAAAATTTGTTTAGATATGAAGATAATGTAAATCAATGTAAAAAACAAATGAAAGCATTTTTTGATGATAATTTGAATAGGGGAACATCGATAGAAATGGTTTGGGATGCGAGTAAGGCTTTCATGAGAGGAGTTTTAATATATATGAATAATAAACAGAGGAGTAAACAACAAAAACAGCGTAGGTATTTAGAAGAGGAAATTCAAAAGAAACAACTATTATTAATACATAGTCCACATGATCCAAAACTTAAAGATGCAATAAAGATATTACAGAGTCAATTTAATTAACTTGGTGGGATGAAACTGACAAATGGAACATACAGCTAGAGGGATATAAATTATTTAAAAGAAATAGACCAAATAAAAGAGGAGGTGGAGTTGCACTATATATAAGAAATAACTACATCTCTACAGAAATAGAGCACAACAATGATGAAAATCATCTTGAATGTATTTGGGTCAATATAAAAGGGGTGAAAAACGATATTGCCATAGGTCTATACTATAGGCCACCCAACCAAACAGAGGAAGTAGATGAACTTTTTGCTAGTCAGCTAACTAAGGTATGTAGGAAGCACATCACAGTAGTAATGGGGGATTTTAACTACCCTGACATCAACTGGGAAACAAACTCTGCACCAAGTGGAAGATCCAACAGGTTCCTAACAAACCTAGCAGACAACTTTGTTTCCCAAAAATAGAGAAGGCGACAAGGATCAGCCATATTGGACTTAATTCTCACTAACAGAGATGAAATGATAGAAGGTGTTGAAGCTACAGGAACCTTGGGGCAAGTGACCACGCAATATTGGAATTCAACATTAAGCAAATACAAGTAGTAGAACAAAGTCAAACTAGAGTCTTGGACTTTAAGAGAGCTAATTTCAATAAACTTAGAGAGATCTTGAGAAGGATTCAATGGATGAGAATCCTCAGGGGGAAAACAACTCAAGAAGCTTGGGAAATTTTGAAAAGTGAGATTATAAAAGCACAGTCTAACACAATACCAATGAAGAAGAAAAATAGTAGATCACAAAAGAAACCAGCATGGATGCATAAAGAACTATCTGACAAATTGAAAGACAAAAGGACAAATATAAAAAGTGGAAAGAGGGGCAAATAACTAAGGCAGAATATCAGCAACAGCCCGAGCCTGTAAAGATGAAGTGAGGAAAGCTAAGGCTCACAATGAACAAAGGCTAGCGACAAAAGTAAAAATAATAAAAAGCTTCTTCCAACATGTTAAAAACAAGAAAAAGTCAAGGAAACAATTGGCCCATTGCTGGGAGAAAGTGGCAAGAAGATGACAAGCAACAGGAGAAAGCAGATCTACTTAACTCATATTTTGCATCTGTCTTTACACAAAAGGAAAAACAATCCAACCTATCAAAACAGCACTACAAAAACAGATAAGAAACACAAGTTAAAATAGGGAAGAAAATGGTAAGTGAACACCTGTCTACCCTAGACGAGTTCAAATCACCAGGACCGGATGGATTACACCCCAAGGTTCTGAAGGAACTGGCAGACGTGATCTCAGAACCACTGAACTATATCTTTCAAAGATCCTGGAGCACAGGGAGCTGCCAGAGGACTGGAAAAGAGCTGATGTAGTTCCCATCTTCAAAAAGGAAAAAACAGATCCAGGAAACTACAGACCTATCAGTCTGACCTCAATACCGGGAAGATTCTGGAAAATATAATCAAGCAACGAATCACCGAGCACCTAGAAGCAAGCAAAGTAATAACCAAAAGCCAACATGGGTTTGTCAAAAACAGATCATCCCAGACTAATCTTATTGCATTCATTGACAAAGTGACAAAATTAGTAGTCCAGAGGAATGCTGTCGATATAAGTTGTTTGGACTTCAGTAAAGCATTTGATAAAGTAGACCACAACCTACCACTAGATAAAGTAGAAAAAGTGGGTTAGACAGCACCACCACCAGATGGATTCGTAACTGGCTGACCAACCGCACTCAACGTGTAGTCCTCAACGGAAATACATCCACATGGAGGGAAGTATGCACTGGAGTACCCCAAAGCTCTGTTTTAGGCCCAGTACTCTTCAACATCTTCATCAATGACTTGGACAAGGGGATAGATGGGGAACTCATCAAATTTGCAGATGACACCAAGCTGGCAGGAATAGCCAACACTCCAGAAGATAGGCTCAAGTTACAGAAGGATCTTGACAGACTTGAACATTGGGCGCTATCTAACAAAATGAAATTCAACAGTGAAAATAGTAAGGTTCTACATTTAGGCAAAAATAACAAAATGCACAGGTACCGTATATGTGGTACCTTGCTCAATAGTAGTACCTGTGAGGGGGTTCTTGGAGTCCTAGTGGATAACCATTTAGATATGAGCCAGCAGTGTGCAGCAGCTGTTAAAAAGCCAACACAGTTCTGGGCTGCATAAACAGAGGATAGAATCAAGATCACGTGAAGTGCTAGTACCACTTTATAATGCCTTGGTAAGGCCACACTTGGAATATTGCATCCAGTTTTGGTACGATGTAAAAAGATGTTGAGACTCTAGAAAGAGTGCAGAGAAGAGCAACAAAGATGATTAGGGACTGGAGGATAAAACATATGAAGAACGGTTGCAGGAACTGGGTATGTCTAGTTTAACAAAAAGAAGGACTAGGGGAGACATGATAGCAGTGTTCCAATATCTCAGGGGCTGCCACAGAGAAGTGGGAGTTGGGCTGTTCTCCAGAGCACCTGAGGGTAGAACAAGAAGCAATGGGTGGAAACTGATCAAGGAAAGAAGCAACTTAGAACTAAGGAGAAATTTCCTGACAGTTAGAACAATTAATAAGTGGAACGACTTGCCTTCAGAAGTTGTGAATGCTCCAACACTGGAAATTTTTAAGAAAATGTTGGATAACCATCTGACTGAGATGGTGTAGGGTTTCCTGCCTGGGCAGGGGGTTGGACTAGAAGGCCTCCAAGGTCCCTTCCAACTCTGATGTTATGTTATGTTATGTTATGTTAATATGATAATGGCAGACCAGGTGGCAACAAATATACAGTGTGCTAAACATAATACTTTTTGTAATGCAAATAAACCTGGTAGGTGGCTAGCATATATGTTAAGGAAAAAACAAAAAGCACGTATTATAGAAAAAATAGAATATAAAGGTAAAGAGAGATATCAACAAGATAAAATTAAAAAAGCCTTTTTAGAATATTACACAAATTTATATGCTAAAGATACAATTTCGAACATGAATATTGATAAATATTTGAAAGAGTATAAGGCTAAAGATTTAACCTTAGAACAAAGAGAAGAATTGAATCGGCCTATAACTTCTGAAGGAATTATTTTGACAATAAAACAATTAAAAATGGGGAAAAACCCTGGTATGGATGGACTTACAGCAATTTATTATAAAAATTTACAGAATGAGATAGTAGGCCCACTTAAGGAATTATTTAATCAGATACAATTAGGAGGGGGAATACCCCCATCATGGAGAACTACTTTTATATCATTGATACCAAAAGAGGAACAAGATTGCTCTAAACCTGGGAATTACAGGCCAATCTCACTTTTGAATAATGATTATAAGATTTTTGCTAAAATAATAGCGAATAGATTAATGTTAGTTCTGCAACAAAGAATTCATACTGACCAATCGGGATTTATAAAGGAGAGGCAGATGAGGAACACTGTTAGACAGATGGTAAATTTATTGGAATATTTAGAAAAGAAAAATCGGACTTCAGCAGCATTTATCTTTTTGGATGCAGAGAAAGCCTTTGATCGACTGCACTGGGAATTTTTATTTAAATCAATAGACAAAATGCAATTTGGAGATTGCTTTATGAGAATAATTAAAACGATTTATGGAGAGCAAACAGCTCAGATAATAATTAATGGTAGTTTGACAGAAGTTTTTAAGATTGCGAGAGGAACAAGACAGGGGTGTCCCTTATCACCATTGTTGTTTATTCTAACTCTGGAGCCATTACTGGATAAAATAAGAGAGGTAAAGGAGATAGAGGGAATTAAACATGAGTGTAAAGTGAGAGCGTTTGCAGATGATTTGGTGATTATTTTGTTAAATCCTATAAACTCAAGTGTATCTTTGTTAGAAACAATTGATCAATCGACCATGGTATCCTGCTGCGCCGGTTGGAGGGAGTGGGAGTGGGAGGCACCGTTTATCGGTGGTTCTCCTCCTATCTCTCCGATCGGTCGCAGACGGTGTTGACAGGGGGGCAGAGGTCGGCCCCGAGGCGCCTCACTTGTGGGGTGCCGCAGGGGTCGATTCTCTCGCCCCTCCTGTTCAACATCTATTTGAAGCCGTTGGGTGAGATCATCAGTGGCTTCGGTGTGAGGTACCAGCTGTACGCTGATGACACCCAGCTGTACTTTTCCACACCGGGCCACCCCAACGAAGCTATCGAAGTGCTGTCCCGATGTTTGGAAGCCGTACGGGTCTGGATGGGGAGAAACAGGCTCAAGCTCAATCCCTCCAAGACAGAGTGGCTGTGGATGCCGGCATCCCGGTACAGTCAGCTGAGTCCACGGCTGACTGTTGGGGGCGAGTCATTGGCCCCGATGGAGAGGGTGCGCAACTTGGGCGTCCTCCTGGATGAACGGCTGTCTTTTGAAGATCATTTGACGGCCGTCTCCAGGAGAGCTTTCTACCAGGTTTGCCTGGTGCGCCAGTTGCGCCCCTTTCTAGACCGGAATGCCTTATGCACGGTCACTCACACCCTCGTGACGTCTCGTCTGGATTACTGCAATGCTCTCTACATGGGGCTCCCCTTGAGGGGCATCCGGAGGCTTCAGTTAGTTCAGAATGCGGCTGCG
This sequence comes from Ahaetulla prasina, assembly GCF_028640845.1. Lineage (NCBI taxonomy): Eukaryota > Metazoa > Chordata > Lepidosauria > Squamata > Colubridae > Ahaetulla > Ahaetulla prasina. Next base: position 187,772,699 of record NC_080539.1, read on the forward strand.
CGGGTGATAGAGGGAGCCCCTCGTGGCTCCCGTGTGACACCTATCCTGCGCAGACTGCACTGGCTACCTGTGGCCTTCCGGGTGCGCTTCAAGGTTTTGGTAACCATCTTTAAAGCGCTCCATGGCATAGGGCCGGGTTACTTACGGGACCGCCTACTGCTACCGAATACCTCTCATCGACCCGTGCGCTCTCACAGAGAGGGACTCCTCAGGGTGCCGTCGGCTAGGCAGTGCCGTCTGGCGACACCCAGGGGAAGGGCCTTCTCTGTGGGGGCTCACCCTCTGGAACGAACTCCCCCCAGGACTTCGTCAACTTCCGGACCTCCGAACCTTCCGTCGCGAGCTTAAAACACATTTATTCATCTGCGCAGGACTGGATTAGATTTTAAATTTATACTGGTTTTAAATGGGTTTTATTATTTATATTGCTTTTAATAATTCGGCCATGTAGAATAAGTTTTTTAACTGTTATTTTAGTCTGTAATATGTGTTTTTTACTTGCCTGTGAACCGCCCTGAGTCCCCTGGGAGATAGGGCGGTATATAAATGTGATAAAATAAATAAATAAATAAATAAATATGGAAAAGTTTCAGGGTTTAAAGTAAATCAGAATAAAACAAAAGTGATAACAAAAATATGACTAGACAACAATATCACGCACACGCGCAGTGCCGGTGGACCACACATGCATGAGGCAGTACGTGTGCCGGAGGTTTGCCATCACGCATGTGCAATGGCCAGCTCATCTAAGATAATTCCCTCATCTAAGTTGTTTATGAAGATATTGAAGAGTACTGGGCCTAGGATGGAATCTTGTGGCACCCCACTGCTTACTTCTCTCCATGTAGACTTAGACCCATTAAGGACTACTTGTTGTTGTTTTTTTATTGAAAAAGTTTTAAAAAACAAAAACATTTCCCCCCCTTTTTTCCCCCTCCCTCCCAGAAACCCCCCCTCCCTTCCCCCTTCCCGGCTTCCCGGGTCAATCACAAGGTATTGTTCACATCATTTTTAAATTGTTTCAAGTAGTGAAATATTTTCCTTCTTTTCTGAGCTGAATTCAAGCCATTAACATTCCATGACAAAATTCTATTTGCCATTACTGGCCTCCTGAAGCTTTGAAGCAAACAACAGAAGATCCTCCTCCGGTATCTTCCGTCTAGCTCCTCCCACAGCTTCCATACTGGGATCCTGACTTTTACTTTGAGACTGTTGCTCTTCTTTACGCTTAAGAGCTCCTCTTGTCACCCTTTGCTCTTGTGGTTCCTCTGATGCTGGCAGCAATGAAGGCTCTTGGATCACCACGCCTTCTTGGATGTCTTGAAGTTTTTCTATCACTTCTATTTCGACTTTCAAAACTGTAGAAAGAAAATCCTTTGCCTTTAAAACAGTGTCAATTCTATATCTCCTTCCTTGATAAAATACTGTCAGTCCAACTGGCACCTCCCATCTGAATTGAATCTGATGTTTTTTAAGTTCTTGTGTAAAAAAACAAATTCCTTCCTATCTCTTAACATCTTGAAAGGAATCTCTTTCAGCACCTTCAACTCCTGTTCTCCAATTTTTAAAGTTGTCTGATATGAAACTTGCAGAATCTGATTTCTCATAGTCCTTTTCACAAAATAAACCACAATGTCCCGAGGAAGCTTTCTCTGTCTTGCGATCCAGGAGTTAACTCTATATATTTTATCAATTTGGTAAGCTACCTCTTGGGGTTCCACTTCAATAAATTCAGCCAATGCTTCTAATATAATTTTTCTTAAGTCCTCTCCTCGCTGTTCTTGCATACCACGGATTCTAAGAGCTCCTTCCATAAGTTTATATTGTAATATCACAACCTGATCTTCATTTTGATCCACTTTTTTCTGAACACCTTGCATTTTGTTTTCTAAATGCTTATTTGACTGAGAGATCTGTTGCATTTCTTCTTCCAATCCCTCAATTTTTTTACTCAATCCTTGAACAGCCATGAGAATATCTTCTCTTATTTTTGCATTAAAATTCTCCATCATCTCTTTTTGCCTATCTTCAGAAAATTTTAATTGTACTTTCAATATATCCTCAAGACTTGGTTCAGATCCCCTTCTTCCAGAAGGCTTTAAAGGTTTAGCTGCCATTCTGTCTTCAAAAGAATCAGGAATTTAAACTTAACAACTTTCCTTTACTCCTTTCAGTATAGAAGTCCTTATACTGAAAGGACTACTTGTTGAGTACGTTTTGTCAGCCAGTTGCAAATCCATCTGGTGGTGAAGCTATCTATCCCACTTTTTTCTAGCTTACAAAGAAGTAGGCTGTGGTCTACTTTGTTGAATGCCTTGCTGAAGTCTAAATATATTGTGTCAACAGTATTTCGCTGGTCTATTAGTTTAGTCACTATGTTGAAGAATGAAATAAGATTGGTTTGGCATGATCTGTTTTTAACAAACTCGTGCTGACTTTTAGTTATTACTGTATTTGTTTCTAGATGTTAGTAGATCTGGTTTTTTATTATCTTTTACAGTATCTTCCCAGGTATTGACGTTAGGCTGATTGGTCTGTAGTTTCCTGTGTCTTTTTTGAAGATGGGAATAACATCAGCTCTTTTCCAGTCCTCTTGTAGTTCCCCAGTGTTCCAGGATTTTTGAAAGATGTGGTGCAATGGTTCTGAGATGAAATCTGCCAGCTCCTTTAGAACTCTGGGATGTAATCCATCAGGTCCTGGTGATTTGTATTCATCAAGATCAGACAGGTGTTCTCTTACTCTTTTTTTGGCTTATTTTAACTTTTATTTCCAGTCTGTTTTTACGGTTATGTTTGTGGTAGGTTGGGCTATAGCAGGGGTGAAATGCTCCCGGATCGGACAGGATCGCATGATCTGGTAGCGATGGTGGCTGCTGGTTTGGAGGACCGGTAGCAAAAATCCCTGGCCCTGCCCCCCCTGCCTCTGCTGAGCTGCACCATCTGCAGAGGTGTTTTTTTTTTACTTTTAAAAGCCGGTTTTGCTTCAGCCGAAACAGGCCTTTAGAAGTAAAAAACAACAGAACCTTACTTGTACTCTTACTTGTAGAAAACATGTTTTCTACAAGTAAGAGTAGAGATTCTAAGGCACTTACCTGATTACTGAGGAACGCATGGCCACAGCCCGAAAGCAGTTTCAGTTTCAGCCAGACAGCATCAATCGCTCAGCTAATCTATTTCCTCGGTGATCAACTGGCTGGCTTTGCTAGCTGAGGAACTCTGGGATTTGAAGTCCATAATAAAATAAATTAAATTAAATTAAATTAAATTAAATTAAATTAAATTAAATTAAATTAAATTAAATTAAATTAATAAAATAATAAAATAAAATAAAATAAAATAAAATAATAAAATAAAATAATAAAATAAAATAAAATAAAATAAAATAAAGTAAAATAAAGTAAAATAAAATATTTGTGCAGCTTTCTGAGATTTGGTGTGTTTCTGTAGTGTTTCACTCTAACTACACAAACACACAAAATCTCAGAAAGCTGTAGTGTGTGTGTGTGTGTGTGTTAGTTGTGTGTGTGTAAAGTGTGAAAGTTGGTTTTTGAGCTTTTTGTGGCTATGTGAAGTGTGAAGTGCAGCTGCTTTTACATTGTGTGTGAGTCAGTTGTGTGTGTGTAAAGTGTGAAAGTTGGTTTTTGGTACCTCTTATTGTTTTTTTATACTTTGTTTATTATTTTTATTATTTATTGTTATTGGCCATGCCCACCCAGTCATCTGAGCACCAAGCCACGCCCACCAATTAAGCCACGCCCACAGAACCAGTAGGGAAAATTTTTAGATTTCACCCCTGAATACAAACTGCATATTGTTCAAAACAATCATTAGTATTATGGCTGATGTTTGACAGCAAGCCTAAAATCCCTATTCCCTCCCCACTCCAGGGGAAGGTTACTTCAAAATCCCCATTTCCTCCCCACCCCACTAATCTGTTCTGGGAAGGAATCAAACTCCCCCCTCTTCATTTCCCAAATAAAATATCCCAGATAATTAAGGAATAATCAAGCTGCTAGCAAGGAACCTGCCTGGAATTCCACATTCCTGCCAGCTGCATAAAGGAAAATTTGTAAGCAGAAAACAGCTACTGGTGCTTACAGATAATAAGTGGAAGCCGGAAGTTCGGCTCCATTTACAAGCAGGCAGAAAATTCATTCAAGACACGATACTTTACAATGGAAATCGCCCAAACCTTTTTAGAAACACAAAGCCCATGTTGCACAAACCTTTATTATTTTTATTATTTATTGTTATTGGCCACGCCCACCAAGTCATCTGACCACCAAGCCATGCCCACCAATTAAGCCACGCCTACAGAACCGGTAGGGAAAATTTTTAGATTTCACCCCTGGGCTATAGTTTCTTTTTGCGTGAAGACCGATGCAAAGAATGAGTTAAGCAGCTCTGCTCTATTGCCCTCTAATGTGCCATTCTAAGAGTTTGGAATAAATTTAAAACAAGGCTCTCTATGAAGCTGCCCCTTTGGGTGTCACCACAGAAGCTTTTTTAAGAAAAGAAATGGTGGCAAAGTGAGACTGACTGATGTGTGGTAAAATTTTATCTTTTAATTCTGGTGACCCAATAATAAAGCTGAGGGAAGAACTTGAATCAGAAGGTTACATTTGCCATTGGTTTACTTATCAGCAACTGAAAGAAAGGTTTAAACTAGATAAAAAATGTTATGGATTTGACTTTGTTAAAAATGAATTGGAAATTTTATTATGTGGCAACCAGTAGTGAGTTGCTACTGGTTCTCCCCAGTTCGCAAGAACCGGTAGTAGACATTTTGAGTATTTCGGAGAATCGGTAGTAAAAATTCTGCCTGGCCCCATCCCCAATCTATTGCTGCCTCCCAACTCCCAGCTGATCGCTAGAAGGAAAAAATCAACACTCACTTCTCGAAGAAGAGGAAAAAAACAAGACACCGTCCCTTTAAATTGAGAAGCCAAGAAGCCTCCCAACTGATCGGCTCACTTCTCAGCCAGGAGATCGCTTGGCAAAGAAGAAGTGGGTGGGAACGCTGTCGTTTTAAATTGACAGAGCGGCTAGAAGCTCTTTTCTGGGTCAGCTGAACACCTGGAGACCAACATTGTTCTGGTTATGACAACGGCGGCGATGGGGTCCTACCATCTTACGTTCGTTTGTCATCTGATAGCATCGCTTTACCGGAGGAGCTTTAAATTCCATCTTTTGTCCGGAACTTATTGTGACCATCTGATTGGCCAGATTAAGACTTTTACCATCTGCCACCCTCTACAAACCCCGAAATGTACTCGCGATCGCAGCTTCTTAACCTGCGAGTCTCCCCCCTCTCGCGGGCATGGCCCTCCACTTTATCGAGGGCCTACCTTGATGACGGATTTTGGAATCCCGAGAGGTGGCATGCCTCTAAGAGGAGGCTTAGGTTTTTTTTAACTAGGTGTTATAATAAATTCTTATATAAGTTATCCAAGGGTAAGGGTGGGACGGCGAAGTTAGGTTCAGGGAGATACCTATCTGAGCCATTGCTAGATCCTGTGCCGGCTCACGGCATAAACACGATTCTGAGGTGGAAGAAGAGGCTAGAGCTCATGGTCTTGGGGATAACTATATCTGCACGGTAGGTGGGAGGGGCAGGTATGGCGGACGCGGGGGCCCATATCGGGTTCGGGGAGTGCGCCCGCGCTATTTACGAGCGATCGCGCACTCCGGTCCCCCGATAGTTTCCCGTTCCCCGAGTGGCTTAAATCCTCAGAAGCTGGACCTTCACCTGATGTTATGCAATGCCAGGTCCGTTATAAATAAAGCCCCCCTCATCTCCGATCTTATACAGGAGGGGGGTGCGGACCTGATTGGCATTTCAGAGACCTGGTTGGGCACGGAAGGGGGGGTTCCCCTGATAGAGATGTGCCCAACGGGTTTTCGTGCATTCCATCAGGCCAGGGTCCAGGGTAGGGGTGGGGGAGTGGCGGTTATTATCAACGAGAGTCTTGAGCCGAGGAAGATCACTATACCACAGATAACCGGATGTGAGTCCCTCCTTGTGAAGTGGGGCCGTGGGGTTCAGGTGGGTTTACTGATCACGTACCTAGCTCCTTGCTACGTGACAGAAACCCTGCCTGAGCTGTTGGAGGTGGTCGCCGGGACGGCAGTGGAGATCCCCAGGCTTATGGTCATGGGGGATTTCAATTTGCCGTCGGTGGGGATAGCATCCACATCAGCTCGGGAGTTCATGGCTTCCATGACGGCCTTGAACCTGACCCAGTTAGTGAATGACCCCACTCACATCGGGGGGAACACTCTGGATTTGATTTTTGTCTCTGGACAGTGGTTGAATGATCTGGAATTAGGGGAGTTAGTTATTAAACCCTTGTCATGGTCAGATCATTCACTCCTTCAGCTAGACTTTCGAACCGCTGACCCCCACCGCAAGGAGACGGAACCGACTCGCTGGTTCCGTCCCAAGCGCCTGATGGACCCTGAAGGGTTCCAGACGGAGCTTGGGCTTTTCCCTGAGGATTTAGCCCACGACTCGGCTGAAGCTCTGGTCGCTGCCTGGGATCGGGCGGCGGCTGGCGCTCTAGATCGAGTCGTGCCTTTGCGGCCTCTGACCCGGTGCCGATCTCGTTTAGCCTCTTGGTACTCCGAGGGGCTGAGGGAAATGAAGCGCCGGAAAAGACGCCTAGAGAGTATCTGGAGGGCCAGCCGCTCCGAATCTGACCGGACACTAGTTAGGTCTCAAATTCAGACCTATCTAGTGGCGATGAGGCTGGCAAAACGGGAGTATTTTTCCAACCTCATTGCATCAGCAGATAACCGCCCAGCCGCCCTGTTTAGGGTGACCTGCTTGCTCCTCCATCAGGGAGCGGTAGATGATCCCTTAAAGGGTCGAGCTGAGGAATTTGGACAATATCTGTTTGATAAAATCGCTCAAATTCAGGAAGGGTTGGACACAGACTGGGTGGATCCAGGTGGGGTGGAGGAGGCAAGTGTTGATGTTATTATCTGGGATGAGTTTGATCCTGTGGCTCCTGAAGACATGGACAGGTTAATGGGGAGATTGAATGCGACCACATGTTTATTGGACCCGTGTCCCTCCTGGTTGGTTTTGGCCACCCGGGAGGTGACACGAGGCTGGCTCCAGAAAATTGTGAACGCTTCTTTGATGGAGGGTGTTTTCCCTGCTGCCTTGAAAGAGGCGGTGGTGAGGCCCCTCCTCAAGAAGCCTTCCCTTGACCCAGCTAGTTTAGCAAATTATCGTCCGGTCTCCAACCTTCGCTTTGTGGCAAAGGTTGTCGAGAGTGTGGTTGCACGACAGTTGCCCCAGTACCTGGATGAAACTGTCTATCTTGATCCATTCCAGTCCGGTTTCCGGCCTGGTCACAGCACGGAAACAGCCTTGGTCACGCTAGTTGATGATCTCTTGAGGGCTCGGGACAGAGGTTGTTCCTCTGTCTTGGTCCTATTAGATCTCTCAGCGGCTTTTGATACCATCGATCATGGTATCCTGCTGCGCCGACTCGAGGGACTTGGAGTGAGGGGCACTGTTCATCGGTGGTTCTCCTCCTACCTCTCCGACCGGTCACAGACGGTGTTGACGGGGGGACAGAGATCGACCCCAAGGCGCCTCTTATGTGGGGTGCCGCAAGGGTCGGTTCTCTCGCCTCTTCTGTTCAACATCTATATGAAGCCGCTGGGTGAGATCATCCGTGGTTTTGGGGTGAGTTGTCATCTATACGCTGATGATACCCAGCTCTATATTTCCACCCCTAACCACCCCAACGAGGCTGTTGAAGTGATGTCCCAGTGCCTGGGGGCCATACGGGTTTGGATGGGGAGGAACAGACTCAGACTAAATCCCACCAAGACCGAGTGGCTGTGGATGCCGGCGGCCCGGTACAGTCAGCTAATTCCATCACTGACCATTGGGGGCGAACTATTGGCCCCCACGGAAAGGGCTCGTAATCTGGGCGTCCTCCTGGATGCACGGCTGTCTTTAGAAGATCATATGATAGCTGTCACCAGGGGAGCTTTTCATCAGGTTCGCCTGTTACGCCAGTTACGCCCCTTTCTGGATCGGGCTTCCTTATGCACGGTCGCTCATGCCCTTGTTACATCCCGCCTGGACTACTGTAATGCTCTCTACATGGGGGTCCCCTTGAAGGGTACCCGGAGACTCCAACTAGTCCAGAATGCGGTTGCGCGGGTGATAGAAGGAGCACCTTGTGGCTCCCGTGTAACACCCCTCCTGCGTAGTCTGCACTGGCTCCCGGTGGTCTTCCGGGTTCACTTCAAGGTACTTGTTATCACCTTTAAAACGCTCCATGGCCTAGGGCCGGGATATTTACGGGACCGCCTACTGCCACCATTAACCTCTCACCGACCAGTGCGCTCTCACAGAGAGGGCATCCTCCGGATACCGTCAGCTAAACAATGTCGGCTGGCGACCTCTAGAGGGAGGGCCTTCTCTGTGGGGGCCCCTACCCTCTGGAACGAGCTCCCTCTGGGGCTTCGTCAACTCCCCGATCTCAGGTCCTTCCGCCGCGAGCTGAAGACGTTGCTATTTCGAAGAGCAGGACTACCTTGAACGTAGTTTTTAAATTGGGATTTTTAAAAAAGGGGTCTAATTGAGTTTTTAAATTTGTATTTAAAAGTTTTAGGGCATCAATTGAATTTAACTGTCTATTCTTTTAGCTGTTTATATGTATTATATGTTTTCTGTTGTTTTTTGGCTGTGAACCGCCCTGAGTCTTTCGGGAGATGGGCGGTATACAAATATAATAAATAATAATAATAATAATAATAATAATAATAATAATAATAATAATAACAACAACAACAACAACAACAACAACAACAACAACAACAACAACAACAACAACAACAACAACAACAACAACAACAACAAATTGGATAAGAGGAGGAATTCTTATATGGTTCAATGTTTTTGAAGTTTTGGGGTTTGTGCAACATGGGCTTTGTGTTTCTAAAAAGGTTTGGGCGATTTCCATTGTAAAGTATCGTGTCTTGAATGAATTTTCTGCCTGCTTGTAAATGGAGCCGAACTTCCGGCTTCCACTTATTATCTGTAAGCACCAGTAGCTGTTTTCTGCTTACAAATTTTCCTTTATGCAGCTGGCAGGAATGTGGAATTCCAGGCAGGTTCCTTGCTAGCAGCTTGATTATTCCTTAATTATCTGGGATATTTTATTTGGGAAATGAAGAGGGGGGAGTTTGATTCCTTCCCAGAACAGATTAGTGGGGTGGGGAGGAAATGGGGATTTTGAAGTAACCTTCCCCTGGAGTGGGGAGGGAATAGGGATTTTAGGCTTGCTGTCAAACATCAGCCATAATACTAATGATTGTTTTGAACAATATGCAGTTTGTATTCAGGGGTGAAATCTAAAAATTTTCCCTACTGGTTCTGTGGGCGTGGCTTAATTGGTGGGCGTGGCTTGGTGCTCAGATGACTGGGTGGGCATGGCCAATAACAATAAATAATAAAAATAATAAACAAAGTATAAAAAAACAATAAGAGGTACCAAAAACCAACTTTCACACTTTATACACACACAACACAACACAACTGACTCACACACAGTGTAAAAGCAGCTGCACTTCACACTTCACACAGCCACAAAAAGTTCAAAAACCAACTTTCACACTTTACACACACACAGCTGACACACACACACACACAAAATACCACATACAGCTTTCTGAGATTTTGTGTGTTTGTGTAGTTAGAGTGAAACACTACAGAAACACACCAAATCTCAGAAAGCTGCACAAATATTTTATTTTATTTTATTTTATTGTGGACTTCAATTCCCAGAGTTCCTCAGCCAGACAGCATTAATCACTCAGTGGTGAAATAGATTAGCTAAGTTTAGATTAGTTCAGTCTAGTGCTAAAAGCGAAACTGGGGCTTTCCGGCTGTGAGAAAAGCCATGAGGTCGATCAGTAATCAGGTAAGTGTCTTAGACTCTTTTAAAAGGAGTTTTTCTACATGTTTTCTACAGAAAACATGTTTTTTAAGGTTCTGCTGATGAGGAACTCAGGTGAGATCCCCAGAGTAGCCTTTATTTTTTTAATTTTTTTTAAGTTTAAAGGCTGCCGATCTCAGCTGAGGGGCGGGATCCTCAAAGGCTTTTTTTTTACTTTTTAAAGGCAGGTTTCGGCTGAAGCAAAACCTTCTTTTATAAGTTTTTTAAAAAACCCTCTGCTGATGGTGCGGCTCAGCAGAGGCAGGGGGGCAGGGCCAGGGATTTTTGCTACCAGTCCTCCGAACCAGCAGCCACCATCGCTACCGGATCGCGTGATCCGGTCTGATCCGGGAGCATTTCACCCCTGATTGTATTACATGAATGGCTATTTTATATGTGAAATTATGACTGAAACCTATATAGGTTCACACTGTCAGGAAGTTTGTCCTTAGTTTTAAGTTGCTTCTCTCTTTGTTGAGTTTCCATCCATTGCTTCTTGTTTTGCCTTCTGGTGCTTTGGAAAATACTTTTATTTTATTTATTTTATTTTGTCACATCATACAAAAAGATTATATAGTATATAAACATATAAACATATATAGGAAGAAGAAAAGAAAAACAATAGGACAGGAACGGTAGGCACGTTTATGCGCTTATGCACGCCCCTTATGGTCCTCTTAGGAATGGGGTGAGGTCAATAGTAGAAAGTTTTTGGTTAAAGCTTTTAGGATTATGGGAAGAGACCACAGAGTCAGGTAAAGTATTCCAAGCACTGATGATTCTGTTGCAGAAGTCATATTTTCTGCAATCTAGATTAAAGCGGTTAACATTAAGTTTAAATCTATTGGTTGCCCTTGTATTATTGCAATTAAAGCTGAAGTAGTCTTTGACAGGAAGGACATTACAATAGATGATTCTGTGAGTTAAACTTAGGTCTTGTTGAAGGCGACGGAGTTCCAAGTTTTCTAAGCCTAGGATTTCAAGTCTGGTGGGATAAGGTATTTTGTTGTTTTCAGAGGAATGGAGAACTCTTCTTGTAAAATATTTCTGGACACGTTCAATTGTATTGATGTCAGAGATGTGGTGAGGGTTCCAAACAGGTGAGCTGTATTCTAGAATTGGTCTAGCAAATGTTTTATATGCTCTGGTTAGTAGTGTGGTGTTTTTGGAAAAGAAGCTACTCAAAATTAGGTTTACAACTCTTAGAGCTTTTTTTGCTATGTAGTTGCAGTGGGCTTTGGCACTTAGATCATTTGACATGAAAACTCCAAGGTCTTTAACGGGATGGGGGTCGTCTCTAAGGTAATGTCCATCTAGTATGTACTTAGTTTTTGGGTTCTTTTTTCCTATATGTAAGACTAGCATTTGCTGGTTGAAATTTGGAGCTGCCAATTTTTTGACCAAGCGGTTAGATGGTCAAGGTCGTTTTGAATGATAGAAGTGTTGTCTGTGGTGTTAAATAGTTTGACATCGTCAGCAAAGAGAACACAATTACTTGAGATATGGTCACAAAGATCATTAATGTATAGAATAAAGAGTGTTGGTCCAAGGACGCTGCCTTGAGGAACGCCACTCTTGACAGGAACAGGATTTGATAAAGCATTGCCAATTTTGACCACTTGTTGTCTGTTAGACAGAAAAGCAGATATCCATTAGTGGAGGGGTCCTGAGATGCCATAGGATGTTAGTTTAAGGAGAAGTTTATCGTGTACTACTGAGTCAAAAGCTTTGCAGAAGTCTATGTAGATTGCATCTATTGATTTGCCTTGATCTAGATTTGAAGTCCATATGTTTTTGCAGTGGAGAAGTTGTAAGTTACATGATAACTTTTTCCTGAAACCAAATTGTTTGTTGGAGAGTAGGTTGTTAGTTTCTAAGTGTGAGGTAATGGATTGGTTGATGATAGATTCCATGACTTTGCAGGTGACGCAGCAAAGGGAGATCGGTCTGTAGTTTTCGACTAAGCTGGGGTCTCCTTTTTTGAAGATGGGGATGACTGTGGCTAGTGACCAAAGTTTAGGAAGAGAACTGGTAGTGAAAGCTTTATCAAAGATAATACTTAGGGGTTCAGCTATATTAATGGAAAGTTTTTTTAAGAAATATGCACATAGTCCATCGGGTCCAATAGAAAGTGATGGTTTTACTCCCCCCCCTTCTTTCTAGCAGCCCCTTAAAAGACTGTTGCCTATCACACTCTTAGGCAAAGCATGTGAGCCATTTCCTCCTTTCAGTGGTCCATGAAAGTGCATCTATAGCAGAAGTCTCTAACCTTGGCCACTTTAAGACTTTAAGACAGCAAAGCTGGCTGAGGAATTCTGGGAGTTGAAGTTCATAAGTCTTAAAGTGGCCAAGTTTGGAGACCCCTGGTCTATAGTATGTAGATAATAAAGTTGAAAAAAGGTGAACAACATTTTTGCAGAACTATAGATACGTTGAGGCTGGGTGTGACAAGGAATGGCTGGGAGGGGAGGGGCCAGGCGAGGTACCCCTTGACATGAGAGACATTGAGTTGGCCACACCTACCCAGTCATATGACCATCAAGCCACACCCACTGTCATATGACCATCAAGCCACGCCCACAAAATAAGCCACACCCACAGAACCGGTAGTAAAAAAAATTAGAACCCACCCCTGGTGGCAACGATGAACTTATTGCTAAGATTATTAAATATTATTGAAATTGAATTTGGAAAATGAACATGTAAAACATATGATTCAGTGGGCCAGGAGTTTTGAATATAATGTGATGCTTCAACAATAGAAAAATACATGGACAAAAGGTTTAAAATTTACATTAAATTATAATCTAAAAGAAAATTTCTATAAAATGATGTATCGCTGGTATTTAACACCAGATAAATTATCTAAGATGTATAAAACAGTGGGGGGATTCAGCCAGATTGCACTGGTTCAGTAGGATGATTTGATAAAGTAAATAAAGCAAGTAAATCATTTAAAAATATTTATTGATAAGATATATACTATTTTTCATTTATCCAATAAGAACCAGATTGACCTTACCAAAATATCCAAACAACTTGGAATTGAAATTATAAAGATTGGTAGAGTTTTGGGACCAAGATGAGCTGCCTGTAGTTTAAGGTCAACCATATCTGTGTGGCGCACTTATCCATTACTATATCACTATTTTCATTCAAATGAAAAATACTTAGATATGGCTGCCTATCTTGAAAATATATATTTTATGATTGATTTGGCATTGATGATCGATATTCTAAATGAAATTTCTCTTCTTTCAAATGCACTGCAAACAAGAAATGTAGTCATAATAAAGGCTGAAAAACTTTTTATTTTTTATTTTGTCACAACAGTATACGTAAACATCGACATAAAACAACAACACATCATAAAAGAAAAACATATATATAATAAAAGTATGCAATAACTATATTAGTTTGATATAATGAAAGGGAACAATAGGACAGGAATGGTAGGCACTTTTGTGCTCTTATGCACGCCCCTTATAGTCCTTTTAGGAATGGGGTGAGATCAATAGTAGACAGTTTTTGGTTGAAGTTTTTGGGATTTTGAATAGAGACTATAGAGTCAGGTAGTGAGTTCCAAGCATTAACAACTCTGTTACAGAAGTCATATTTTCTGCAATCAAGTTTGAAGTGGTTGACATTAAGTTTGAATCTATTGTTTGCTCTTGTATTATTGCGATTGAAGCTGAAGTAATCTTTTACAGGAAGGATATTGCAATAGATGATTCTGTGTGTTAAACACAGGTCTTGTCAGAGTCAGCGGAGTTCTAAATTTTCTAATCCCAGAATTTCAAGTCTGGTGGTATAAGGTATTTTGTTGTTTACAGAGGAGCAGAGAACTCTTCTTGTAAAATATTTCTGGACTCATTCAATTGTATTAATGTCAGAGATGTGGTATGGGTTCCAGACAGGTGAGCTGTATTCAAGAATGGGTCTGGCAAATGTTTTGAATGCTCTGGTTAGTAGTGTAGAGTTTTTGGAAAAGAAGCTACACAGAATTAAGTTTACAACTCTTAGAGCTTTTTCTGCTATGTAGTTGCAGTGGGCTTTGGCACTTAGATCATTTGATCTGAAAACTCCAAGGTCTTTAACAGGATGGGGGTCATCTGTAAGGTAATGTCCATCAAGCTTGTACTTATTCTTGGGGTGCTTTTTTTCCAATATGTAAGACTGAGCATTTGCTGGTTGAGATTTGGAGTTGCCAAGTTTTAGACCAATCGGATACAAAGTCAAGGTCTTTTTGAAGGGTAGAAGTATTGTTAGTGGTGTTAAATAGTTTGACATAATCAGCAAAGAGACTACAATGACTTGAGATAAGGTCACAGAGATCATTTATGTATAGTATGAAGAGTGTTGGTCCAAGAACGCTGCCTTGGGGAACGCCACTTTTGACAGGGACAGGATTTGATAGAGCGTTGCCAATTTTGACCACTTGTTGTCTGTTTGACAGGAAGGCATTTATCCAATTGTGAAGAGGTCCTGAAATGCCATAGGATTTTAGTTTTAGGAGAAGTTTATCATGTACTACTGAGTCAAAAGCTTTGCAGAAGTCTATGTAGATTGCATCTATTGCTTTTCCTTGATCAATGTTAGTAGTCCATATGTTTTTGCAGTGGAGAAGTTGTAAGTTACATGATAATTTTTTTTCTGAAACCAAATTGTTTATTAGAGAGTAGGTTGTTCGTTTCAAGGTGGGGTGTAATGCATTGGTTTATGATAGATTCCATTACTTTGCATGAGACACAACATAGAGAGATAGGTCTGTAATTTTCAACTATGCTGGGATCTCCTTTTTTGAAGATAGAGATGACTGTGGCTAGAGATCAGAGTTTGTGAAGGGAACTAGTCGTGAAAGCTTTATTAAAGATTATGCTTAGGGGTTCTGCTATATTAATTGAAAGTTTTTTTAAAAAATATGCACATAGTCCATCAGGTCCAATAGATAATGATGGTTTCAGATTGCAAAGAGCTTTTTCAACATTATCTACTGTGAAGTCTATATGTGTTAAGTCGTTGTTAACATTTTTAGTACGATTGGGGAATGTCAGATATGAGCCATCGCTGTTTACAAAGAATGAGCCAAAATGTCAGCCTCCACTCCAATCCTCATATCCTTTTGTACTCTTTATATTCAGTAGTTAGATTGCATGGGGTTTTTATGTGTAATGTAAATAGCTCATGAATTCAGTTTAAGTAGAGAGGGCCCTTTAAGAGTGTCCTCTGACATAGTTTGAATTCAACAGGAATGTTAGAGCGCGGACTTTCAACGGACATTGCATTCCTGAGATGATTTACAGCCAGAGACCTGCGGAAGAAGATTACCATGGGGGGCCGAGAAGGAGCTGGCATTGGACCAAACCTGCTGACCTCTTGGGGAGAGGAGGGACTAACAATGGGATATGGAATGTTAGCCATATTTTGTCTCAGATTCAACTTTATACTGCTGCAGTCCGGATGTATCTAGTAAAAGTACTTTTCTTTATTTACAAATGAAGTCAAGGTGTATTCTTTCCTAGATATAATCAGAGGCAGCCTGACATTAAGTTGAATCTCAGACAAAATATGGCTAACATTCCATATCCCATTCCATATCCCATTGTTAGTCCCTCCTCTCCCCAGCCAGCTGAACTGGGGGAGGCAACCGGAGATTTTTCTTCTGTCAGTTTTAACCCTGAACTGGAGGATTGCAGAGCTCGGTGGATGGAGCAATTACAGCTGGAAGAAAAAAGGTGGCAACCAGATCCTGAAATGCTTCCTTCTGGAGTGTGTTAAAGAGGTTTGCTTTAATTGTTTCATCAGTACATTTTTTGCCGTTAGATTCTTTTAGTGGTGGAATGGATCTTGTTTCTTTAAGTTTATTGTTCACAAAATTATAAAAACTATGATTGGAATTAGTGTGTAGAAGGTCTTCTTCTTGCTTGGTGTGGTAAATGTTACATTCAGTTTTTATTTGGTTGCAAATATTTCTGTAGCAGTTTTTGAAGTTTGCTATATAGCCTTTTTTGTTTCTTCTCCAGAGGGATTTTTTTTTGGATTGAAGCTTTTTTATTGATATGGGTAATTTGTTGTTGTTGTTTTATTTTGGTGGTGATTTGTGGTACGTATAGTTTAATGATTTTATTGATTTCAGGTAGGAATACTTTATAGTGGTCATTTGCAGTGATACACGTTGAGAATAGTTTTTGCCAGTCAAGAAATGAGAGATCGTTGTTTATAAGGTCATAGTTGGCTTTTTTAAAATTGTAGTTTGGAGTACTATTGTTATGAATATTTATGGGAGGGCTTATATTGAGACGAAAGTCTATCATACAGTGGTCACTGTTGGAAAAGGATTCTTTTTTTTGTAGTCCATAAATTGAGTTCGTGTTATTACAAAAGATGAGGTCGAGGCAGTTCTTGAGTCTTATATTGTTAGTTACTAGTTGTTCAAGACCTAGGTTTGTAATGGCGTTGTATAGTGTAGTATGGATTGGTTCGGTTGAACATTCATTTGTTATCCAGTTAATGAGAGGTAGATTCAAGTCACCCAAGAAGATGAGAGGATATGGGCAAGAGGTAGCCCATGTTAGTAGTGAGGTTAACGTATTTGCATGAGCGATGTCGTAGTCAGGGGCTCTGTAGCATAGTATGAATCTAAGTGTGGTGCTAGTGGACAGGTCACATACAATAGTTTCAGGAAGAGAAAGTTTATGTGCAACTTGAATATTTTTTAAGTTCAGTGATTTTTTGTAAAAGATAGCTACTCCACCACCTCTGCTGTGTTCATGATCTGATCGAAAGACTTGATATTCTTTGATTGAAATAATGGAGTCAGTGAGGGATGAGTTTAGCCATGTTTCACAGACAAATATGATATCAAATGTACCATTGTTTAATAAGAGGATAAATTCAGGTAATTTGTTTACAATACTTCTTGCATTTATTAATTTTCATTTGAGACCTGTAGTGTTTGGTGTAGGAGAGGTAAGGGGCGTGCATATCTAGTTTTGATTGGTAGTTGATTGAGGGTTATGTGCAACAGGTGGTTGAAGGAAGGTTGGTTGAGCAATGAGTGGTTGATCGTTGGATGGATGGAGGTTTTGTATGGGTGGTTGAAGATTAGTAGGTTGATCAATAGTTGATTGTACGGGTGGATGGATGTTTCGATTGACAGATGGATGGATGCCTTGTTTGATGGATACTTGGATAGTTTGATTGAAGTGTGGTTGAGTGATGGGGATTTGATTGAAGGGTTTTCTTTTTATGCAGTCAGCACGGTAGTCAATGTAAAGGTTAGTTTCTCTTTCTTCTTGCCGTCGTTTAAGCTCTGAACGGGAGCTTAAACGGGATCTAATACGTTGTAGGAATGATAAGTCTGGTCTAGCTCTAAGTTTGTTGTAGCTGAGGTTGTTTTTGGCAATTGTGTTTATAGTATAAATGAAATTTCTTTTGCTGGTTTCATTTTTGCATACAGAATTTAGGTGCTACTGAACCATCACTGTATTTGAATTCAGGTCCATCTCTGGAGACTTCAGTTATTTCACTAAGGTTGAAGGTTGATAATTTGTAATTTGAGATGATGTTTCGTATTTTATCAATATCTGGTTCATTTGTAATATCTAGTCCAAATAATATAGCATTTTGACGCTTCTTTTCTCTCTCAATTGTATCTCTTACTAGTATTGCTACATTGTTTGGTTGATTGGTAGATTTTTTTGGTTTAGTTTGTGTACAAGGCAATGTTTGTTGGATTGGGAAATGTTTTTGATCAGTTGCGTTTCCATTTATTTATGCTATAATTTTATTTTCAAAGATTGTGAAATGTGCATCAAGGTGTGCATCAAGGTGTGCTAGTAATTTTTTTTCTAAGTTTGTTTGAATGGTGTTAATGACAGTTTTTTTGTTAGAATAGAGTTAATGATAGTTTTTTCTAGGTTAGCTTGAATAGATTTTTCTAGGTTAGCTTGAATAGATTCGATGATAATTTGTTGAGATTTTATAGATGTATCCATGTTTTGTGTATTATCACATTTAGGATTATTACAGTTATGACATAATTTTGATTTGTATTGGTCATTATTTGCAGTGGCATCTATTGATTGAGAGCGTTTGCATTTTTGTTGGAATTTTTGCTTGGCATGGTTGATATTCTGTTAGTATTTTGCAGTTAATTTTGCTGTAATTAAAGTAGTTGTAATAGATGGTAAGGTAGGATTTTAGATTGACTCTCTCTTTCCACAAGATGGCAGTGTTAGAAAGATGTAGAATGGATAGATATAGGATGGACCAAATTCAGTGAAGTAGTATCTCTCTCTTACTTTCTCTCCTTTAATTTTTCTCTCTCACACCTTTTGTCTCTAATATAACACTTTTGGTTTTTCTCTCTCACCTTTTCTCTCTAATATAACACGTTTGGTTTTTAAGGCTGTAATGTTTGATGTTAATGTTTGATGTTGATGTTGGGATGTTGATGATGGAGGTAGTGTGGTCGGCAGTGATGGCGGATGTTTGAGTTAGCAGAGAAGGAAGTGGTGGGGAGATGAAGATGGGCGAAAGCAGTAATGATGGTGATGGCGGATGTTGGAGGTAGTAGAGAAGGAGGTGGTGGGAGGATGGAGGTAATTTAAGAGACTCACCCTCGCAATCTACTCTGTTCAGTTGAGGATTTCTTCAGCGGGAAATTCAAAGTGGAGTTTGCTTTGGAGTCTCCTGCTGTGCTTGTGGTTGCAGATAAGAGTGGTGATGAGCAGCAACAGTAGTGATGGAGGGTGGTGGATTTGGAAATTCCGGTCCTGGTCTGGTGGTGGTCGCTTTGAATTCCAGCGGCGAGGTGGAGTCACTTCGATTCCAGCAGCAGTGGCCTGCCGCTTCGATCCTGGTGGCGATGGCTGCCTTGACTCTGGCAGGCAGCGGCCGCTTCGATCCAGCGGGGCTGGCTTCGATTCCGGTGGCGGCGGCTGCTTCAATTTAAGCGACGGCCACTGATTTAGGCGGCGGTGGCCACTGATTCAGGTGGTGGTGGACGCTGATTCAGGTGGCGGTGGCCGCGATTCAGCCGGTGGGGCTGGTTTCGATTCCGGTGGTGGTGGCTGCTTCTATTTAAGCGGCGGCTGCTGATTCAGACGACGGTGGTGCTTTGATTCCGCCGGCGGCAGCCACTTTGGTTCCAGCAGCAGCAGCAGACCCAGTGGATTTAATCTCGGCAGTGGTGGAATGGCGGTGGACGGCTGAAAAAAAGTAAAAGGTTTTTGGAAGCCTCGGGGACTGCCCTCCTCAAGAGCTTTTAGAAAGCTCTTTTACAGAGAGCGTTCCTCCGGGGCAGCCTTGCTGGTTGCCATCTTGCTGGTCGCCTTGTCCTTGTGATAAGATCTATTAAAGATCTATTTCAAATGCTTGGAAAGGAAAAGGGTCCTCTTGAAAAACAAGTTGATGAATTAATTACTTCAGAAACATTCAAAAATATAAAATGTGTAGAATTTGCTGGGCTTCCTCAGGAAAGACTTTTAGAAAACATCGTAACAAATTTGAATAAAAGAATAAAAGGATTGTGAACATTTAAAAAAAGGTTGCAGCCAATTTCAAGACAGGAATAAATTACAATTTCTAAATCTTTTGGAGTCAGATTACTGGAATATTGAAGAAGTAGTAGTTCCATGGAAAACACTGAAGAACAATTGCTCATAGTGACATTTTTAATTACCATGCATTTCCAGTCTAATGTGATTTTTTCATGTATTTTACAAGAAAATACAGATAAGTCAGTCTCAAAACATAACAGGACTCCAAAGCATATCAATGCTGTACAAATCTACTTGTGATATATTTTTTTTGACCCCTGAAAAAATGGCTACGCCTTCTTTTTGGAGGGTTTTAATTATTGACTCACCTTGTGGCAGTGGCACTGACAGCCCTGCCCAGCAGGAGCCCACTGCTGGCCCACTTCTTCTGCGGCCACTTGCTGCCACTTGCATGCATCACCCCAGCCTCCGTTTCACCTTCAGATGCCTGCCAGAAGGCATCTGCAGCTGATAACAGAGCTCTGGATAGCAGAAGAAGGAGAGGAGTTGGGGTGTGTGTGGCCTGGTAAATAGGGCAGCTCCACCTCCCCATCCCCACCCTAGCTTATTGTTTACCTGTGTGCCTCGCCCTATTCCCTGTACCCTGGGATGGGTGGGGGTCTTAATTAGGGCTAATTTTGTGGGTGGGGCTTAATTTGATCGCATGCACTCAAAACATGATAGGGCTTCTTTTCAAGGTGGGTCATCTTTTTGGAAAAACACAGTAGGAGATATATTGTCAGGTCTATATATCGGGTCCTGACTTTCTGTGGGAAAGGGTGGGAGGAGGCTTGCCAGCATTTTTGCATGCTTTTGCTTTGACTGTAACTGCTTGGGAATTTAGGGAGGGGACTGTCCTCAGAGATGGAGCGGGTTCCCTCCCAGCTGGTTCCAGCCTGACTTCAAGGCTGTTGTTGTGACCTGGGGCTGGGCAAGTAAGCAACACCGGAGA
This sequence comes from Ahaetulla prasina, assembly GCF_028640845.1. NCBI lineage: Eukaryota > Metazoa > Chordata > Lepidosauria > Squamata > Colubridae > Ahaetulla > Ahaetulla prasina. The sequence goes on from NC_080539.1 coordinate 187,793,158, forward strand.
TGCAAAGGATGGAATCCCTTTTTATTGAACCAACCTTCCCCAAAATCCCCACAGCTCACTGTAAGCCCAAGAGCAAGGCTCTAACCTATGCACATACCTCAAACAGTTCCTCAAAATGAAATGAGAGAAAGAATGAGAGCAGCACAGTTCTGAGAACAAAAACAGTTCAGGACTCTTGGTCTTGTGTGCCTTCATTGCACAGAGAGTTCACTGGGGCCATGACACAAACCAGAGCTGAGTTGGGTCAGTGCAACCTAGGCAAGGCGAACAAGGCAGAGCAAAACAAGGCAGTGAATCATCAGTAACAGAAAGGCTTCTTGAATTGTGGCAAGGGTTGTTAGCAAGTACCACACTAGTTCCCAAAACAAAAGCCCCTTCCCCCAATATCTCCTTAAATCCTGTTCTCCAGTGAGCCTTGTGAAGAGAGCTGGCGCACCCTCCTCCTAAGTACTGAGGTTGCCCTGCGCTGACTCCATCTCCTCCCCATTCTCTGCACTCGAGGATTGGGCTGGGGAGGCAGTTGCTTGTCTCCAGAGCTTTGATGTTCCTCTGCACTGCTGCCTGCCCTTTCCATCTCCTCTCCCCTTACTCAGTCATCCTGCGCTCTCTCTTCCTCTCTGACAACCCTTTTGAGGCCCGAGCGACCCGGGACTGCCTTTCCTGCTCTTTCCATCATTCCTCCTGGGCCAGAGGGGCTGTGCCCTCTTACTCCATCGGCCCCAGCTCAATCTCCTTCTCCTCCTTGGAACTGGCCTCTGACAGGGCCACAACAGCTGTCTTGCCATCGGGGTGACCTGTTATCTGCCTAGCACATTGTAATTTCAATAACAACCTTGCAGCATCACATTGGCTGATGGTGGATTGGTCAGGGGGGTTGGGTTTTAGGAAATGAAAGAATGCTGTTTGCTTTGCACAGCCTTTTTCAGATTTTGCCTTGCTTTCCAATAATCACTTTCTTTCAGTAAAAGATCTTTTGATTCAACTTAATGGATTTTGAAATACAGAATGGCGCAGGGAATAATCGAAATGATGAAAAAAATGCATATGACTTTTAGACAAGAAATAAAATGAATAATTACAAGACCATATGGAAAACAAGAACCAGAGGAAGTTGGAGCAGAACTGGAACCTACATCAAACAAAGAAATTATGAAGCAAGAGAGAGGACTGGAAGACAAAAGAAAAAAACGTTGATGTTGAATTTTTAAATAAGGGTGGAAATTTAAATGAATCTAAAGAGAGAGAGGATAAGATGTATAATGAGAAATCAGAAGGTTACATTGGGATTAATAATAAGAAAAAAGAAACTATTAAGAGGAAGATAAGAATTTTAAATAGATAAGTATTGCAAATAAGACTGGGTAAAAATAAGAAGAAAGAAAGGAAAGAACAAAGAGTGGCAGAAAGGGAGGAAATCAGTGGAGAAAAGGAAAAATGGGGGAAGGGAAGAAAAGGAGAGTGGATGAAAATACAGGACAAATAAAGAGATTGAAGAAATTTAAGAGGAGGAAGGAGAAAAAGATAAGGGGGAAAGAAAAAGAAAAAAAAGAAAATACCTAATTAATGAGTCTGGATTTTAATATGAGAAAAGTTAATTGAAAGTTTAGATTTTTAGTTAGAATGATACTGGAAAAATTATTTTGTAAAATCTTCTAAAGTGAATTTTTGTTTGTTTTTTTCTCTCTTTTCTTTCCTCTGGTCGATACATAACTTACAAAATGTTATTATAATATAGAGATATGAGCTATGATGATGTTTAACTGGAAGATATACTAGAACATATAATAAGGGGGAATAAAAGGGTTTGATATAAATGGGAATAGAGAAAAGGGGGGAAAGAAATATAATTAGAGATAAAGATTAAAGATGGGGGCAAGCAATTAGATTTTTAAGAAGATTGAAAACAAGGAAAGGGAAAATGAGAGAAAGTATATTGATGAAGGCATAGAAGGAGGGTTGGAAAATAATAAATTTGATTTGACATGTACCTGGCAGATATTTTGTTCAGAAAAAAATGTGTTTTGTGTTGTCTATGTCTAAAAAGTAAAAAAAAATACAAAAGAAAAGAAAAGGAAAAAAATGGAAGAGCTTGAGGAGGAGGAAGAGGAGGAGGAGGGAAAACCTGATCATATAGACTTAATAACGAAGCAAACCATGTGGTTTATGATGAATGCCTTTCAAACCCTAAAGGCACACAAAGCTGTCACCAGCAAGGTCTGGCAAACCCAAGGAGGAGAGGAAGATGGAGATGAGCCTCAGCGTGGACACCATGGTGGGGGTTTTGGCAACCCCAGCCACTGCCTCAACTGTCACAGTCACAGCCCCTAGGGGAGCAACTAGGGAAGCTGCCCCAACGGGGGATGGCCAGGTGAGGGCCAAGCACTGGAAGACCCCCATCCCCTGGCGTAAAGTTCAATGGAGACCCCCCAGCAGATGGGATACTTTTTGGTCCATGTTTTGACCTACATGCAAGAATATAGGCAGGAGATCCCTACCAAAGGCACTAAGATGAGAAGTGCCACCCTGGCCCTGGAAGGGACCACAGCTTGCTGGATAGAGACCCTCCACAATGCAAATGCACTGAACATGAGAAATTTTGATTTCTTTATGATGGCACTTGGTTGGTGATTTGAAGCCCCCCCAGCTGACCACAAAGTGAGGGACTGCATTAAGACCATGCGCCAAGGCAGCAGAGTGATGGCGGAATACACAGAGGAATTCTGTGCCGACTCAGTGATTGACCAGAAGATATCCTCATTAACTGCTTCAAAGATGGGCTGAATGACAACCTGTACAATGCTTGAATCATGAGAGGAGCCCTTGTTACTCTTCACTATTGGTGTGCCTTGGCTGAGGAGGTGGAGATTGACCAAACGTATAACCGGAACTGCTCAGTCTGGCTGTGGAAGAAGGCAGCCCCAAAAAAGAGAGAGGCGGAGAAACCACAAAACCTGTAGCCATGCTCCATCACCTGCTTCAAGTGTGGCCAGGAGGGACATTGAGTGGCAGAATGCAAGGCCACCTGGCCAGCCAAGAAAACACCTCCTGGGCCCCCAGGAAAGCCACCAAGACCCTGCAATGATCCAGAATAATGGTACTGTAGGGAGTGGAGGTCGTCAATTTTACCCTATTGCCAAAATGGGACAAGGGAACTTTAACCCCATCAGCCAACAGCCAGGGGCTAAAGGACACCACACTGATGACAATCCCCTGGTCATGTCAGTGACATTCCCCATAGAGCTAAGTTTCCAGATCTCAGGATTAAAAGCCACCTTACGAGCCCTGCTAGACTTGGGCTGCACCAGGTACCTGGTTAACCCAGCCCTGGCTGAAAAATTAGAAATCCACTTGAGGTGGCTGCAAGCATCCATCACATTTTGCTGCAATTAGGCAGATCGGTAGCAGGGGGCATCCCAGCAATTTTTGTCACTGAACCTGTAGAAATGCATAGAATGCAGATGGGGGCCCACATAGAGACTATGAAGTATTTTTGCACCATGTCTATAGACTACACAGAGCCCCACAACATATCATCTCAGATAGAGGAGTGCAATTCACCTCTAAGTGAATTCACCATGAAATCAGTGTTGGAACAATATCTCATCAATTATCAGCAAGATAACTGGACTCATTTGTTGCCCTTTGTTGAGGTAGCATGCAACAATTCCATGGATAATAGCATGGGATTCACCCCTTTTAGAGTAGCTACCAGGCAGGCCTTCATCCTATGCTGTAACTGCCTCTTAATGGCCCCCCAGTCATGTCACTAAAAGAGCAAGTCTCTCAACTGCAAACCATGTGGCCAGTGGTGAGAAAGGCTTTGGCAGATGCTCATGAGACTTATAAGAAGCAAGCTGATAAGAAGTGTTGAGAGCCCAAGCCATTTAAGATTGGCAATCAAGTTTACCAGTCCACCCACTTCCTACAATCTTTACAACCATTAAAAAAGTTGGGATCTAAGTTTGTAGGGCCTTTTCCAATTAAATGAATTATTAACCAAGTGACTGTAGAACTAGACTTGCCCAAGTCCCTTCAGTGGGTTCATCCCATGATTCATTGCAGCTTATTGAAGACTGAGGTCACTTCTCCCCTTAGACCTAAACTTCCACCAACCCCAGAACCTTTAATGATAGAAGGGGAACACTTTGAAATCTGGGAAATTCTAGATTCCCATAAGCATAGGGGAACCCTTCAGTACTTGATGGCATGGAAAGATCTCCTGACAGTTCAGAATGAATGGGTTGACCATTGCTATATTAGAGCCTCTAAACTCGTCAAACACTTCCGTAACAAGTACCCTTGTTCTCTTGTTTATGTTTTTTCTCTCCCTGTTTATTTTGTTCTATTCTCCAGGACTGATGTTGCTGTTCAGGGAGGGCAGCATGTCAGGTCCACCACCCTAATCCTAACCCTAACTCCAACTGGATTTCCAATCTAATCGGATTAGATAAGGGTGTCTTGAAACATGACAAGTCTCTGAAACATACTGATGCTCTACAAATTTATTGATGATATATGCTTTACCCTAGGAATTCATGGAGACCTAACCCTAATCCTAATCACAACCCTAACTCTAGCCCTAATTGGATTTTCAGTGTAATGGGATTTTTCCCTTATATTTTTCCAATATAGAGTAGGATGTCTCCATGAATTTGAAATGGAAAGTAGATATTTTCAATTGATTGGTAAAGCATTGGTATATTTACAATGATTCTCATATTTTGAGACATCCTCATCTGCGTTTCACAATACAATACATGGAAAAAATCTATTATACTGGAAATTCACTTACAGTTAGGTTAGGTATGCATGAATTTGTAGTGGAAAATAGATAGCACAAATAGATTCATAGAGCCTATGCTTAAAGGTAAAGGTTCCCCTTACACATATGTGCTAGTCGTTCCCGACTCTAGGGGGCAGTGCTCATCTCTGTTTCAAAGCTGAAGAGCCAGCGCTGTCTGAAGACATCTCTGTGATCATGTGGCCAGCATGACTAAATGCCAAAGGCTCATGAAATGCTGTTACCTTCCCACCAAAGGTGGTCCCTGTTTTTCTACTTGCATTTTTACATGCTTTCAAACTGCTGGGTTGGCAGAAGCTGGGACAAGTAACAGGAGCTCACTCTATTAGGGATTCGCTAGGGATTTGAACCGCCGAACTGCTGACCTTTCGATCGACAAACTCAGCGTCTTAGCCACTGAACCACCGCGTCCCTTGAGCATATGCTTAGGAGGGCTCTAATTTTTCTAGTCTGTCTTATCTGTGTTTCCTGGTAAAATACATGGAAAAAATCTCATTACACTGGAAATCCAATTGGGGCTCGGATTTGGGTTGTGATTAGGATTAGGGTTGGGTCTCCATGAATTCACAATGAAAAAATAGATATCACCAATAGTTTTGTAGAGCATTGGTATGCTTAGGAGGCCTCTCATGTTTTGAGACTGCCTTATCTGCTTTTCCTGAAAAAATATATGGAAAAATCCCATTAGACTGAAAATCCAAGGAGTGCTAGGGTTATTGTTTTTGTGAGAGTTAGGATTAGGATTTGATCTCTATGAATTCCTAGTAGAAAACACATATCCACCAAAGGATTTCTAGAGCATTGGTATGTTTAGGGGCCATATTTCAAGTCTGCATTACCTGCGTGTCCTGGAAAAATCCTGTTACATTGGAAATCCATTTAGGATTATTGTTCCATCTCCAGGAATTCATAATGGAAAATTTATATTGATGTCTAGCTGATGTCATGGCGATGTCAGACTCAGGGAATGGGTTTCCGCATTCCCTGTGCTGAGTTCTCCCTGTTTGTGTGCTCCAATAGGAGCCAAAGCCACCTCAAGGAGGGGCACCTTGAGAAGTCGCGGGAGAGATTGCAACTCTCCTGTTGAAACCTGGGATTTTTTCCCTCTATGCCATGGTGAGAAGAAGGGGCAGCCTAAAGATGGCTGCCACAAAGCTGGGACAGCCGACAAACATCTAACAACTGTAGAGTTAGTGAATAGTGTCTGGAACTGGGTGAGAAGAATCCTTTTTATTTAAAACTCAACCCCAAAAGAATATCAAGGGAAAGAAAGGCTAACTGCTATTTTTAAAAGCAGCGATTTAACATTTTGAGAAGAATTTCAAAATTGAAGGAAAAAGAATCAAAGGGAGAAAGGCAAAAACCTTTAAAAATACAGAAAATTTGATTTCTAAATTGGACAGGCATTGGATAGGCATTTAAAAATGCTGGAACTATTTACTTAAAAAACTAACAACTTTATATTTTGGATTGTTACCATTAAAATTGGATAAAACTGGTTAATATTGAAATTTGACTTAAGAGTGCCACGTGCTGATAAAAGGAAGGCATAACACATTCCCAAAATCCTGGAAATACTTGGCTATTGGACAGACAAACCAACAAATAAAACAAGATGACAAGAAGGAATAAGAAAGACATTATTATTAAAGTGACACCTGCTACACCACAAGACAGAATTTATAGAAGGACTTATGAAGGTGCTGGAAAAACAATGGAACAAATCAATCAGCTTTGGAATATAAAGATTTATATATATATAAATATAAATATTATTTTATATATATATATATATATATATATATATATATATATATACATATATATATATATATATATATATATATATATATATATATATATATATTCTCTGAGGTTTTCACGGGTGTTTGTATATAGGTCTTTGGTTGTTCGGGTTTTCTCCCGTGTAAAATATCCACCATCCTAAGAAACCCCAAAGGCAAAATTGAGTTAGAAAATCAAGGAGTATATGAAATCCCATGCACCGCCTGCCCCACCACATACATTGGACAAACCAACAGAAGAATAAGTGCACGCATTGAAGAACACAAGAACTCATTCAAAAAAGAGGAACCAACTTCTTCCCTGGTCCAACACTTTAAAGTCACAGGACATGATATTGACTTTAAAAAGACCAGAACTATTGCCAAAACTGAACACTTTAGCAACAGAATAATCAGAGAAGCCATTGAGATAGAAAAACGCCCACACAGCATGAACAAACGAGATGACACCTCCCGCCTACCAGCCATTTGGAAACCCGCCCTTATTGACAAACGAGTCCCTAACACGAGGAATGACACCAGACCCACACTCACGAGGTCCACACAGGATGTCACCACCGCACATCCACCCAGAAAGCAGACCCAAACCCACACTGATCAGGAAGCACGACCAAGGACCAGAAGCCAGACCGCAGTTGCAACATTAGCTATTTCAAACCCCTCCAATCCATACATGCAGCAGACTGATACCCACTATGAAGATGTAGCACGACCACAAAGCCAAACAACAGCTATGCAGCTCACCAGCTCAAATCCCCCTGCAACACAGACTAAACTGAGCACAAACAAGCCCCCACCAACACAGGACACATCCCCAGCCAATCAGAGCACAAAAAAACCCCCATCCAATCAGAGCACAGCCAAGCTCCCACCCAATCAGTTCAAACCCCCACTAGCAGTTAAAAGGAAGAAACAGCTGCGATCACACATTGCTCCCAGAAGCACGAAGCTGAAGCCTGAAGATGACGAATGAGACTTCGTCGAAACGTCGCCAAGACACTTCCAATTTTACACGGGAGAAAACCCGAACAACCAGACATATATATATATATATATAAATATAAAGATTTATGAATATTTAACTTTTTGAGAAGTTACTTTAGGTTTGAATATATATGGTTTTTGGATTATTGGACAAAAGAGGAACAAAATAAAACTAAATGAGAAGCTCCACCAGTAAGAAATGAGTGGAATTTGGGAAGAAACAGCATCAAAAAGTCAAAGTATTATTTATTTATTTTTTTATTTATTTATCAAATTTTTATACTGCCCTTCTCCCGAAGGACTTAGGGCGGTGTACAGCCTAAATAAAAAACAATATATATACAATTAAAATCAAAATTTAAAATACATATTACAAAAAGGCCAATGTATAAAAATTAAATTTAAAATTTAAAAAATTTAAAACCCCACAACAATAAAACCCAATTTAAAATGTTAAAAAACCATTATGCCAGTCCAGCTTGAATAAATAAGTATGTTTTTAGCTCACGGCAAAAGGTCCGAAGATCAGGCACTTGGCGTAGGCCAGGGGGAAGTTCATTCCAGAGCGTCGCTGCTCCAACAGAGAAGGCCCTACTCCTGGGGGCCGCCAGCCGACATTGTTTGGCGGACGGCACCCTGAGGAGACCTTCTCTGTGAGAGCGTACCGATCGGTGGGAGGCATAAGGTAACAGCAGGCGGTCTCGTAAGTACCCGGGTCCTAAGCCATGGAGCGCTTTAAAGGTGGTAATCAAAATCTTGAAGCGCACCCGAAAGATCACAGGAAGCCAGTGCAGACTGCGGAGCAGTGATGTTACATGGGAGCCACGAGCGGCTCCCGTTACTACTCGCGCAGCCGCATTCTGGACTAACTGTAGCCTCCGGGTGCACCTCAAGGGCAGCCCCATGTAGAGAGCATTGCAATAATCCAACCGAGACGTAACCAGAGCGTGAGTGACTGTGCATAAGGCATCCCGGTCAAGGAAGGGACGCAACTGGCGGACCAAGCGAACTTGGTAAAAGGCCCTCCTGGAGACGGCCGCCAGATGTTCATCGAAGGACAGCCGTCCATCCAAGAGGACGCCCAAGTTGCGAACCACCTCCTTTGGGGCCACTAACTCGCCGGCATCCACAGCCACTCCGTCTTGGAGGGATTGAGCTTGAGTCTGTTTCTCCCCATCCAGACCCGTACGGCTTCCAAGCACCGGGACAGCACTTCGATAGCTTCATTGGGGTGGTCCGGGGTGGAAAAGTACAGCTGAGTATCGTCAGCGTACAGATGATAACTCACCCCGAAACCACTGATGACCTCGCCCAGCGGCTTCATATAGATGTTGAACAGGGTAGGCGAGAGAATCGACCCCTGAGGCACCCCACAAGTGAGGTGCCTCGCGGACGACCTCTGCCCCCCTGTCAACACCGTCTGCGACCAGTCAGAGAGATAGGAGGAGAACCACCGATAAACGGTGCCTCCCACTCCCAATCCCTCCAACCGGCGCAGCAGGATACCATGGTCGATGGTATCAAAAGCCGCTGAGAGATCTAATAGGACCAAGGCAGAGGAGCAACCCCTATCCCTGGCCCTCCAGAGGTCATCCACCAACGCGACCAAAGCCGTCTCCGTGCTATAACCGGGTCGGAAGCCGGACTGGAATGGGTCTAGATAGACAGCTTCATCCAGGTGCCGAGGGAGGTGCCATGCAACCACACTCTCTACAACCTTCGCCACAAAGCGAAGGTTGGAGACTGGCCGGTAATTCCCCAAAATAGCTGGGTCCAGGGAAGGCTTCTTAAGGAGGGGTCTCACCACCGCCTCTTTCAAGGCGGCGGGGAAAACCCCTTCCAACAAAGAAGCATTTATAATCCCCTGGAGCCAGCCTCGTGTCACTTCCTGAGCAGCCAGCACTAACCAGGAAGGGCACGGATCCAATAAACATGTAGTTGCATGTAACCTCCCCAGCAACCTGTCCACGTCCTCGGGAGCCACAGAATCAAACTCATCCCAAATAACCTCAACAAGACGCGTCTCCGTCATCTCGGTTGGATCATCGCAATCTTGGTCCAATCTATCCCGAAGCTGAACGATTTTATCGTATAGATAACCGTTAAACTCCTCAGCATGTCCTTGCAAAGGGTCACCCGAAACAAGGCGGCCAGGCGGTTATCTGTCGATGCAATGAGGGTGGAAACGTAAGAACGTTTCGCCTCCCTCATTGCCACTAGGTAGGTCTTAGTAAAAGACCTCACTAGTGTCCGATCAGCCTCGGAACGGCTAGACCTCCAAGTGCTCTCTAGGCGTCTTCTCCGGTGTTTCATCTCTCTCAGCTCCTCGGAAAACCAGTATTAATGATACTTTGACAAGAAAATACAAGAAGATTATGAATAAAATGCAGAGCATAGATGGAGAACTGCAAAAACAAAGGGCAAGAAGTGACCAAGATGCCCAGGAAGAGGAGGAGCCAAACTGAAAGAGTAGATGAAAAAACAGAACAGACAAACCAACAAATAAAAAAAGATGACAAGAAGGAGATAACAACAAAAACAATAATGACTGATTAAATAAGCTGAAGAGAGAGCATTTTAAGGGAATTAAAAAAGGAACTGGAGTTGCAGGAAGACTTTTTTGGAAGAGAGATGGGGCAAGAGTAGATGTTTTGAAAATTAGACAATGGAAAAGGGCAGAGAAGGGAGAAATTTTTAAAATGATTGGGCAAGATGTGGAAGCAGATAGAGATAAAAATCCAAGAGAGGAATATGGGAGGCAAACTAAGAAACAAACAATTAAAGCTTTAAAGCAGATTAAATGGATTAAATGCCCCTGCCAAAAGAAAGTAAATATTAACAAAATTAGCAAAACAAAGGATAGATATAGCATGCCTACAAGAGGTACATATAAAAGAGCCACATAGGAAATGTCTGGAATTTCCAAAATTAGAAACATTATATACTCTTTTAGCAGAGCAAAAATAGAGGTGTATAGCGGTATATATTAGGGAGGGGATAAAGGCTAAATTAAAATATGGAGACATAGATGGAAGAGTCTTGATGATAGAATTACAAATTGATCAGAAATCATTCTTGGTAACAATTTACGCCCATAATGAGAACCAAAAAGAATTTTACAGTAAATTATATGAAAAAATTATAGAAATAGGACAGGGAAATGTTTGTATAGTAGGGGATTACAATGCAGTAGTGGATGTAAAAAAGGACTATGTTAGTAGTATGAAAAACAAAAAGAAATGAAAAATATTGCCAGGGTCATTTTTTTATATGGTACATGAACTTAATTTATCCAATCAGTGGAGGGAACTGAATCCAAAAAAAAAGGGAATATACTTTTTTCCTCAAACCCACAACAAATCCTGGTCCCAGTTAGACATGACATGGATGAATGGAGATGTAGGAAAGAATATAGAAACAATAGAAATAATGCCAAACACATGGGCTGACCATAAGCCTCTGAAAATAATTTGGAAAGGACAGAAAAAAGCTAGGAGAAGGTGGACCCTGAATCCCCAAAGAAAAAAGAATTTATCTCAAGGATTAAAAAAGAAATGGAATTATTTTTTAAAGAAAACACAAAGCAACCAACATAATTACAAATTATATGGGATACAGCTAAAGCATACCTAAGAGGTACAGCAATAGGCTACATAGCAAAAAAAAAAGGAGAAAAGGAGAAAAGGCAAAAGCAAAATACTCTTCAGGAGGATAAACAAATAAAAAATTACAGGCAAATCTCATTGTTGAATACAAACTACAAAACTTTTACTACTATAATTGTGGAAAGATTGAAAGTAATACTAAACGAAATAATACATTTAGATCAAAATGGATTTCTACCCGCAAGGCAAATTAGAAACAATATAAGAACAGTGTTGGATGCGAGTGGAGGCATTGCAGTGAGACAGTCGAGGAATAGCAAGCTCTGATGAGCTTTGCGAAATCCTGGGTTGACAAACTGCTGTTGAGGGGACTTCAGACCAGATCTGTCCTGTAGGAACGGTGAAGAAGGAGAGGCACCCTGGATGACGAAGAGGAACCGGCAAGTCCTCGGAGGTCAGAGGAAACTCTTTGATGTGGGGGCGGGGGCCATAGCAGCCATCATTAAGTGGGGCAACTGGACCAAGTTTCTGAGCAAGAGCAGTGATTTGGACGGAGTATTGAAGCCAGGTGAGTGATTGCCAACTCACAAGAAAAACAAAAAATACTTTTAATTTGGTAAAAGGTGTCCCAGCGTAGAAACAGCGGCTAATTGGTGTGGGGGAATGTGAATACAGGAAGAAAACAAAATGGAAGTTTAAAGCCTTAAAGCCCGAAATGGAATTTTGATTTTGGATTATAATTTGTGGAGACAGTTAAAATATCAGAAAAAAACCATAATAGATGTGGAGAGGATTGGGAAAAACTTTAAAATGCTTTTTTGACCACTCAAGGAAGAACAGATTGAATTATAAACATAAAGCCCCATGAAGCCTTTTTTAAATTTTACTTTCCCTTTTTAAATTGGACTTGGACTTCAAACTGAACTTTGGGGAATAAAAAAATGAAGAAGTAAAAGAAAAAAGCGTAAATATTGGCAATGAGGATTTAATAAATAAAATGGATACCTTTGTAGCTTGTTGATTGGAACTGTGGATTGGAGAGAGGTGGAGAAAAAAATTGCAACACTTAACTTGTATTTTGGAAAAAAAGTATTTTAAAACGATAAGAGCGGTGGGAACTTTTAAGGAGGATTTGTGTGCTTGCAAGCTGTTTGATTTTGATAACCAAGGACAATGCGGAGAACACAAAATGGTGCAGGAATTAATTGAAATGATTAAAAGGATGCATACATCTTTTAAAAATGGAAACAAAGGAAATGATTACAATGTTACATGGCAAATTTAAATCAGATGAACTAGGAACTGTTTTGGAATAATTGATTGTGAAAAATCAAATGATTATGTGGGGAGCAACACTGAAAAAGAGAGGTGAGTTGGGAGAAAAGAAATAAGACTAGAAACAAAGATGAACTTAAAAGATCACATTGGGATTGACAATGATTGATTTTATTTATTTATTTATTTGTCACAACACTATATATAAGCATAAGCATGAATTAACTATATGATATATAAGCATATATATAAGCATAAGCATAAAATAACTATACGAATTGGATACAATCAAAAGAAACATTAGGACAGGAATGGTAGGCATGCTGGTGCTCTTATGCATGCCCCTTACAGACCTCTTAGGAATTGGGTAAGGTCAATAGTAGATAGTCTTTGGTTAAAGCTTTGAGGATTTTGGGAAGAGACTATAGAGTCAGGTAGTGCATTCCAGGCATTAACAACTCTGTTACTGAAGTCATATTTTCTGCAGTCAAGATTGGAACGGTAATGATAAATAGAATGTAATGATAAAAATAGAAAGGGTGGAAAGAGACAAAGGGAGAAAGAAGGGGGAAAGATAAAAAAATATTTAAAAACTCAAATGATTACACTGGGATTAATAGTGGGAAAATAAGACAGAGGGAAAGTGGAAGGAGAAGAGTAGATAGAAATACAGGATAAATAAAGGGAGTAAAGGATTTTAGGAGAAAAAGGAAAAAATGGAGAAAGAGAAAATAAGAAAGTAGTTGATAATTCATTAAATAGTTTTAATGGTAATAATGGGATTTAGCTAAAATATTTGAAATTAAAGAATATCTTTAATGGTAATTATGGAACTCCTTTAAAATATTTGAAATGATATGTGATGAAGATTAACTAAGGTTTTTTTTTACTATGGTTTATTATGAAGAGATATAAACATATATACATCTGAATATTACACAAAGCAAATATGGGATTTAGTTAAAACATCTGAAATTATATTATATTGTGAAGATTAACTTAGTTCAAAAAGCAATGGAAATGGATGATCTAAATGTTAGATAAGTTGTATATGTAAAATTGTATGAATATTAATTTTTGTGATTGTAATAATGGAATTTAGGGAAAATATTTGAATCTATATTATGAGACGAAAAGGGAGTAATGGGAAACTATTTGAATAGGATGATTTAGAGTTAGGGTCAAATATTAGAAAAACTGATTTGAAATTAAAGGGTTTAATTTGGAGGAAGTAATAAGAGAAGGAAAGGAAAGGGAAAAAAACTGATTAAGGATTAGAGTTTAGGGCGAAGGGTAAGATTAGTTATAACATAGAAACAGAAAATAAAATAAAAATTAGAGAGAAAGAATATTATGGCAAAAAGTGAAACATATAAAACATATAAAGATAATTAAAAGCTGTATAAATTTGGAACTTAGACAATACTCTGTTCAGAAAAAATGTATTGTATGTTTGTGTGTGTGTGTGTGTGTGTGTGTGTGTGTTAAAAAATAAAAAAAATAAAAAAAGAACAGTGTTAAATGTTCTTAGAGTACTACAAAGCACATCCTGAAAAACAGGTGACACCTAATATTTTTGGATACCCAAAAAGCATTTGCCAATCTTAATTGGCAGGTTTTGTTCCAACAGATTAAAGATATGAGATTTGGAGGGAAGTTTGACAAAACGATAAAGGCAATACACATGACACAAAAAGCTAGAGTGATAATTAATGGAGACAACACACAGAAATTTGAAATAAATAAAGGAGTAAGACAGGGATGTCCAATGTCACCTCTACTTTTCATCTTGACATTGGAAGTGCTGCTGCTAACCCAGATTAGGCATAATGGAGAGATAAAAGGATTAAAGATGAAAAAAGAAGAATACAAGACACAGGCATTCGCTGATGACTTAGTGTTCTTCATAGAAGAGCTGCTAGAGACAGGAAACAATCTAACGAATGAAATAGAAAAATATGGGACAGTGGCAGAACTGAAAATAATAGAGAAAAGACTAAAATGTTAGTGAAAAATTTAACCAAAAAACAAAAGAAAGAATTAGAAAAAGAATTGGGATTGCAAATTGAAAAAAAGATTAAATATTTAAGAATCTGGCTTACAGTAAGGTATTCGTCAATAAAAGATGACAATTACAAAAAACTGATACAACAAATGAAAAAAGATTTGGAAATTTGGGAAAAATTGCAGTTATCATTATTAGGAAGGATAGCTGTGATTAAAATGAATATACTGCTGAAATTATTATATTTATTTCAGACAGTCCTATAAAACTAGAAAGTAGAATTTTTGAAGAACTAAGCAAAATAATTAAAAAATGTATATGGCTGGGTAAGAAAGCACAGATAAATATGAAAATGCGACAGTAGAAGCAGAGGTGGCTTTGGACTCCCAAAATGGGAACTCTACCATCAAGCAGTGGAGCTATTATGGATTAGAGATTGGATAAATTTAGACAATAAAAGGGATTTAATGATTGAAGGACATGATCTACAGGCAGAATGGCATGCCTTTCTATGGGATAAACTGTTAGATCCGGCGATTGAGGAGGCACGAGACCAAGTGAGTGACCACAGTTCTTTAATATAGTGTGCGACTTCAGCAAGGGGCACCAGGTGAGGTGCCCCTTTTATACACATCTGGCTGAGGCACCAGCCAATCAGATTAATTGGTTTTCCCGCCCTGAGAACCCCTGAGTCCCAATAGTGGGTGGTGGGCAGTGACAAGGGTAAAAGTCCTCCCGTAGAGATACTCGTGGAACTTTCAGGCCCCGGCCACCGTGGCTAGGGCCTCCCTGTACAGCTGGCTGTAGTTTCTCTCGGCGCTGAACATGGTTCGGGAGAAGTAGGCAATAAGGGCTTCTGAGCCGTTGGGCAATCAGTGGTTGAGGACTGCGCCCACTCCAAAAGGGGATGCGTTGCAGGCAAGTACCAGAAGGAGGGTGCCATTGTATTGGATAAGTAGGCTGTCCTCTGTGAGAAGTTTTTTTACTGCTGTGAACGCTGTTTCTTCAGGTTTCCCCCAGACCCAGGGTGTCTTTTTGGCCAAAAGTCTATGGAGTGGTTCTGCTACTGTGGCCTTTTGTTTCAAAAAAACTGTGTAAAAGTTCAAGAGTCCCAGGAAGGCTTGCAATTCCGTTTTGTCCCGCAGGGTGGGTGCCTCCCTGATGGCCCTAATCTTTGATTCAGTGGAGTGGATGCCTGCTTGGTCAATGCGGTAGCCCAGGAACTCGACTGATGGGACCCCGATTTTGCATTTTTCAAGCTTTAGTTGTAGTCCAGCGTTCCTAAAGACTGTCAAGACTTTCTGCAGTCTGTCTCCCAGTTGCTGATGATTGTCTGCTGACACTAGGACATCACCAAAGTAGGGCACCACCCCGGGGATTCCTAGTAATAGTCTCTCCATTAGGTTCTGAAATAGCCCCGGGGCCACGCTGACCCTGAATTGTAACCGGGTGCATTTGAAGGCACCTCTGTGTGTTACAGTGGTCTGCACCTCCACCATGGCGCCATCTACAGGCAACTGTTGGTACGCCTGAGCCAAGTCCAGTTTAGCAAAACATTTTCCTGGCCCTAGGGAGTGCAGAAGATGCTGCACAATCGGCACCGGATAGGTGCTCTTCTGTAGGGCCTTGTTTAAGGTCGCCTTATAGTCTGCGCAGATGCGGATTGACCCGTCAGACTTGATCGGAGTCACTATTGGGGTTTCCCATCTCACGTTGTCAGTGGGAACAAGGATCCCCTGGCAGACTAATTTATCTAGCTCCGCATCAATTTTCGGCTTCAATGCAAAGGGGACCCGTCTGGTTTTCAACCTAATAGGGGCGATCCTGGGGTCGAGGTTAAAGGAAATGGGGGTCCCATGTACTTGCCGAATGCTCCAGAGAAGACGTCCTGGAACTCGTGATGCAGGTCGTTCTTCAGGCTCTGGTGGGTGGCATGGATCTCCTGGACTCCAAAGAGCCCCATGACCAGGGCTCTGATCCAGTCCCAGCCCAGGAGGCTCAGTAGATCACCGCGGATGATGGTGACTGGCAGATTCTTCCAGTAGGGTCCATAGACGATGTTGATCCAGGCGATGCCTTCCACAGGGATGCGGTTCCCCTGGTAGTATCGAACCCGGAGTCATTGGTGCTCTGTCCCTTGCGGATCTGCGGTAGTGATGCTTTAACGGTGTCCCAAGACATGATCATGATGGATGATCCGGTGTCGATCTCCATCTCGATCGGCTGCCCATCGATCTCAACTGTTGTGAATGTCTTGTCTTCCGGGTTGGTGTTTGCTTGGCCGATTCAAACCTGGTCCAATTTCGCGCCTTTTCTTTGGAAGCCATTTTGAGTGTGCCTGCGCGAATATGGCTGCTGGCTGATTGGCTTCCCTTCCGCGTGGTTTTTCTGGCGGGAAGGTTGGCTTGCCCTGCACACTTGAGCCAAATGTTCCTAATGTCAGCGTTCCAGAAAACCCCTCCTGCAGAAAAGACTCCAAAACCAACATCTTTCAAAGTTCTTTTACTAGCATAGGTAAACTGGCACAGTTGGATGAAAACCGAAACTGGGGATTCCAGTTCGTCCCTCAGTAATACATACCCCAAAATCTCCACCCTCATGACCCCTCTGCCGGTCACATGCTCCAATCCTCAACTGTTCCATGTCGAAGCATCACTCCAGCCACTCCTTCTCCAGATGCGAACCCAGCCTGACCTTGACCGGCAGAAAAATGTTGTTATGTCTAATCATCCCTTGCACTACCATCCTCCTCCCCTCCTTTCCCACAGGTTCTTGTGGTCTGTCCACACTTCGAACAGTTCTTTCACCCCTTCCAGGAAGTGCCTCCAGGAGAAGAGGGCCCAGTGTACCACAAAACCTTCTTTTTCCCAAACTGCCCACCTGCGTTCTGTGTCCATCAATTTTTTAGAGACATAAACGCAGGGCATTAGGTTGTTTTGGGCATTTCTTTGCATTAAGACCGCTGCTACCACCACATCACTTGCATCTGCTTGGACCACAAATGGTTTACTTGGGTCTGGGTGCTGAAGAATGGGTTCCATTGCGAATAGGCGTTTTCAATCCCCTGGTTCGACACCCGGTAGCCCAGGTAGTCCAAGGATTCCTTATGGAATTCACATGTATAGTTTGGCGGCTAGGAGTTTTTTCAGGACCTGTTTAATTAACTTTATATGGTCTTCCATATTCTACATAACGTACATAACGTACGTAACATAACGTACATAACGTTCCATATTCTACAGAACGTACATAAGAATGTCGTTCAAGTAGACAAGAACCCCATTATATAAGTGGCTATGCAGGATTTCATTGATGAACTGCATGAAAACTGCTGGCACCCCCTGGATCCCAGAAGGCATGACCCAGAAATAGAAACTGCCCAGGGGGCAGTTGAAAGCAGTTTTCCATTCATCACCATCACGAATGCTGACTTGGTAATAGGCCTCCCTTAAATCCAATTTGGTGAACACCTTTCCTTATGCTTGGTGATAAGTCTTTCATTAGTGGTAATGGGTAGGTGTTTTGTATGCAAAGGCAGTTAAGGTTTCTAAAGTCAATGCATAGAGATCCGTCCTTCTTCTCTTTAAACAGCACGGGTGCAGCTAGTGGTGATTTTGCCGGCTCGATGAACCCTCTGGCTAGATTGTTGTCAATTACCTCCTTAATTCAGTAATTTGGTGTCGATTTACCTCCTTAATTCAGTAATTTCAGTGGGTGTCACTGAGTACATTCTGGGTTTTGGTAGTTTCATGCCAGGCTGTAATTCAATTGCACAGTCAGTGGGCCGATGTGTGGGGAGGAGATTACATTCCTCTTCGCTAAAGGCCTCTGTCAAATCTACATATGTTTTAGGAATGTGTGGTTCACCCAGAGGTGAGTCTGATGTAGTGGCTGCTGGCTCCCCCTGGTGGTTTTCATGGATTGGTTGTTTCTTGGGAGGTGGGGTAGGTTCTAAGGGACCGACATCCCATATGATTTTCCTGAACCCATCTTCCCACTTGATTGTGGGGCCCCATTTGTCTAGCCAGGCTAGGCCTAGTATAATAGACTCTGACATTTTTGGAATTACTATAAATCTTATAAGTTCATTGTTTTCCAATCTCTAGGCCAATCAACTCTGTAATTTGGGTGGCTGGGACTCCGCCAATTAATGTTCCATCGACTTGGTGGAACTTTATTGGGTGTTTTAAGGGTAGTGTTCTGATACTTAGTTGGTTTACAACTGACATCCTTACTAGACATCTGGTACAGCCGGTGTCTATAATGGCTTGCATCTCTTTCCTTTCCCCCGTTAGTGGAATTATTAAGTTTATTTTGATAGCGAAGGGGGGAATGGGTGCACTCACCATCGGGTCATTTTCTCCGGCAGGGTCGTCAGGAGGTGTCTCAGCTGATGGAGGTGCGTCGGTTTCTTCAGTGGGGAGGGGAACGTCCACTGCTTGTCTTGCAAATCGACTGGTGTCTGGGTTTCCTTCTGGAGGTTTTTTCCCTCGGGCTGCAGTTGCTGGACGCTATTGTGGGATGGATGCTGGAGCCAGGCAGGCCGAAGCTCGGTGTCCTAGTTTGCCACAGTGGTAGCATTTTATAACCGTTGGTGATTGATGGGTTGCAGTTTTTCAGAGGGAAGGCCTGGATAATGCTCTTCGGGGAGGTTTTTCAGTCGGGGGGGGGCGGGCGGGGGTTGATTTCTCTGTCCAGAGGTATGGACATGTTGTACCAGTTCTGTAATTGTTCAGGCACCCCCCATATGCTACAGGCTTTTCTGACTTCTTGATTGTTTGCCTCTTTGAAATAGTGGAGGAGAATGCAGTTCGGCCAATGGCCAAGGTTTTCTGCTACTCGTCTAAATACAAAATCTTTTAAGGGTCTGTTACCTTGTTTCACTGTTTTTAAGGTGGCTTCACTGTTTGCGATACGATCCTCATCTTCAAATCTGGTTCTGAGCAGTGCAACAAACCCTGCAATGTCATTCAATTCTGGAACATTTTCATTGTGTAGCTGGGCAATCCATTCAGAGGCCTCTCCCTCATTAATCCCCTCAGAAATGGCTCTTTCTGATTGGTATTGATTTTCAAATTGATCTACGTGAGCCCAGATTCTGTTGAGGAAGTAAGCTAGTTTATGTTCAACATCAAAAGTTGTTCCGAAGAGAGGTGGGGTTGGTCAGGGTGGGGGGGGGGTTGGGCTGTCGGCAGTTGGGGAGGAATTTGTGGAACAGCTGCTGCAGATTGTTGGACAGGCCCCTGCTGAAGGGAGAAAGCTGTCGAGACAGGAATTGGTTGCTGAGTTGCAGAGGGGGGTGGAATTTCCCCCGGCTGCTGGATCAAGGTCCCTTGTAAAGTATTGGCTGACGGGTCATATGAGAGCAAGGGAGATCCATAGGAGCAGAAGCAGCTGGCTGCCACTGGCATTGGACGCATCCTTGTCCGGGGTAGAATGCCCAGCCTGGGGGGATGGAAGCAGGAGGGGAGAGGGCTGGGTCTGACAGGTGGAAGGTGTCTGTCGGGGGGGTTCCACCCCCCAAGCCATTTATGTTGGGTTCATTCCAGCCATGTAAATTCCCTGCTGCGTGTGGGAGGTGATGGGATGCCCTCTGGACTCGTCGGAATGGACTTGAGCCTCTCTAATTTCCCCCTCTTTGTGGGGGGGAAAGGTGAACCTAGGCTGGGCTAAGTTCCACTTTTCTTGAGAGAGGCGGGGGGGACTTAAGTGACTCCCAACGTCCAACATTCAAACCTTTCCGGCAGACTTGTAAGCGATTGGGATTTTAGGGGGATGGGAAGACTCCATTCTGTTGAATCTCCAGATCCCCCAGGTTTTCCAGTTCTCCATTGTGATTGAAAAGTAGGTAGTGAGAACTTGGCTCACCCGGGAAAACCCCGCTCTTCCGAAGATCTCACCTCTGGTCCCCTTTCAGGAGTCAGGTCAGAATGGCAACTTCTCTAGAAATCAGATCCCTTGGGCCCCGCTCCTAGCTCTCAAGCAGTTTCTGCAGCTTTGAGGCTCTGCACCACCTCTTCCTATGGGGAGAATCTGGTATCGATGAGTTCTTGAGCCTCTGGCCCCATTGCCCCCTCTAGGACTTCTTCTTTTCCTTCCATTTTTTCGCTGGGGTTTCACACCACCTTGGGATTTGGGCGGATGCTGGGGCCCTGCACCCCTAACAGCCCCCCGGGGAGGGGGGTGCTGCCATGCTCAAAAGGAGTTTCGGTTTAATGTCAGCATTCCAGAAAACCCCTCCTGCAGAAAAGACTCCAAAACCAACATCTTTCAAAATTCTTTTACTAGCATAGGTAAACTGGCACAGTTGGATGAAAACCGAAACTGGGGATTCCAGTTCGTCCCTCAGTAATACATACCTCAAAATCTCCACCCTCATGACCCCTCTGCCGGTCACATGCTCCAATCCTCAACTGTTCCATGTCGAAGCATCACTCCAGCCACTCCTTCTCCAGATGCGAACCCAGCCTGACCTTGACCGGCAGAAAAATGTTGTTATGTCTAATCATCCCTTGCACTACCATCCTCCTCCCCTCCTTTCCCACAGAGGAGAATTGTGGCAGCGCATGGAAGCCTTCAGCTGACACCTTTCTTTCACATCGGCGGCATATTGCATCTTTGAAACGGCAACTGTTCCAATGGTGGTTGCCACTGCAACTGGCGCACTCATCCTTTTTGCGGTCAGCCTGGTTAGTTCGGAAGACGGCCTCTTCCTCGATCTCCTTGTGCTTGCTCTCGATTCTCATGTCCCCATGGTGTACAGGTGCCATGTTTGTCGGTGTGCCCGTCACGCTTGGTCACTGTAGGGTCTCGGCAGCCTTGCTGGACAGTTCATGTCCCTTGGCTTCATCAGTCACGATCTGTAGTGTGAGGTTGGTCTTCGAGAGGAGTCATCTCTGAAGTCACAGATCTCGCACCCTGCAGATTAGCTGTTCGAGAAGCATGTCATCCAAGTTCCGGTAGTCACAATGGGTGGCTGCTTTTCTCAGAGCAGTGATGTAAGAGCAAATTGGCTCATCCTCGCGCTGTAGCCGCTGGTGGAATTCGTAGCGCCGCATGAACTTGGATGGTGTGGGTGCATAGTGTGCCTTGAGGGTTTCCTTCAGGATGTGCCAGGGCACGGACTGCACTGGTGTTGGCTCCAAGAGCAATTCGGCGACGTCGAAGACTGCAGGCCCACAGTGGTGTAGGAAGTAGGCTCTTTTCCGGTTGTCCAACAGCCCCTGGAAATCTTTGGCCTCGAGGAAACAGTCAAATCGGGCCATGTACAATCCCCATTTCTCATTGGCTGGATCGAAGGGGGCTGGTGGTAGTAGGCAGCTGCCATCTCGGTGTCTCGGCTTCGGCGAGGGTCAATCAGCCTGGCTGGAAGTCTTGTCATCATTGGTTCCTTGGTCAATCCATTCAGCTCTATTGTGCCAACCTCAATCTCACTCTCATCGCCAATGTTAGATCCGGCAATTGAGGAGGCACGACACCAAGTGAGTGACCACAGCTCTTTAATATAGTGTGAGACTTCAGCAAGGGGCACCAGGCAAGGTGCCCCTTTTATACACATCTGGCTGAAGCACCAGCCAATCAGATTAATTGGTTTTCCTGCCCTTAGAACCCACCAATAGGACCATACACAACATAAACACAACAAGGCACTTTCATATTTCTACCGGCATCAAATAAGAGATGCACTGATATGGACATGGGGAAAAGTGAAAAGGAAACATTATATGAAACTGCCAAATTGGGTTTCACCCATGGAGGCAACAATTTACCCAAATGCATTGGATTAAAAAAAAGATGATAAGATATAAAGAAGTATTAGATAGCCGGGGAACCTTAAACTAAATGAAGAATTAAAAGAACAGAGTATAATTATAGATTGGTGGCCATACCTGCAGACACAGTTGAGATACAGAAAAGATATGGAAGAATATAGAATTCAAGGGGCACCACAACAATTGGACCAAATTTTGACAGGCAAAGAAAAATTTATAATAAAAGCATATAGCCATCTGTTAGAGGTAGAAATGGAAGAAGAAATAGTGAAAGGTCCAATGATAATGTGGGCACAAAATATAGGTCGTAATATAAAATTAGAGGAATGGAAAAAACAATGGAGCAAAAATTATATATTAACACTGTCAAATGCATACAAAGAAAATCTGTACAAAATGTTTTACAGATGGCATTTAACACCGGCAAGATTGACTAAAATGTATACAAATATGAAACCGGAGTGCTGGAGGTGTAAGTACAAGGATGGAACATTTTATCACATGTGGTTGCAATGCCCCAAAGCAAAAAAAATATTGGGAGATGGCTGCAGGAGATAGCAGGAGAACAAATTGAATTCAAAGCTGAATTATTTTTATTAGGAATGATTAACAGAAAGATGAAGAAGCAACTCCAATACATTATTCTACACATAGTAGCAGCAGCGAGAATTGTCTATGCTCAATGTTGGAAACTAGAAAATATACCAGCCAATGAGATGATTATATACTAGATTATATGTGAATGTGTGGGGAATGTCCTGAGATGAATAGGCTCATGTTAGAAATGAAAGGCAAGGAAGAAGCAGAATTTTATGAGGTGTGGGATAAGTGGTATAACTAGTTAGAACAGAGAAACAAAAATGTATAGGAATAAATGTAAATACCTGTAAGAGACACATGACACAGTACTGTTAAAAATGTTTATTGTTATGTAAATTGAAAATTAAAAATTAAAATAAAATAAAAAAAGCTTTAAAGCTGCCAAGAGATGATGGATAGAAAGGGAATATTTTTAAATATAATAGTGACATAATTAAAAGTTAGAATAGTGATGGAAGCTAGAGAGAGGGGGATTAATGGAATACACATTTTTATATAATAAAGTGAAATAATAACAAGAGGGGAAATCAGAACCTGAACAATGGTGTTATTAGGTATGCTTGAATAATATTGTGATTGGCATAAAAATTGATTGGCATAAAAATAACATATTGAAATATTGAATAACTAAATAATGAAAGATTATAACTTAACATAAATATATGTACTATTACTAGAACTATATAAGCTTGTGAAATGTAGTAAATATGGTGAATATTATTTTATTTGTAGTAAAATGTATGACACTCAGGTGCCACACTGTTCATGCATTGTTATGTTTATAAAAAAATAAAAACTTGGGGGGGGGAAGAAAATTGATATTGCCAATGGATTCATAGAGCATCAGTGTTAGACCTGGCACACAGCCACATCACTGTGTCTGCTTGGATGACAAAAGGCTCATCCGATCGGGGTGTTTGAAGACAGGTTTGGCTGCAAACAGTCATAGCCCAAATAGTCCAGTTTGGTTTGTGGAACTTGCATTTTGAACAACTTTGTGTATAGTTGCACTGTGCAAAGTTTTTCAAGGATTGTTCCTACTAGTTTAACATGTTCATCCACAGTTTCAGTATAGATTAATATGTCATCTAAATAAATCAGAACACCTTTATATAGGCATTTGTGCAGTACTTCATTTATCAGCTGCATGGACACGGTGGACACTCCTTGTAAGCCAATCAGGAGGATTTGGAACTGAAAACATTTGAGTGAGCAATTAAAAGTTGTTTTCCATTCATCTCTCTCCTTGATTCGTACCCAATAGTAGGCTGCCCTCAAGTCTAATTTCATGAAAATTTTTCCTTTTGCCAAATGATCTTTCAGCAGCCGCAAGAGATACACATTCTTAACACAGATCTCATTCAGACCATGGGAATCAATGCACCCTTTTTTCCCGAAACATGGGTGACCATGCAATTTTGGTCGGTTGGATGAATCCCCTGGCTAAGGTCTTGTCAAAAATCTCTTCCAACTCCCTTGGTGCCATTGAGTAAAGCCTGAGCTATAGTAGTTTGGCCCTGAGTAGGATCTTGATTGTACAATCTATAGCTCAGTGAGGGGGAAGTATGTCTCTCTCCCATTCACTAAAGACTTCTTCTAAACCCTGGTATTCAGTAGGTATGGTGCCAATTGCTTCTTTCTGCTTTCAGGTTGAAGCGGTGCTTTCCACTTTTTAACAAGTGGCATGTGGCTACTTAGTTTCACTTTCCTTGGGACTTCCTGCTCTGGGTTTTGCCAGTGGATTTTTAACACTTTTCTCTTCCAGTCTGTTGTGACCCAGGTTCCCGGACTCGGACTCCTGAAGGAGGATGATTCAGAAAGTGAGGAGGAGCTGGCAAGGCCTGCTTCCCCTGGGCCCTCTCCCTCCCTGGCACCCACCCAGGAGAAGGAGGAGGGGCTGGCAAGGCCTGATTCCCCCGGGCCTTCTTCTGATTTGGCAACGCCCCAAGAACAATCTTGGCTTGATGCGAGACTGCGCAGACATGACCGGCGGTAGGCTGGACGGCCCTGGAACGATGCAGTGTTTGGAGACGCTGCCTGGCCGACTATGCCCCCTGACTCGATTCGTGTCTTCTTTGGCGTCCGATTGAGACCTTCGGGCCTCGTGGAAGATCTTCGGTCGCCGAGGACGGAGACGGGGAGGCAAGCGGTGTATGGCAGCGGCCATTTTGGGCATTTAGGGGTGGCACTTTCGGCGCATTCCAGCTGATTCGGCCGAAGATCGGAGGAGGAAAGGATTGTGGTTTCCTTGGAACGGCTGGTCATCGGCTCCTATCCATGCCATCCTCCCAGCTAGGTATCTGCCTATCGGCGATGGGGTGCTGGGGTTTCCCCCCCCAGCCGATTAGGCTTTTCATCACCAGCTGGGAGTCCCCTATGGCCACGGCTATGATTCTTCTGCGACGGCGGTTTTTATCTGCGGCGTTTTTGCCGCCTTGGCCGTCTTTTGTCCATCTGTTTGCTCTGGGCTCTCCGGACGGCTCTTGTTTTGCCAGCGGACGTCGGCTGGAGGTGAAGGAGGCCGATACGATCCTCGATGTTGCACTTGGCTGGACTATGCCGGAGGACCTATGACCAGGCTGGGCCATAGGGAGGGAGGGAGGGGGCGATGGAGGCGATGGGGGAATGAGAAGGATGAGAGAGATATTCCTGATGTCTGCGTCTACCCCTAAACTGGTTGGTGTCATCTTACTCCTGTGTGCCTGAAGCGGTGTGACTGTCGTCTGTCATCTGGAGCCATCTGAATTCCATCACTAGGGGCTCACCAGGGTTTTTGCCTTGGAAGACTGTTTAAACGCTTCTATCTTTTACCATCTTGCACCAGGCCCTAAATAGATTTATTGAGACTGAATATTTATAGAGACTGAAATAGACCTTGTTTATCATCTATACCGCTCTGGGGCCATACCATCTTCTAGCCGCCTTTTTTCCCATGAGATACTCACCTTTTGAACTTCTTTGCTTGCGAGATGCCCCTACCTCGCAAGAATGGCCCTCCACACTATCGAGGGCCTGCCTTAATGAAGGGTCTTGGGACCCAGAGAGGTGGCATGCGTCTAAGAACAATCTTTGGGGGTTTTTTAATAAGTTTTTAACTAAGGGTTTTTTAAAGGGGGGAGGGCAAGAACGGGTGGGGGGGGAACCCGTCGGGGAAGGTATGTCCAGTCCCAGCGCATGCTCACGGCACTACTTTAGTTGGCCCGAAGTCAGGGGGGGAGGGGAGTGTGCAGACCGTAGAGTGTCATTCCATCTGTACGGTAAGTGGGAGAGGCAGATATGGTGGAGGCAAGGGGCCGTATCGTTCTTTGGGAGCACGTGTTCGATGTTTAAAGGCAATCACGTGCTCCGGCCCCTCAGTCCTTACTCGTTCCCCGGTTGGTCAGGACCCTCAGGGCTTGGGTCTTCGACTGATGTTGTGCAATGCCCGGTCCGTGGTTAATAAGGCTCCCTTGATTTGTGATCTTATTCAGAGGGAGTCCGCGGACTTTGCGGGCATTACGGAGACCTGGTTGGGCACAGAGGGGGGTGTACCCCTGGTTGAACTGTGCCCTCCAGGTTTCCGTGCATTCCATCAGCCGAGGGCCCAAGGTAGGGGTGGGGGGGTGGCGGTTGTGATTAAAGAGAGCCTTGAGCCGAGGGAGTCCACTGTGCCCCAGATAGCTATCTGTGAATCCCTCCTTGTGAAGTGGGGCCATAGGAATCAGATGGGTCTGTTGATCACGTACCTGGCTCCTTGCTGTGTGACTACAGCCCTGCCTGAACTACTAGAGGTGCTTGCCGGGATGGCGGTTGAGATCCCCAGACTTTTGGTCATGGGGGATTTCAACTTGCCATCGGCCGGCTTGTCATCAACGGTGGTCCAGGAGTTCCAGGCTTCCATGACGGCCTTGGACCTGGTTCAAGTAAATGATGGCCCTACAAACACTGGTGGAGGTGCACTAGACTTGATTTTTATCTCTGGACAGTGGTTTAATGATCTGGAATTAGGAGATTTAGTGACGGAACCGGTGTCATGGTCAGATCATTTTCTCCTTCACCTAGACTTTTGGACTGCCGCTCACCACCGCAGGGAGACGGAGCCAATGCGTTGGTTCCGTCCCAGGCGCCTGATGGACCCTGAGAGGTTCTGGATGGAGCTTGGGCCGTTTCCCGAGGATCTTGCCCACAGCACGACTGAAGAACTAGTTGTGGCCTGGGAATGGGCCACGGCTGGGGCTTTGGACCGTGTCATGCCTTTGCGGCCTCTGACCCGGCATAGATGTCAATTAGCTCCTTGGTTTTCCGAGGAGCTGAGGGAGATGAAACGCTGGAGAAGACGCCTAGAGAGCACCTGGAGGTCTAGCCGTTCCGAGGCTGATCGGACACTAGTGAGGTCTTTTACTAAGACCTACCTAGTGGCAATGAGGGAGGCGAAATGTTCTTACGTTTCCACCCTCATTGCATCGGCAGATAACCGCCTGGCCGCCTTGTTTCGGGTGGCCCGTTCCCTCCTTCATCAGGAGGGACGGGATGACCCCTTACAGGGACGTGCTGAGGAGTTTAACGGTTATCTATACGATAAAATCGTTCAGCTTCGGGATAGTCTGGACCAAAATTGTGATGTTCCTGGTGAGATGACGGAGTTGCGTCTTGTTGAGGTGGTTTGGGATGAGTTTGATTCTGTGGCTCTCGAGGATGTAGACAGGTTGCTGGGGAGGTTACATGCAACTACATGTTTACTGGACCCGTGTCCCTCTTGGTTAGTACTGGCTACTCAGGAAGTGACACGAGGCTGGCTCCGGGGAATTATAAATGCTTCATTAGTGGAAGGGGTTTTCCCCGCTGCCTTGAAAGAGGCGGTGGTGAGACCCTTCCTCAAGAAGCCTTCCCTGGACCCAGCTATTTTGGGGAATTACCGTCCAGGCTCCAACCTTCACTTTGTCGCGAAGGTTGTAGAAAGTAGTAGTCTGCCATGTAGTCGCATGGCAGCTTCCCCAGTACCTGGATGAAGCTATCTATCTAGACCCGTTCCAGTCCGACTTCCGGCCCGGTCATAGCACGGAGACAGCTTTGGTCGCGTTGGTGGATGACCTCTGGAGGGCCAGGGATAGGGGTTATTCCTCTGCCCTGCTCCTATTAGATCTCTCAGTGGCTTTAGATACCATCGACCATGGTATCCTGCTGCACCGGTTGGAGAGTTTGGGAGTGGGAGGCACCGTTTATCAGTGGTTCTCTTATCTCTCCGACTGGTCGCAGATGGTGTTGACAGGGGGGCAGAGATCATCCGCCTTATGTGTGGGGTGCCTCAGGGGTCGATTCTCTCGCCTCTCCTGTTCAACATCTATATGAAGCCGCTGGGTGAGGTCATCAGTGGATTCGCGTTGAGTTACCATCTGTACGCTGATGACACTCAGCTGTACTTCTCCACCCCAGACCACCCCAATGAAGCTGTCGAAGTGCTGTCCCGGTGCTTGGAAGCTGTACGGGTCTGGATGGGGACAAACAGACTCAAGCTCAATCCCTCCAAGACGGAGTGGCTGTGGATGCCGGCACACCAGTACAGTCAGCTGCAACCGCGGCTGACTGTTGGGGGCAAGTTATTGGCCCCAATGGAAAGGGTGCGCAACTTGGGTGTCCTCCTGGATGGGCGGCTGTCGTTCGATGATCATCTGGCGGCTGTCTCCAGGAGGGCTTTTTACCAAGTACACTTGGTCCGCCAGTTGCGCCCCTTCCTTGACCGGGATGCCTTATGCACGGTCACTCACGCTCTGATTACATCTTTTTTTTTTTTATTATTCAAAAAGTTTTACAGAAATTTCCCCCCCCTTTCCCCCCCTTCCCTCCCCCCTCCCTTCACAACCCCCCTCCCCCCCGACTTCCCGGAACGAGCACAAGGTATAGTTAAAAATAAAACAAACATATGCTAAAAAATTTTCGTCCCAACTTAATTATACCCCTACAATCATCAATTCCTAACTTCCCCCAAAAACACTCAAAAATAATACATCAAAATGATTCAAAAACAGTCTGATAACTCTTAGTCTGATATCTACTTTGAATATAGTCAATCCATTTTTCCCATTCCTTTAAGTATCTTTCTTGCATATTGTCTTTCAAAAAGGCTGATATCTTCGCCATCTCAGCCAAATTGGCAACTTTCAATATCCATTCTTCTATTGTAGGTACTTCTTTTTTCTTCCAGTATTGTCCTATTAGTAATCTTGCTGCTGTTATTAGATTTAAAATCAATTTAGTCTCAATTACTGTACAATCCGTAATAATTCCCAACAAAAAAATTGCAGGAACTTTATCTTCTTTTTCAAAACATTTTGTAAAATCCACCAAATTTTTATCCAAAAGGCCTTTATATCCTTACAAGTCCACCAAATATGAAAATATGTAGCATCATCACAATTACATCTCCAACATTTTGCTTGCATATCTGGGTACATACACGATAATTTCTTAGGATCTAAGTGCCATCTATAAAACATTTTATAAAAATTTTCCCTCAGATTCTGTGCCTGTGTGAATTTAACATTTCTAACCCAAATTTTTTCCCAAGTTTCCAATAATATTGGCTCCTGAAAATTTTGTGCCCACTTTATCATACAGTCCTTTACCAAGTCCCTTTCAGAATCTATTTCAAGTAACACATTATACAATCTCTTTATATGCTCCTGAGACTGATTTCTAATTTGCTTTACCAAATTTCCCTCGTTCTGCTCTATACCAATTTTCTGATCTTCTTCCATCTAGCACGTATTTGCTCATATTGAAACCAAGTATAATTTTTCCCTTCTTCTTTTAGTACGTGCAGAGATTTTAATTGCAAATTACCTCTTTCAGTATACAAAAGATCTTTATATGTAATCATTTCCTGATTCTGTTCTATATTTATATTCTCTATTGTATGTCTAGGACTTGCCCATATAGGAACCTTATAATTTAGTTTGTAAGAATATTTTTTCCAAACACGCAGAAGAGCAGATCTTAACACATGATTTTTAAAGGCCTTATCCACTTTTTTGTCATAAATTAAATATGCATGCCATCCATATAGCAAGTCATAACCTTCTATATTCAAAATTCTTTCCTCCGTTAAATTAAACCAATCACTTATTGCAGAGAGAGCAGCTGCTTCATAGTATAATTTAAAATTGGGCATTTTTAAACCTCCCCTTTCCCGAGAATCTTGAATTATTTTCATTTTAACCCTAGCTTTTTTACCTTCCCATATAAATTTATTAATTCCCTTCTGCCATTCCTCAAGATTCTTATCTTTCTTAATTATTGGTATCATCTGAAAGAGGAATAAAAATCTAGGTAAAACATTCATTTTAATAGCAGCTATTCTCCCCAGCAAGGATAATTGCAATTTTTTCCAAACAATCAACTCCTTCTGAACTTTTTGCCATAAAACCTCATAGTTATTCTTATACAATTTCACATTTGACGATGTAATATAGACCCCTAAGTGTTTAACCTTCTTTACAATTTCAAATCCTGTTATTTCCTCTAATTTTTCTTTCTGTTGTCTGGCCATATTTTTTATTATCACTTTTGTCTTTTTCTGATTTACCTTAAACCCTGAAACCCATATTGATCAATTATTTCCAACAAAGATTTACTAGAGTTTATAGGGTTTGATAAAGTAATCACCAGGTCGTCTGCAAAAGCTCTCAGCTTATATTCATGTTGTCTAACTTTAATTCCCTCTATCTCCTTTACTTCTCGTATTTTATCCAATAATGGTTCTAGAGTTAGAATAAACAATAATGGTGATAAAGGACATCCCTGTCTTGTTCCTTTTGCAATCTTAAAAGGTTCTGTTAAGCTACCATTAATTATAATCTGTGCTGTTTGCTCTCCATAAATTGCCCTAATTATTCTTATAAAACCATCTCCAAATTGCATCTTTTCTATTAATTTAAATAAAAAATCCCAATGCAATTGATCAAAAGCTTTCTCTGCATCAAGAAAAATAAATGCTGCTGGAATAAAATTTTTATTTTCTAAATACTCCAGTAAATTAACATTCTGCCTAACATTATTCCTCATCTGTCTCCCTTTTATAAATCCAGATTGATCATTATGAATTTTTCGCTGCAAAATCAACATTAATCTATTAGCTATTATTTTAACAAAAATCTTATAATCATTATTTAAAAGCGAGATTGGCCTATAGTTCCCAGGTTTAGAACAACCCTGTTCCTCTTTTGGTATCAATGAAATAAAAGAGGTTCTCCATGAGGGGGGAATTCCCCCTCCTATTTGTATCTGATTAAATAATTCCTTAAGTGGACCTAACATTTCATCCTGTAAATTCCTATAATAACTAACTGTAAGCCCATCCGTACCAGGAGTTTTCCCCATTTTTAATTGTTTAATTACCAAGATAATTTCTTCAGAAGTTATAGGCCGATTCAGTTCATCCGTTTGTTCTAAAGTTAAATTTTTAACCGTATATTCCTTCAAATAATTATCAATATCCCTGTTCAATATATTATCTTTAAGATATAAATTTGTATAATATTCTAAAAAAGCTTTTTTAATTTTATCCTGTTGGTATCTCTCTTTACCTTTATATTCTATTTTTTCTATAGTACGTTGTTTTTGTCTTTTCCTTAAGGTATATGCTAACCATCTACCAGATCTATTTGCATTACAAAAAGTATTATGTTTGGCATATTGTATATTTGTTGCCACCTGATCAGCTATTATCATATTAAATTGATTCTGTAATAACTTTATTGCATCTTTAAGTTTTTGATCATGCGGGTTATGTATTAATAATTGTTGTTTCTTATAAATTTCCTCTTCTAGATACCTACGCTGTCTTTGTTGCTTATTTCTCTGTCTATTATTAATATATATTAATACACCTCTCATAAAAGCTTTACTGGCGTCCCAAACCATTTCTATCGATGTTTCGTTATTCAAATTATAATCAAAAAATTCTTTCATCTGCTTTTTACATTGATTTACATTATCCTGATATCTAAACAAATTTTCATTTAATCTCCAAGTTCTTCTACCTTCTTTTCCATATTGCAATTCCATCCAAACAGGACTATGATCAGACAAACATCTTGGAAATATCTTAGTTTTCTTCACCTTAAAAAGCAAATCATTAGAAATTAAAATAAAATCAATACGTGAGAAGGATTGATGCCTATCAGAGAAAAAAGTATAGTCTCTTTCCTCCAAATTCCGCAGTCTCCATACATCTCTCAACTCAAAATCTTCTATCATGTCAAAAAAGGATTTAGGCAGCTTTGCATGTGCAGGTATCTTCTTAGAAAAAGTTCTCTTGTCCTTTCGTGTATCTATTACTCCATTCCAATCTCCCAATATAATACACGATTTATAATCCCATAGAATCAACTTATCATACAACATTCTATAAAAATTTTCTTGTTGCTGATTGGGTGCATATATACCAAACAAAAGGGTCTTTTTTGTTTCTATTGTAAGTTCAATAGCAATATATCTTCCGTGAATATCTGCCTCTATTAACTTGGCTGGTATATCTTTTCTCAAATAAACCACTATGCCATGTTTTTTGTCCAAAGCAGAAGCAACAAAATGTTTACCTAACTTTGAGTTTATTAAGTACTTTTGATCTGATAGTTTAATATGCGTTTCTTGTAAGCAAATTACATCATTTCTAAATTGTTTCAAATAATGAAATATTTTTCTTCTCTTCTGAGCTGAATTCAAACCATTGACATTCCAGGTCAAGATTTTATTTGCCATTACTGGCCTGCTGAAGCTTTTGAGCGATCAGCTGAAGATCGTCCTCCCGTATCTTCGGCCGTGCTCCTCCCACCGCTTCTGTAGCAGAATCCTGAACTTTACTTTGAGTTTGTTGCTCCTTTTCTTTACGCTTAAGGGCTCCCCTCGTCAGTCTTTGTTCTTGTGGTTGTTCCTCAGATGGTAACATCACTGGAATCACCTCAGCTTCCACACCCATTTGAGTCTCTTGAATTCTTTTTTCTATTATTTCTACTTCAAGTTTCAGCACGGTGGAAAGAAAATCTTTGGCCTTAAGCACTGTATCAATACGATATCTCCTTCCTTGATAATACACTGTCAAACCAACTGGAACCTCCCATCTAAATTGAATCTGGTATTTCTTAAGTTCTTGTGTAAAAAATGTAAAGTCCTTTCTATCCCTTAACATCTTGGGAGGAATCTCTTTCAAAACCTTCAGCTCCTGTTCCCCTATTTTCAAGTTTTTCTGAAATGCAACTTGCAAAATTTGATTTCTCACTGTTCTTTTCAAAAAATAAACCACAATGTCTCTAGGAAGTTTCTTCTGCCTAGCAATCCAGGAATTAACTCTATAAATTTTGTCAATTTGATAAGCAACCTCTTGTGGATCAAGTTCAATAAATTCAGCCAGAGCTTCTGATAATTTTTTTTTTAAATCTTCCCCTTTCAAGCCCCTAATTCTCAGAGCTCCTTCCATCATTCTATACTGCATCACCACCACTTGATCTTCGTTTTTGTCCAATTTAATTTGCATTCCCCCCATTCTATTTTCTATTTGCTGATTTGACTGAGCAATTTCTTGCACCTCCTCCTCCACCACCTCCAGTCTTTCTGCCAAACCTTGAAAAGCCATCAAAATATCTTCTCTTATTTTTTTATTATTCTCTTTTATTTCCTCTCTTATTTTCTCATTATTTTCCATTATCTCCTTAAACTTTTCTTCAAAGACTTTCCCTTGTTCTTTAATCAAATCTTCTAAAGCTGGTTCAGAACCCCTTCTACCCCCAGTCTTAGGTGGTTTAGTAGCCATTTCAGTTTTTAAATTCACAAAATATAAGTCTAGAAACTTCTCTTTTCCCCTTTAAGTATAGGAGAGCTCACTTCACTTCATTAAAATCCACAGATAACATTTCTTAGCTTCTTAGTTACACAGGCTGTTTAGAATTCCATTCTTTCACTCCCTTTCAGGTGCCATCTTACAGAGTCAGTTGAAACAAAGAAAAAAAAGTTTCTCTTTTTAAAAGGGTAGAAGTCAGGAAATCAAAATACTTGCAATCCAGTAATTGTTCACTCGAGCTCATTCCGTCTGCTTATAGAAATCCATAAAGATAAGACAATTAGCAGAGATGGACACTTTCTTCTTTTCCTGCTTTTGCAGGCACGCACTGAAGTCAGAGCTTGGCAGGAATATTTATGGGACTCTCGACCCTCAGGGCTCTGCTTAATTAAAAACAAAGCCCCTGGGGAGGTCTACCACCACACCCCTGCAGCTCTTATCTTTTCCCTTTCATCCAGGGAAAGAGATTAAAGCCGGCTTTTCCTGGCTTTTCCGATGTTCAGTATGGAGCCCCTTAATTAGGAACTCAGCGAAGAAGGTGGCGCCACCGGAAGTCGCTCTGTTTACATCTTGTTTGGACTATTGCAATGCTCTCTACATGGGGCTGCCCTTGAAGTGCACCCGGAGGCTTCAGCTAGTCCAGAATGCAGCTGCGCGAGTAGTAACGGGAGCCACTCGTTGCTCCCATGTAACACCACTACTACGCAGTCTGCACTGGCTTCCTGTGGTCTTTCGGGTGCGCTTTAAGATTTTGGTTACCACCTTTAAAGCGCTCCATGGCTTAGGGCCCGGGTACATACGGGACCGCCTGCTGTTACCCCATGCCTCCCACCGACCCGTACGCTCACACAGAGAGGGTGTTCTCAGGGTGCCGTCCGCCAAACAATGTCGGCTGGCGGCCCCCAGGGGTAGGGCCTTCTCTGTGGGAGCTCCTACACTTTGGAACGAACTTCCCCCTGGTTTACGCCAAGTGCCTGATCTTCGGACTTTTCGCCGTGAGCTGAAAACGCATTTATTTATCCAAGCGGGACTGGACTAAAAGTTTTACTTAATTTTAACCGGGGCTAATTATTAATTTTTAGATAATGGGGTTTTATCATTTTAACTATAATTTTAATTCTGGCCTATTTAATAATTTTTTTAATTAGTTTTTATTGTGTGTGATTTCTGTATTTTTATCTGGCTGTGAACCGCCCTGAGTCCTTCGGGCGGTATAAAAATTTGATTAAAATAAAAATAAAATAAAAAACTGGCGCACGCAGCAGAGGAGGCATTGGGACAAGGTCAAAGAATGATGAGTCATGGAGTGACACCCACAGGGGCTATAAAGCAGGAGGCAGAACTTCCTGGCTTTTTGTCTTGGACAAAGCAGTGAATTTGAAACAGCAAACTGTTTCAATGCAGGGAAGAATATTTATTTATTTTTATTTATTTGTTTAATTTTGTCATAACAATATACACAAGCATCACACAAAAAGATTATTTAATATATAAACATATATATGGGGAGAAACAAGGAAGTATAAGCATATATGTATGTATGTATGTATGTATGTATGTATGTATGTATGTATATATATATATATATATATATATATATATATATATATATATATATATATATATATATATATATATATATATATATATATATATATGAAGGAAAAGAACAATAGGACAGGAACGGTAGGCACGTTTGTGCTCTTATGCACGCCCTTTATGGGGTGCATAAGAGGGTGAGGTCAACAGTGGATAGATTTTGGTTAAAGCTTTTAGGGTTATGAGAAGAGACCACAGAGTCAGGTAATGCATTCCAAGCACAGATAATTCTGTTAAAGAAGTCATATTTTCGGCAATCCAAATTGGAGCAGTTGACATTAAGTTTAAATCTATTGGTAGCTCTTGTATTATTGCAGTTGAAACTGAAGTAGTCTTTAACAGGAAGGACATTACAATAGATGATTCTATGAGCTAAACCCAAGTCCTGTCGGAGGCGATGGAGTTCCAAGTTTTCTAAACCCAGGATTTCAAGTCTGGTGGGATAAGGTATTTTGTTGGTTACGGAGGAGTGGAGAACTCTTCGCGTAAAATACTCTGGACACGCTCAACTGTATTGATGTCAGAAATGTGGTATGGGTTCCAGACAGGCGAGCTGTAATCAAGAATTGGCCTAGCAAATTCTTTTGTGCTTTTGGAAAAGAAGCTACGTAAGATTAGGTTAACAACTCTTAGAGCCTTTTTTGCTATGTAATTGCAGTGGGCTTTGGCACTTAGATCATTAGATATGAAAACTCCAAGGTCTTTGACAGGGTGGGGGTCATCTGTAAGGTAATGTCCATCAAGCATGTACTTAGTGATTGGGTTCTTTTTTCCAATATGTAAGACTGAGCATTTGCTGGTTGAGATTTGGAGTTGCCAAATTTTAGACCAAGTGGTTAGATGGTCAAGGTCTTTTTGAATGGTAGATGTATTGTCGGTGGTGTTAAACAGTTTGACATTGTCAGCAAAGAGAACATAGTTACTTGAGATATGGTCACAAAGATCATTTATGTATAGTATAAAGAGAGTTGGTCCAAGAACGCTACCTTGAGGAACGCCACTCTTGACAGGAACAGGCATTACCAATTTTAACTATTTGTTGTCTGTAAGTTGTGTAGGGGTCCTGAAATGCCCTAGGATTTTAATTTTAGGAGAAGTTTATCATGTACTACTGAGTCAAAAGCTTTGCAGAAGTCTTATGTAGATTGCATCAATTGTTTTGCCTAGATCAAGATTTGTAGTCCAGAAGTTTTTACAGTGGAGAAGTTGTAAGTTGCATGATAATTTTTTTCTGAAACCAAATTGTTTATTAGAGAGTAGGTTGTGTATTTCTAAGTGGAAGGTAATGGATTGGTTGATGATAGATTCCATTACTTTGCAGGCGACGCAGCATAGGGAGACTGGTCTGTAATTTTCAACTAAGCTGGGGTCGCCTTTTTTGAAGATTGGAATGACTGGCTAGTGACCAAAGATTTGGAAGCGAACTAGTTGTGAAAGCTTTATCAAAGATTATACTCAGGGTGTCGTGTCCCACTCCTCCGCTGACGGCTGGGTCAGGGAAATCCGAATCAGGCTTGCCTCTGCAGCTCTGCCCAAAGTCCTAGCAAAGTCCTCAGAGCAGGCAGGAGACCAGTAAGTGACTTCAGCAAGATAAGTTTGACTTTTGCCTGACTCAGAGACTGCCAGAAAGTAGATCCTTTATATAGGCCATGGGGTGTGGCTCCATGACTCAGCACTCATTAAGGCCTGCCCCTCCCTTCCCTCTGTTGCCTCCGCCTCTCCAATCTTCTGATGCGAGGGTCACACCAATCAGCTGTTGGTAATAAACCCTCCTCAGGCTCACCTGCTGTGGAGGAGGGGGAGGGGTCTAGCTGCTCCGTTTGCCTGGGCATGGAGTCAGGGCTGGGGCAGGGAGATTCTCCTTCTGCAGTTTGTGTGGGCATGGAGCCAGGACTGGGACCGGGAGGCATACATTCCTCAGTGTGCGGGAGCAGGTAAGAAGGCCCCGGCTGCTCTGAGGGCGGGCAAGACACAACACTATCCCTCACCGCAGGGCCCTTCCCCCGGGGCTGACGATCAGGATGCGGTCGGGCCGGGTTCTGCTCGTGGAAGGCCCGCACCAGGTCCGGGGCGTGGACGTCGGAGGCATTGACCCAGGTGAACTCGGTCCCGTACCCTTGCCACGCCACCAGGTATTGGAAGCGCCCCTTCAGCCAGCGGGAGTCGCGTATGCTGTGCACCTCGTACTCCTCCGCCCCGTCCTCGTCGACAGCGACGGGTGGCGCCGGGCGCCAGAGGGAGACGCGGGCCTCAGGGACCAGCAAGGACCGATGGAAGACGGATGGATCCGCATGAACGCTGCAGGGTCAATCGGTAGGCCACGGATTGATGACCGCCTCGACGGGAACGGACCGATGAACCGGTGGTCCAGTTTCTTCGCCGGCGGTCGGACGGGAGATGCTTTGTGGAGAGCCACACGCGGTCTCCGACCACCAGCGGGGTGTTGCCCGTCGAGCGATCGGCGACCGCTTGTAGTCCTCCTTCGCCCGATTCAGCTGCCGACGCACCATCTGCTGGACCGCGTGCAACTCGGAGAGAAAGGACTGTGTCTCGGGAACCGGGGAGTCCGGGGGCGCCAGAGGGAAGAGCCGCGGATGGTACCCCAAGTTGGCCAGGAACGGGGTGGTCTGGGTGGAGGTGTGTTGGGAGTTGTTGAATGCGAACTCCGCCAGGGACAGGTAATCGGCCCAGTTGTCCTGCTGTTGGTTCACGAAGCACCGGAGGTACTGCTCCAGGACGCCAATGATCTTCTCCGTCCCGCCGTCGGTCTCCGGATGGTGCGCCGACGACAGGCACACCTGCACTTCCAATGCGGCCATCAGGCTCTTCCAAAAGCGGGCCGTGAACTGCACCCCACGGTCCGACACCACCCTGTCCGGCAGGCCGTGGAGGCGAAGACGTGCTGCAAGAAGAGACGGGCCGTCTTGGTGGCGGTGGGCAGCCCGCGGCACGGGATGAAGTGTGCCATCTTGGTGAGCATGTCCACCACCACCAGCACCGTGGTGAACCCCGAGGACGGTGGCAGGTCCGTCAGGAAGTCCATGGAAATCGCCCCCCAGGGTCTGTCAGGAGTCGGCAAGGGCTGGAGGAGACCGGGAGGGGCCCCCGTGGTGGCCTTGGCTTGCCGGCACGGCACGCAGGACGTCACATAGGCATGGACATCATGCCGCACCCGGGGCCACCAGAAGGTCCGCGTTACCAGGTTGAGAGTCTTGAAAAACCCGAAATGGCCCGCGGCAGGGTTGTCGTGGCACTGGGTCAGGACGAGGACCGGAGCGCCCCGTGGGCACATACAACCGCCCGGAACTTGAGTACGTCGTCTTCCAATGTCCACGGAGACGGGGGCCCGCCCGCCGCTGCTGAGACCAGGCGTCTTGGCGCTGCGCCTCGCACCCGGGCCCGTAA
This sequence comes from Ahaetulla prasina, assembly GCF_028640845.1. Lineage (NCBI taxonomy): Eukaryota > Metazoa > Chordata > Lepidosauria > Squamata > Colubridae > Ahaetulla > Ahaetulla prasina. Next base: position 187,831,822 of record NC_080539.1, read on the forward strand.
GTCCACGGTTCCGGGCGGCGGCCAAGGCTTCCGCCGGCAGTACAGTCCGTGGAGGAAGAGGGTCTTGACCGCTCAGGTACTCCGTCTTACGGGACAGGGCACCCGCCCGCCGGTTGTGGCCACTGGGGATATAGGTGACGCGGAAGTTGAACCGGGCAAAGAACAGCGACCACCGGATCTGCCGCTGGTTCAACTTCCGAGCCGTGGTGAGATGTTCGAGGTTCCGATGGTCCGTTCGGACCTCCACCTGATGCCGGGCCCCCTCCAGGTGGTGCCGCCACGCCTCGAACGCGGCCTTGATAGCCAGCAACTCCTTTTCCCAGATGGTATAGTTGCGCTCGGAAGGGTTGAGCTTCCGTGAGTAGTACGCGGGAAAAGAGTGCCGCCATCCGCCGGGGCCTGTAGCAGCACCGCTCCGAGGGCGACGTTGGAGGCGTCCGTCTCCACCACGAAGGGTCGGTGCGGGTCGGGATGTCGCAGGATGGGCTCCGTGACGAAAGCCTTCCTGAGAGCCGTGAAGGCTTCCTCCTGCGGGGGACCCCACCGGAACGGGACCTTCTTCTGAAGGAGCTGGGTGAGCGGAGCCGTCAGCGTGGCGAAGCCCGGGATGAAGGTCCGATAGTAATTGGCGAAGCCCAGCAGCCGCTGGACATCCTTCACCCGACGCGGGGCTTCCCAGCTGCTCAGGGCCTCCACCTTGCGCGGGTCCATGGCGATCCCCTCAGGTGAGAGGATGTGCCCGAGGAACTCAATGGACGACCGGAGGAAAAAACACTTCTCCAGCTTGGCGTAGAGCTGGTGCTCCCGCAGGCGCTGCAGGACCAGGCGGAGGTGCTGGAGGTGACTTTCCCTGGACCGGGAGTAGACCAGGATGTCGTTCAGGTAGATCACCACGAACCGATCCAACATGTCCCGGAACACATCGTTCATAAAATGTTGGAAGACGGCGGGGGCGTTGGTCAGCCCGAACGGCATGACTGTGTACTCGTAGTGTCCGTACCGGGTGCCGAACGCCGTCTTCCACTCGTCCCCTTCACGCATCCGCACCAGGTTGTAGGCCCCCCGGAGGTCGAGCTTGGTAAAGATGGAGGCCTCCCGCAGCCGGTCCATCAGCTCGGGGATGAGCGGCAGGGGGTAGCGATTCCGCACCGTGATGGCGTTCAGCCGGCGGTAGTCGCAACACAGGCGCAAATCCCCCGTCTTCTTTTTTACGAAGAGGACCGGGGCCGACAGAGGGGACTTGGAAGGCCGGATGAACCCTCGGGCCAGATTTTTGTCCAGAAAGTCCCTGAGGGCGGCCAACTCGGCTCGGACATGGAATACAGGCGTCCGTGGGCAGCGGGCGCGGGTTGCAGGTCCACAGGGCAGTCGTGGGGCGGTCGGGGGTAAGCGGTCCGCCTCCTTTCGCTGAAGACGTCAGCGAAGTCCTGCAGCTCGGGGCACGCGGCGGCGGGTGAAGACGTCCTGGCGGCGCGGGTGTGGCGGATGTGGTCGACACACTGCAGGCTGGGAAGCGAGATGGCGTTCCGCGACCAGGCCACCTGAGGGTCGTGTGTCCGCAGCCAGGCCAGTCCGAGGATCACTGGGAAGTGGAGGTCCGCTGTCACGTAGAAGCGAATCGCCTCCTCGTGGTCCCCGATGGCGAGGCGCAAGGGCTGCGTGGCGAAGTTAATGGGTCCGGCCACCAGCTCCCTCCCGTCGATGGTCTCGACGCTCATTGGAGGGTCTACCGGAACCAAGGGACACCAAATGGTCCACGAAGGCCCGGTCCATAAAGTTCGTGGTGGCCCTGAATCCACCAGCTGTGCAGCCGATCCTTCCGCCGGTCACCCACCCACACCCGGGTGTCCAAAATCAGGTGCCGAGGGGGCCCAGGGTCCACGTCGGCCATGTCTGGCGGGGGCTTGGTCCGTGCCCGGCCTAGGGTTTCCCCTGGGCCGGGCCTGCCCCGTTTCCCGACTGGCCAGGCCGGGATTCGGGGACGGGCGTACGTGTTCCGCCGCGCTTCCTGGGGCATGCGGCGGCGAAATGGCCGGGCTCCCCACAGTACAAGCACAGCCCCCCTTGGCGCCTCCGGCTCCGCTCCTAACTCCATGGGCTCCTCGGCGGCAGCCACAAAGCGCGGGGTGGCCCGGGACGGGGTCGGCACGGGTCGAGGGAGGGCGACGGTCTTTGATGGTTGCGGGCGGCGACAGGACGGGCGTTGCTGGAGACAGGTGTCGAGGCGCAGGCAGAGGGGCACCAGGTCAACGAGGGTCCGCGGCGCCTCCACCCGAGCCAGCTCGTCCTCCAGCTCTTCCGAAAGGCCCCTCTTGAACGCGTCCGCTAGTGCCGTGTCATTCCAGTCCGAATCATGGCACAGCAACCGGAATTCCGCGATGTACTCCCGGAGGGGGCGGGGCCCTTGTTGGATCTCTCCGAGGCGCCAGGCAGCCGTCTGGGCCCGCACAGGGTCTTCATACATCAGGCGTAGTTGCCCCCAGAACCCCTGGTAGTCCGCCAGCAAGGGGCTGTCCCTGAGCACCAAGGGCGTGGCCCACTGCGCAGCCTGGCCAGACAACAGGTTCATCACGAAGGCCACCCTGGCCCGGTCATCTGGAAAGTCCCCCGGCCGCATTGCCATGTAGGTCTGGCACTGGGCCATGAAGGCCGGGAACATCTCCATCCGTCCTGAGAACTTCTCCGGCACCGGTACCGGGCTGTGGCGCTGAGGAGGAGGAGGAGGAGGAGGTTGGACTGCTGGGGCATTCCCAGCAGCCAGTTGAGCAGCCAGCTGGGCGACTTGCTGTTGCAGTTGCTGGTTATCTGTTTGTAGCTGCTGCACAATCAGCGCCAGCTGTTGCTGATCCATCTTGTAGATGTGTGGGAGTCAGGCAAGATGTCGTGTCCCACTCCTCCGCTGACGGCTGGGTCAGGGAAATCCGAATCAGGCTTGCCTCTGCAGCTCTGCCCAAAGTCCTAGCAAAGTCCTCAGAGCAGGCAGGAGACCAGTAAGTGACTTCAGCAAGATAAGTTCGACTTTTGCCTGACTCAGAGACTGCCAGAAAGTAGATCCTTTATATAGGCCATGGGGTGTGGCTCCATGACTCAGCACTCATTAAGGCCTGCCCCTCCCTTCCCTCTGTTGCCTCCGCCTATCCAATCTTCTGATGCGAGGGTCACACCAATCAGCTGTTGGTAATAAACCCTCCTCAGGCTCACCTGCTGTGGAGGAGGGGGAGGGGTCTAGCTGCTCCGTTTGCCTGGGCATGGAGTCAGGGCTGGGGCAGGGAGATTCTCCTTCTGCAGTTTGTGTGGGCATGGAGCCAGGACTGGGACCGGGAGGCATACATTCCTCAGTGTGCGGGAGCAGGTAAGAAGGCCCCGGCTGCTCTGAGGGCGGGCAAGACACAACACAGGGGTTCTGATAGATTAGTAGAAAGTTTTTTTAAGGAGTAAGCACATAGTCCATCAGGTCCAATGGATAGAGATGGTTTCAAGTTGTGAAGAGCTTTTCTAACATTATCTTCTGTGAAATCTATATGTGTTAAGTCGTCATACTCATTGCTTGTACGATTTGGGAATGTCGGATATGTGTCATCACTGTTAACAAAAACTGAGCCAAAGAATGTGTTAAAAGGTTTGCTTTAGTTGTTTTGTCATTGCATTCTTTGCCATTAGAATCTTTTAGTGGTGGGATGGATCTAGAGTCTTTAAGCTTATTGTTCACAAAATTATAAAAGGCATGATTGGAATTTGTGCGCAGAAGGTCCTCTTCTTGCTTGGTGTGGTAATTTGTGCATTCAGTTTTTATTTGGTTGCATATAATTTTGTAGCGATTTTTAAAATTTGTTAGATAGCCCTTTTTGTTTCTTCTCCAGAGGGATTTTTTTTTAGATTGAAGCTTTTTTATTGATATGGGTAGTTTGCTTTTCCTGATCTTGGTGGTCGTTTGTGGTACGTATAGTTTAATGATTCTATTGATTTCAAGTAGGAAAACTCTATAGTGGTCTTCAGCAGTTATACAGGTTGAGAACAGATTTCGCCAGTCCAGAGATGAAAGATCGTTGCTTATAAAGTCATAGTTGGCTTTTTTGAAGTTGTAGTTAGGAATACTATTGATATGACGATTTATGTAAGGGCGTATATTGAGACGAAAGTCAATCATGCAGTGGTCGCTGTTGGAAAAGGGTTCTTTTATTTGTAGTCCATAAATGGAATTTGTGTTGTTGCAGAAGATGAGGCCAAGGCAGTTGTTGAGTCTTGTACTGTTAGTTACAAGTTGTTCAAGACCTAGGTTTGTAATAGCGTTGTATAGTGTAATATGGATTGAATCAGTTGTACATTCATTTGTTATCCAGTTAATGAGAGGAAGATTTAAGTCACCCAGGAAGATGAGAGGATATGGGCAAGAGGTAGCCCATGTTAGCAGTTAGGTTAAAATATTTGCATGAGTAATGTCGTAGTCAGGGGCTCTGTAGCATAGTATGAAACAAAGTGTGGTGTTAGATGACAGGTCGCATACAATAGTTTCAGGAAGAGAAAGTTTGTGTGCAACTTGAATGTTTTTTAGATTCAGTGACTTTTTGTAAAAAATAGCCACTCCACCACCTCTTCGGTTTTCACGATCTGATCGATGAACTTGATATTCTTTGTTTGAAATGATGGAGTCACGGAGGGATGAGTTCAGCCATGTTTCCCAAACAAATATAATATCAAATGTACCACTGTTTAACAGGAGGATAAATTCAGGTAATTTGTTAACAATACTTCTTGCATTTATCAATTTACATTTAAAATCTGTAGAGAATGGTGTTGAACAGGTAAAGGGCGTGCATACCTAGTTTTGGATGTTAGTTGGTTGAGGGTTATGTACAATTGGTGGTTGTATAGGTGGTTGGATGGGTGGATGGATGTTTTGGGTGGTGAGTGTTTGGATGTTGGGTACTTGAGTATTTGTTGAGTTGCTTGGTTGGATGGTTGGTTGGAAGGCTGGTTGGATGGTTGTTTGGATGGATGGCTGGATGGTTTGTTGGATGGATGGTTGGATGGATGGTTGGATGATGGGTACTTGATTGAACATTGGGATATGTTGTGAGTGACTCTTGCCTTATCTATAATTTCCTAGTTATCTCCAGAGACTTGGCAGGCATGTGGGTAGACATGACCAGAACATCTCTGTGCCAGAAGGAATCCAGCCAAATGTAAATAAACTTGAAAAGAAGGCCTTTGACTGACTTTTTGTTGGGAGTATTGGGAGGGGGAAACAGTACACAGTCTATGAACAAGTTCCATTTCTCCAGCCAAGCCAACCCTAGCACCATGGGATGGTCCATGCCTGGGACTACAATAAATCTAATGGTCTCTTCATAGGGTCCCATTTTTACTCCTATTGGTTCAGTCAAAAAGTTTCTGGTCTTCCCTCTGCTAGCGAACAATCTAACTGCGAGAAGGCTATCAGAGTTTTTAACTCCTGAAGTCACAATCCAAGCCTCTCATCTACATTTGGGCTAACTAGGCAGCAAGTGCACCCAGAATCCAGTAACACTGTTATCATGCCCCTGTGCCCTAAGGAAGCCATCATTAATTCTATGGGATGAGGGGACCACTTACCATAGAGTCATTTTCTCCTCCACTGTCACTGTCTTAATCCAACTTCAGGCCTTTGATTGGAGTTCTCTCACCATTGCTGGACAGTGGGGTGAATTCTATTATCTCAATCCCACTTAGCATTTCCTCTCAGGATTTAAAGGTTGCTGTCAGGAAATTATTATTTGCCTAACTAGTTGGCCAGGCAATATATAAACTAACTATGTATCTTTATAGAAAGACATGATATTGCTTTAAGGCTGTGCTGCATCATGCAAGCATCTGATTGGTTGAGCTCTGTAGCCAATGTATAAAAGTTAAAAGTAAATTATGGCTTGTGGGGAATTTACAGAGATGCTACATCATTGTAACCTGATGACATGCTGCAACTGTATATGTGAGCTTTATGATCGTTGCTTGATCATGGCTAGTTACTGATTCCTCAAGATATTGACTGTTGTGAATTGAACTGTGTTTTGCTGAACTGAAAGAAGACCTTGTTTGTTTTGCAAGTCTACGTTGGTAAGAAGACTGACTGACTGGCTTTATATGTGTATGACCTGGAATTGTTTTTGGACTATGACTTTGCCTTTTCCCTAAAAGTAAAGGAATATCAAACCCCAGTTTGTCTGCAAGTGACTGTTATTGTAAACATTCAGTCTCAGTCATTTTCATGCATAGGGTACTCTGCTCAACAGTCCACAATCTTGGTGTCAGCTGCCCCAGATCAGTGTTTGAGAAAATAAAAACCCAACTTCATCATGTTGAAGAATTTGGTAATTTATATCATACAAGTCTGGATGTGGTGGAATCAGAGCTGGAACTGGAAGTAAATCAAAACCCCAGAGTCATATTCTCTCCTGAACCCTCCCCCTACTAGAGGTCATACAGTAATAGTCCAATGTCTTCTTTCTCCTCAGCCATGTGTAGTTTCACTTCCGATATTCTCCCTCTGTCAATCTTCTGAATGGAATGTGGAATCAGCAGCTGCCGTTTCATTCACGCGCCAACACAATTCAAACCTCTGGTTTTGAAAATGGCATTTCCCCTCTCCCCCACATACAATGTCAGCCGATGCTGGGAACAGTGAAAACCTCCCCCCCTTCTCCATAAAGCATGTAAGACAATCAGTAGAGCAAACTTTTAACAAGGTAATAAAATAGTCAGATAATCTAGTAGGAGAAATACACTAAATTAAAGCGGAGGCTGACATTCGGCCCTCCTTCGAAAGAAGGACGTTAGTCCTGGAAAAGAAAAAGAAAAGTTAGGGTTTATCAGGATATTTGTTATAAAATAGTGCCAGTTTTTTGGGGCCCCGAATATCTTCTTTGTTAACCCATTCAGCTTGTGATAGAGGGAAGTGTTTCCATGCTACTAGATATTGGATTTTATTTCTATGTTTTCTAGAGTCTAGAATTTCTTTAATTTCAAAATGTTCTTCCCCGTTGATGAGGATAGGTACAGGGGCCTTAGTAGGATTTGGTCTAAAGGGGGATGTGTGCTCAGGTTTGAGCAAACTAACGTGGAAAACTGGGTGAATTCTTTTGAGAGATTTAGGTAGTTCCAGTTGGACCGTTACCGGATTTATGATTTTCACGATGGGGAATGGGCCCACATATTTTGGTCCAAGTTTTTTAGATTTTTGAGTTGTTTGTAAATATTTAGTAGATAAGAAAACTTTATCTCCTACTTGGAACTTTTTCTCAGGAGCTCTCTTTTTATCTGCTTATTTTTTGTGTGAGTGATGAGCATCATCAATTGCTTTTCGTGTAATCTTCCATGTACTTTGCAATTGTTCTATCCATTCAGCCAGGGACGGAATCAATGTTTTTTGTTCAGGGAGTTCGGGAATGGGGACAAATTCTTGACCAGAGGCAATTTTAAATGGGGTGAATCCAGTGCTGCTATGAACAGAATTATTGTAAGCTACTTCCGCAAATGGTAATAAGTCTGCCCAATTATCTTGTTGATAGTTAATGTAACATCGTAAGTATTGTTCCAGTACTGAGTTCAAGCGTTCACAGCCGCCATTAGTCTGAGGATGATGGGAGGAGCTTAAACCTTGGGTGGAGCCTATCAACCGCAAGAATTCTCTCCAAAACTTAGAAGTGAATTGCACCCCTCTGTCTGAGATTATTCGTTTAGGAACCCCATGGAGTCTGTAGATGTGTTGGACAAACATTTTTGCCAACATTTTTGAAGAAGGAATTTTGGAACATGGGATAAAGTGCACTTGTTTGGAGAACAGGTCAGTAACCACCCAGATTACTGTATTTCCTCCACTTTCAGGTAATTCCACTATGAAATCCATGGAAATTTCTTTCCATGGGGCTTCTGGACGGGCTACTGTTTGCAGCAACCCAGGAGGCTTCCCTGGTGGTCTTTTAGCTGATGCACAAACAGGACAGCTTGCTATATAGGATTCAATATCTTTTTTAAGACCTGGCCACCAAAACTGTCTTTTCAGGAGGTGTAAGGTTTTGACGAATCCAAAATGGCCAGCCATTTTAGCATCATGACAACGTAGAAGTATGACCTCTCTCAGAGATGCAGGCACGTACAACTTTGCTCCCACCCAAGCTAGTCCATCGCGAAGAGTGCACTCGTGCGAATGGGCTAAGAACCAGTCATCCTTGTTTAAGGCTTCCTTGAGCGAATTGGTGAGGTCGTCTGGTAACATTGGATCGGTATGAGCTTGGAGTGCAGTAATCGCCGGGGCTGCTAACTGTTGCACTGGGAGTATAGGTCGTGCTACTTCCTTGCGAGTACTGTTGTACTCAGGTAAACGGGAAAGGGCGTCCACGAGGAAGTTCTTTCCCCCAGGAATGTAGCGCAAGGCAAAATTAAAGCGGTTAAAGTATTGGGTCCATCGAGCTTGTTTTGGTGATAGCTTTCTGGGAGTTTTCAGGGCTTCTAAGTTTTTATGATCAGTCCATACTTCAAAAGGGTGTTTGGCCCCCTCTAAGAATTGTCTCCATGTTTGGAGAGCCCAGTGCACTGCAAAAGCCTCCTTTTCCCAGATGGCCCATCTCTGTTCTGTTTCAGTGAGTTTACGAGATGTGTAAGCACATGGTTGTAGCTCACCTTTAGCATTGGTTTGGAGTAAAACTGCTCCGACTGCTACGTCGCTAGCATCAGCTTGAACCACGAATGTCAGGGTGCTTGAGGACAGGCTCGGCGGCGAACAATCGCTTCAACTTCTCAAAAGCGGCCTGACACTCCATTGACCACTTCAGTGGTAAGGATGGTTTGGGTTTAGTATTTCCTCTTGTTTTGAGGAGATTGGTGATTGGCAGGGCAATGTCAGCAAAAGAGGGAATGAACTGTGATAAAATTAGCAAATCCCAGAAAGCTCTGTAATTGTTTGCGGGTGCGAGGAGGTGCCCACTCTAGTACTGCTCGGACTTTGGCAGGGTCCATCTCCAAGCCATCAGAGGAAATACGGTATCCCAGATAGTCGATTTTTGATTGGTGGAATTCACATTTCGACAATTTTGCATAAAGTTCAGCGGCCAGCAATTTTTTAAGTACTGCTCTTAAGTACTGCCGGAATAGCTCAGGCTGGTAAAGCCTGTTATTAAGAACACAAAGCCTGCAATTACTGCAGGTTCAAGCCCGGCCCAAGGTTGACTCAGCCTTCCATCCTTTATAAGGTAGGTAAAATGAGGACCCAGATTGTTGGGGGGGCAATAAGTTGACTTTGTAAAAATATACAAATAGAATGAGACTATTGCCTTATACACTGTAAGCCGCCCTGAGTCTTCGGAGAAGGGCGGGGTATAAATGTAAACCAAAAAAACAAAAACAAAACCTAGCTTCACATGCTTTTCCGTGGTTTCAGTGTAGATAAGTATGTCATCAAGATAAACAAGAACCCCTTTAAACAAGTATTCATGGAGAATCTCATTTATTAGTTGCATGAAAACTGCTGGGGCCCCTTGCAACCCAAATGGTAAGACTCGGAATTGAAAGCAACTAAGGGGACAATTGAACGCCGTTTTCCATTCATCCCCTTCCTTTATGCGTACTCTGTAATACGCTTCTCGTAAGTCCAGTTTAGTAAAGAACTTTCCGTTGGCCAAGTGGGCGAGCATGTCTTTCATAAGAAGCATGGGGTATACATTTTCCACGCACACACAGTTCAGATTTCTATAGTCAACTATCAAGCGAAAGGTGCCATCTTTCTTTTCCCGGTACATGACTGGGGCTGCAACCCGAGGCCTAGCCGGTTGAATGAATCCTCGTTCTAAATTTTTATCTATGAAGTTCCGTAATTCCCCTAATTCTTTTTGGGTCATGGGGTAAGATTTCAGTTTCGGGAGTTTCATTCCTGGTAGAATGTCTGTTGCACAGTCTGTGGGCCTATGGGGAGGCAGTACGTCAGAGGCCTTTTCACTAAAAACCTCTCGTAGCTCCCAGTACTCTTTAGGAATTTTTTCCTCCCCCTCTAGGCGCTCAACCATCGCCCCTAGTTTCTCAGGGCAATCAGAATCAGGGGTTTTTGAAATTATGTTCTTCTTCTTTTGTGCCTTTGTGCGGAGTCGCACCACCCCTGTTCTCCAGTTTATTTTAGGGTTCCATTTTCGGAGCCACGAGAGACCCAGCACGAGAAGTTGGTCCATCCCTGGAGCAACTATGAAGTTTATGATTTCTTTATGGTCATCTATGGTCATCTCTATGGGCTCTGTCACAAAGTGGGCTGGGCCTCCCCCCGCTATCGATCCATCTAGTTGGCAGAAGGCTATGGGCCTGCTCAATGTTTTTAGTCTTAGTTCCATTCTCTCCACCACCTCGGGGCTTAAGATACATCGGGTACACCCAGAGTCTAAGAGGGCTAACATTTCCCCTTGCATTCCTGAGGATGGGATATGCAGTTGTACAGGAACGGTAAGGGGCCCCCCTTTCCAACTCACCAAGAGGTCCTCATCCGATTCCGAAGATGGCTCGGTGTCATCTGACCCGGTCGGAGTCCCAAATTCCTTCTCGATGGGAGGAGCGTTCTTTGCGTCATCTGTTCCACTCTTTGCGACCTCTCGGGATTTTGGTTCCACCTGCGCTGTTGGTTTTTTGCCACTAGGGGTCGCCTTTGGCGGCAGCTTCGCCCGACAATCAGCGGCTCGGTGGCCTTCTTTTCCACATCTGAAACAGTCCGTGGGTTTCTTCTTCCCACTTTCCACTGCAACAGAATCTGTGGTCGGTTCCCTCAGGAACTGAGTTGGGGTTTGCCTCCAACTACGATCACTTCGCAGGCGGTCCTTGGCTAGGTCTATCTCCATTTCTGCTGCCAGGGTGTACCAGCCATGCAGGGTAGTTGGGGATGCTCGGGCTCTACACAATTTACATAGATCTCCGTTTAGGCCGTCTTTGTATAAATCCAAAAGAGCCACTTCCGACCACCCTCTCATGAGAGGTGCCAGATCGCTGAACTCTTGGTTGTAGTCAGTCACTGGTCTCTTCCCTTGTCTGATGGACATCATGCGAATCTTGGCCTTTTGCTCTGCCAAGGGGTCCTCAAATCTCATTCTCAGGGCGGCCATAAAATGGTGGTAGTTCCTCAGGAGAGGGGAATCCTCTTGGTAAAAGGTCACGTACCAGGAAGCCGCCCTCTCACTCAAGACTTGAGTCACGCTTCTCACTTTAGAGGCTTCTGACAAATAATCCTCGCCCCATTCTTGCATGTGGCTGTCCACTATAGCCTGGAATAAGCCTACTTCTTTAGGGTCTCCATCAAACTTTCTGGGAATTTGGGGAATTTTAGGTTTTTTTTCCTGCGAGGTAACGTTTGTGCAGTGGGGGTCCCCTGACCCCTACCCAGCTCTGTGGCCCCTGGAGAATGCAGCACAGGCTCTCGTTCTTCCTGAATATTTCTGCTGTATGGTGTTTCCCCGGTGGCCATCAAAATTTCTGTTTCCACATCCTCCCTCTCCCCCCAGGGGTTTTGGGTGGGGTCTTCATACCTTTCACGCTCTCTCTGTCGCTCTTTTGCCTCACGATACAGTCTGACGGCTTCTGCAATTTGTAATTTATCCTTAATTTGCTCCTCCTGTCGCCAAGCAGGGAGTTTCTTATGTAGTTTTTTCAGTGTCCCCAGCCACTCTGTAGAAATTTCTGAGTATTTGGGAGGGTCCGTTGTGGCTGCCAAGGCTGCTCCTGTCTCCTCCAGCTCATCTTCTGAGGTTGGCTTTCTCCCCAGAAAAGATTCGTTATCAACTCCTCTATGATAGTCCTGGGATGAGATGTATGCCAGCTGCTCCTCATTAGGTTCGCATTCGTGCTCCGACATCGTTAAGGGGGGAAAAAAAGTTTTCAGTCCCCTCGGTTGTGATCCGGGATGACTGATTTTGGGTGAGTTCCAGCTTAATGTCAGCCTGCCCCAGATCAGTGTTTGAGAAAATAAAAACCCAACTTCATCACGTTGAAGAATTTGGTAATTTATATCATACAAGTCTGGATGCGGTGGAAGCAGAGCTGGAACTGGAAGTAAATCAAAACCCCAGAGTCATATTCTCTCCTGAACCCTCCCCCTACTAGAGGTCATACAGTAATAGTCCAATGTCTTCTTTCTCCTCAGCCACGTGTAGTTTCACTTCCGATATTCTCCCTCTGTCAATCTTCTGAATGGAATGTGGAATCAGCAGCTGCCGTTTCATTCACGCGCCAACACAATTCAAACCTCTGGTTTTGAAAATGGCATTTCCCCTCTCCCCCACATACAATGTCAGCCGACGCTGGGAACAGTGAAAACCTCCCCCCCCTTCTCCATAAAGAATGTAAGACAATCAGTAGAGCAAACTTTTAACAAGGTAATAAAATAGTCAGATAATCTAGTAGGAGAAATACACTAAATTAAAGCGGAGGCTGACACTTGGTTGTTTATTTATTTATTTATTTATTAATCATATTTATATACCGCCCTATCTCCCGAAGGACTCAGGGCGGTTTACAGGCACTTAAAAAACACATAGACACATAAATACACTATAAAAACAATTAAAAAAACTTATTCTATAAGCCCGTATTTTAAAGTATAAAAAATAAAACCCAGTTAAAACCCATAAATTTAAAATCTAGCTCAGTCCTGCACAATTAAATAGGTATGTTTTGAGCCCGTGGCGGAAGGTCCGAAGGTCCGAAAGCTGACGAAGGCCGGGGGGTAGTTCGTTCCAGAGGGTGGGAGCCCCCACAGAGAAGGCCCTTCCCCTGGGCGTCGCCAGGTGACATTGCCTCACTGACGGCACCCTGAGGAGACCCTCTCTATGAGAGCGCACGGGTCGGTGAGAGGCATTCGGTAGCAGTAGGCGGTCCCGTAAATAACCCAGCCCAATGCCATGGAGCGCTTTAAAGGTGGTCACCAACACCTTGAAGCGCACCCGGAAGGCCACAGGTAGCCAGTGCAGTCTGCGCAGGATGGGTGTCATGCGGGAGCCACGAGGGGCTCCATCTATCACCCGCGCAGCCGCATTCTGGACTAACTGCAGCCTCCGGATGCCCTTCAAGGGGAGCCCCATGTAGAGAGCATTGCAGTAATCCAGGCGAGACATCACGAGTGCGTGGGTGACCGTGCATAGGGCATCCCGGTCCAGAAAGGGGCGCAACTGGCGTACCAGGCGAACCTGGTAGAACGCTCTCCTGGAGACGGCCGTCAAATGATCTTCTAAAGACAGCCGTTTATCCAGGAGGACGCCTAAGTTGCGAACCCTCTCCATCGGGGCCACTGACTCGCCACCGATGGTCAGCCGCGGATTTAGCTGACTGTACCGGGATGCCGGCATCCACAGCCACTCTGTCTTGGCGGGATTGAGCTTGAGCCTGTTTCTCCCCATCCAGACCCGTACGGCCTCCAGACACCGGGACAGCACTTCGATAGCTTCGTTGGGGTGGTCCGGTGTAGAAAAGTACATGTCAAGCTACCTCCGACAATAAAAAGGAAAGAATTCACCTTGACTTCATTTGGAATGAAAACAAGTACTTTTACTTTTACAGTCTGGATTGCAGCCAAGCAAAGCTGGAACTGAGACAAAATATAGCTAACATATCATATCCCCCCAATTGTCCCTCCTCCTCCAGGAGGTCAGGCTGGTCTGGTCCAATGCCAACTCCTTCACGGCCCCTCGTGGTAATCTTCTTCCACAGGTCTCTGGATGTCAGTCAACTTAGGAATGCAGTGTCGGTTAGAAAAGCGCGCGCTGATAAAACACAGTAGTTAATTATCCCTCCCCCTGTTATGTCAGCCGACACCCTTAATAGGCTCCTTTCCTTCACCCTGGACGGAGGTATGATACATCTCATTTCCTTAACAGTTTATAATACAGAAATAAACAGTTTACATTCTATCTACTGATATAATCATTCAAAAGCATATGAAGACTGGAGTGGAGGCTGACATTCGGCCCTCCTGCAACAAGGACGTCAGTCCTAGAAAGAAAAAAGAGAAGTTAGGGTTTATCAGGATATTTTTTATAGAATTGTGCTATCTTTTCCGAAGCACGAACATCTTCTTTGTTCACCCATTCAGCTTGGGATAACGGGAAGTGTTTCCAGGAAATAAGATATTGAATTTTATTTCTATGTTTTCTTGAATCTAAAATTTCTTTTATTTCAAAGTGTTGTTCTCCCTCTATGAGAATTGGTATAGGAGGGGGTGTACGGTTAGGACGGAAAGTAGACGTGTGTTCAGGTTTCAGCAAACTCACATGGAAAACGGGGTGGATTCTTCTAAGTGTTTTTGGTAATTGTAGTTGTACCGTCACGGGGTTGATGATTTTTACTATGGGGAAAGGTCTCACATATTTGGGTCCAAGTTTCTTAGATTTCTGAGTGGTTTGAAGGTATTTGGTGGAAAGATAAACCTTATCGCCCACTTGATATTTGTTCTCAGGGGACCTTTTTTTATCTGCTTGTTTTTTATGTGCACGGTGAGCTGTCGATCGCCTTGCAGTCATTTTCGATGTGGTTTGTATTTGATCTATCCATTTTGACAAAGAGGAAACAGTAGTTTCTTCCTTTGGGAGTTCTGAGATAGGAACAAAATCTTGACCTGAAGCTATTTTAAAAGGAGTAAATCCAGTGCTACTATGAATTGAGTTGTTGTAGGCAACTTCAGCAAAAGGCAAGAGATCTGCCCAATTGTCTTGTTGGTAGTTAACATAACATCGCAGATATTGTTCTAGTACAGAGTTTGAACGTTCACAGCTTCCATTAGTTTGAGGATGGTGGGAAGAGCTTAATCCTTGGCGGAACCAATGAGTCGTAAAATTCTTTCCAGAACTGAGAAGTGAATTGAACTCCTCGATCTGAAATGATGCGATTAGGAACTCCGTGAAGTCTATAAATGTGCTGTACAAACAACTTTGCTAGAGTCTTTGAGGAGGTATTTTGAACATGGAATAAAATGGACTTGTTTGGAGAAAAGGTCAGTCACAACCCAAATAACAGTATTTCCTGAACTTTCAGGCAATTCCACTATGAAATCCATGGATATTTCTTTCCATGGGGTTCCTGGTCTGGCTACTGTTTGAAGTAGTCCAGGAGGTTTTCCCGGAGGTCTTTTGGATGATGCACAAATAGGGCAACTTGCTACATATGCTTGAATGTCTTTTTTAAGACTTGGCCACCAAAACTGTCTTTTAAGAAGATGCAAAGTTTTCACAAATCCAAAATGCCCTGCCATTTTGGCATCGTGGCATCGTTGTAGGATGGTTTCTCTGAGTGATAGGGGAACATATAGTTTTGTTCCAATCCAAGCTAGTCCATCACGGAGTGTGCATTCATGGGAATGAGTTAAGTACCAGTCATCGGTGTGTAAAGCTTCTTTAAACGACTTGGTTAGTTCATCTGGGAGTGAGGGGTCAGCTTTGGAGTGGCTTCTAGTTATTGCTGGGGCTGCTAACTGTTGTACGGGAAGTATTGGTTGAACCACCTCGGAGCGAGTGCAATTGTATTGGGGTAAGCGTGAGAGAGCATCTGCCAAGAAGTTTTTCCCCCCAGGAATATAATGTAAAGTAAAATTAAAGCGGTTAAAATATTGAGCCCAGCGGGCTTGTTTAGGTGAAAGTTTTCTAGGAGTCTTTAGAGCTTCTAGATTTTTGTGATCAGTCCAAACTTCAAAAGGATGATTTGAACCTTCTAAGAATTGTCTCCATGTCCGTAGAGCCCAATGAACTGCAAATGCTTCCTTTTCCCAAATAGCCCATCGCCTTTCAGTTTCAGTCAATTTTCGAGAAGTGAAAGCACAGGGTTGTAAATTACCATCAGCATTGTTTTGGAGCAGGACGGCTCCGACTGCTACATCACTTGCATCAGCTTGTATTACAAAAGGAACATCCATGTCAGGGTGCTTTAAAATAGGTTCGGCGGCAAAGAGTCGTTTTAATTTTTCAAATGCAGCTTGACATTCCATTGTCCATTCGAGAGGTAATGATGGCTTGGGTTTCGTGTCTCCTTTAGTTTTTAAGAGGTTAGTGATTGGTAAAGCAATTTGAGCAAAGGAGGGGATGAATTGACGATAGAAATTTGCGAATCCTAAAAAACTTTGGAGTTGCTTGCGTGTGCGTGGGGGGGCCCATTCCAAGACAGCTTTCACTTTTTCTGGATCCATTTCTAATCCATCAGCCGAAATGCGATACCCTAAGTAGTCTATTTTGGTTTGATGGAAATCACATTTGGAAAGCTTGCAATATAGTTCTGCAGATAATAACTTTTTGAGTACAGCTCTTACTAGTTTAATATGTTCTTCCATTGTTTCTGTATAGATAAGTATGTCGTCAAGGTAGACAAGAACTCCTTTGAATAAATGCTGATGGAGTATTTCATTTATTAGTTGCATAAAAACTGCGGGCGCCCCCTGCAGTCCAAATGGCAGTACTCGAAACTGGAAACATCCTAGTGGACAGTTGAAAGCGGTTTTCCATTCATCCCCCTCTTTTATACGAACTCTGTAGTAGGCTTCTCGCAGGTCCAGTTTGGTGAAAAATTTTCCTTTCGCTAAATGTGCTAACATATCTTTCATGAGTGGCATGGGATATATGTTTTCGGCGCACGCGTTTAGGTTCCTATAGTCAACTATAAGACGAAAGGAGCCATCTTTCTTTTCCCGGAACATCACTGGCGCCGCCACGAGGCCTAGCCGGTTGGATAAAGCCCGCTCTAGGTTTTTGTCTATGAATTCGTAGCTCTCCCAATTCCTTTTGGGTCATGGGATAAGCTTTTGGCTTTGGAAGCTTTACCCCCGGAAGGATGTCTATGGCACAGCCAATAGGCCTATGGGGAGGAAGTACGTCTGATGCTTTCTCACTAAAGACTTCTCGTAAGTCCCAGTATTCCTTGGGTATTCTTTCTTCCCCGTCTATACGTTCAATCATTGCCCCAACTTATCCTGGTGCAAGGTCACGGTAGGTTCCTTCTTGGGTTTCCCTTTTCCCTTTTAAGGCTTTGGAACGGAAACGTGGGACTCCGTTCTCCAGTTAATATGGGGTTCCATTTCGCAACCATGACAAGCCTAACAACAGGGGTTGGTCCATTCCTGGGGCTACTATGAAGTTCAGAATTTCGCGGTGGTCTCCTATTATCATTTCTATGGGGTTCCGTTCACGAAATGGGCGGGCCCTCCCCTGCCACAGAGCCATCTAACTGGGCAAACGCTATGGGCCTACTTAGGTTCTCAACCTTAGTTCCATTTTTCTACTAGTTCGGGACTGACCATACATCTAGTGCATCCAGAATCGAGTAGTGCTAGCAGTTCCCCCTTATTACCCGAAGAGGGTACATGTAGATTAACAGGAATGTCCAAGGGGCCCCGTGCCCAACTCACCAGAAGGTCTTCATCGGACTCTGACGTGGTTTTGCTGTCGTCAGTATCGGTCGACACTTCGCCATCCTCCTTGATGGGCGTGCCCTTCTTGGCAACGCCCTCCCCCACTTTTGCTGGTTTCCGCGCCTTAGCCGCTGGCTTCACTGGCTCCTTTTCACCACCAGAGGTCGCGCTTGGTATCAACTTAACTCTACAGTCGGCTGCTCGGTGGCCTTCTTTCCCACATCTGTAGCATGAGAGAACGTGGTCTTCCTCCCTCCAATCTAGGGACGTCCCTATAGGTTCCTTCTGGAAAGCGGCCAAGGATGGCCTCCAATGCGCTGTCTTCTGCCGCGGTCCTTCACTAACTCGATTTCCATCTCTGCTGCCAGGGTGTACCAGCCATACAGCGTAGTTGGAGAGGCTCGTGCTCGACACAGTTCATAGAGATCTCCATTCAGACCATCTTTGAAAATGTCTACAAGGGTCACCTCCGACCACCCCCTCATCAAGGGAACTAAATCACTGAACTCCTGGTTATAATCAGCCACCGGCCTCCTCCCTTGCCTGATGGTTTTCATCCGACCTTTGGCCTTTTGCTCTGCCAGGGGGTCCTCAAACCTCCGCCTCAGTGCAGTCATAAAATGCTCGTAGTTCTGCAGTAAGGGGGAGTGGTTTGTATGTAACGACACATACCACGCAGCTGCTCTTCCGGTCAAATTATGAGTCACAGCTCTCACTTGTGCTGCCTGTGACCAGTAATCTTCCCCCCAGTCTATCATGTGGTCATTCACTTTCGCCAGGAACAGTCCCAACTCCTTCGCATTTCCATCAAATTTCTCTGATAGGGGGGGAATTTTTGGCTTTTTCCTTCCCCTGCGCGACCTTGCTTGGTCAGCAGGTGGCGCCCGGCCCTCATCCAATTCAGCTTCCTCTGGGGAGAGATTTTCCAGCCCTGGCTCTTCAGAAATCTCACCACCCTGGAATTCACCTTTAGCTGGCCCCTTTGTATTCTCTTCCTCCTCTTCTCCCTCCCACCTGGAGGACCGAATAGGGGATTCATACCTTTGACGAGCTGTTTGTCTTTCTTTCACCTCACGGAAAGGCAATGCTTGCTCCAACTGGCGGTTGTCTGTTAACTCTCTCTCTTCTTGCCAATCCGATAGTTTCACCGTGCCCTTTTTTTTCCTCTTTGTTACTCCAGACTGAAACTTTTCGGCACTTGGCTTCCACTTCTCCTCTTCCAGCCTTAATTGCTCAATCCACCGATCTCTGCAATTTTCCAGCTCAGGGTTAAAAGTGTCAGCAAAAATTCCTCTGGGCGCCTCCCCCAGCTCAGCCGGCAGCAGGCCTTCCATCACATTTGGGTTTTCTCCCCCCCCGGTATTGCAATTGCAATCCTGGTTGGTAGACATGATGTGAGTTCCAGCTTAATGTCAAGCTACCTCCGACAATAAAAAGGAAAGAATTCACCTTGACTTCATTTGGAATGAAAACAAGTACTTTTACTTTTACAGTCTGGATTGCAGCCAAGCAAAGCTGGAACTGAGACAAAATATAGCTAACATATCATATCCCCCCAATTGTCCCTCCTCCTCCAGGAGGTCAGGCTGGTCTGGTCCAATGCCAACTCCTTCACGGCCCCTCGTGGTAATCTTCTTCCACAGGTCTCTGGATGTCAGTCAACTTAGGAATGCAGTGTCGGTTAGAAAAGCGCGCGCTGATAAAACACAGTAGTTAATTATCCCTCCCCCTGTTATGTCAGCCGACACCCTTAATAGGCTCCTTTCCTTCACCCTGGACGGAGGTATGATACATCTCATTTCCTTAACAGTTTATAATACAGAAATAAACAGTTTACATTCTATCTACTGATATAATCATTCAAAAGCATATGAAGACTGGAGTGGAGGCTGACATGTCATCCGCATACAGCTGGTACTTTACACCGAAACCACTGATGATCTCACCCAGCGACTTCATGTAGATGTTAAACAGTAGGGGCGAGAGGATCGACCCCTGCAGCACCCCACAAGTGAGGCGCCTCGGGGCCGACCTCTGCCCCCCTGTCAACACCGACTGCGACCGGTCGGAGAGATAGGAGGAGAACCACCGATAAACGGTGCCTCCCATTCCCAATCCCTCCAACCGGCGCAGCAGGATACCATGGTCGATGGTATCGAAAGCCGCTGAGAGGTCTAATAGGACCAGGGCGGAGGAACAACCCCTATCCCTGGCCCTCCAGAGATCATCCACCAACGCGACCAAAGCCGTCTCCGTGCTGTAACCGGGCCGGAAACCGGACTGGGCAGGTCTAGATAGACAGTTTCATCCAGGTGTAAGGGAAACTGATATGCCACCATACTCTCTACAACCTTGCCGCTGGCGGGTTGGAGACCGGACGATAATTACCTAAAACAGCCGGGTCCAGGAAGGCTTCTTAGGAGGGCCTCACCACCGCCTCTTTCAAGGCGGCCGGGAAGACGCCCTCCACCAAAGAAGCAATCGTAATCGCCTGGAGCCAGCCTCGTGTCACCTCCCGAGTGGCCAGCACCAGCCAGGAGGGGCACGGGTCCAGTAAACACGTGGTGGCATTCAGCCTACCCAACAACCTGTCCATGTCCTCGGAGCCACAGGGTCAAACTCATCCCAAACAATATCGCCAAGACCACCTCGAGCATCTCACCCGTGTCACCGCAATCTTGGTCCAGACCATCCCGAAGCTGAACGATTTTATCGTATAGATAACCGTTAAACTCCTCAGCGCCCCTGCAACGGGTCATCCGCTCCCTCTGGTGTAGGAGGCGAGTCACCCGGAACAGGGCGGCTGGGCGGTTATCTGCCGATGCAATGAGGAGGAGGCGAGCTACGCCTCGCTTCCCTCAATGCCACTAGGTAAGTCCTAGTATAGGACTTCACTAGTGTCCGATCAGCTTCCGAACGGCTAGACCTCCAGGAACTCTCTAGGCGTCTTCTCCGGCGCTTCATCCCTCTCAGCTCCTCGGAGAACCAAGGAGCCGGTTGGGACCTGCGCCAGGTCAGAGGCCGCAAAGGCACGACACGGTCTAAGGCCCCTGCCGCGGCCCGTTCCCAGGCCGCAACAAGTTCCTCAGCCGAGCCATGAGCCAGACCCTCAGGAAATGGCCCAAGCTCCGTCCGGAACCCATCCGGGTCCATCAGGCGCCTGGGACGGAACCAACGTATCGGCTCCGTCTCCCTGCGGTGGTGAATGGCGGTCAGAAAGTCCAGGCGAAGAAGAGAGTGATCTGACCATGACAAAGGTTCAGTGACTATTTCCTTTAAGTCCAGATCTCTCAACCACTGACCAGAGAGAAAAATCAGGTCCAGAGTGCCACCCCCAATGTGAGTAGGGCCATCAACTACTTGGGTCAGGTCCAAGGCCGTCATGGAAGCCATGAACTCCCGAGCTGCCGTCGATGACGAGCCAGCAGATGGCAAGTTAAAGTCCCCCATGACTAAAAGACTGGGGGTCTCAACTGCCACCCCAGCCAGCACCTCCAGGAGCTCGGGCAGGGCGGCTGTCACGCAGCAAGGAGCCAGGTACGTGACCAGCAAGCCCATCTGACACCTATGACCCCACCTCACAAAGAGGGATTCACACCCGGCAATCTGAGGTACAGTGGTCTCCCTCGGCTCTAGACTCTCTTTAATAACAACCGCCACCCCCCCACCCCTACCCTGGGCCCTCGGCTGATGGAATGCACGGAAACCCGGTGGGCACATCTCGACCAGGGGCACGCCCCCTTCAGTGCCCAACCAGGTCTCCGTAACGCCTATAATATCCGCGGCACCCCCCTGAATCAGATCATGTATTAGGGGGGCCTTATTGGCCACGGACCGTGCGTTGCATAACATCAGACGAAGGCCCAGGCTCTGAGGGTCTTGACCATCCGGGGAACGGGAGAAGGGAGGGGGATCGGGGCACGCGATCGCCTGCAGACATCGAGCGCGCGCCCCCCCAGAATGATACGGTCCCCCCCTTCCGCCATATCTGCCCCTCCCACTTACCGTGCAAATGGAACCACCCTCACCAAAAGGAACGCAATCCCCCCCATAACCTCCGAACCCATTACTGAACCGCCACGAGCACGCGCAAGGACTGGCTCCCCACCCGGCGGGCTACTCCCAATACCCGCCCTAACCCTCCCACCCCCCCTCCCCGACGGGTTCTCTCCCCTACCCGTCGAATCCCTCCCCCCCCTTCCAAACCCTTAAAATCTCCATTAAAACTCCCCTTAAAAAATCTCTTAAAACAACTAATTAAAAAGCCCCTAAGCCTCCTATTTTTAGCATTGTGAACGTTGTGAACCCAGATTACCCTTAACAGTTGTTTTAGTCTTCTTGGGAGCCTTGTGGGTGGTGGGTGGTGACTGCTGTTTGGCACTGGGCAGAACAATCCACTGCTTGGTAGCCATCTTTGCCACATTGGAAAAAGTCTATGCTGTGATGGCGAGGGCTGGGCTCCCCCTTTTCCGATCCAAAGTGAATTCTTCCTCTCTGGGGTGTAGATATTTCATTGTTCCCAGCCAGTGCATTCAAGAAATGCCACCAAGTCAACCTCCACCTTGCCAGCCAACATGTACCACTAGCGGAGGGTTCTAGGTGTTCCTTGTGATATACAGGTACAGGTGATATACAGGTATAGAAGACCTTGTGGTTTAATCTGTCACAGAAGTACTCAATCAGCATTTGTCTGTGGCCAGTTGACTGCCTAGGCTCCAGAACTCTTGGATGGATCTCTTCCCTTGCCTAATCTATTTTATTCAGTTCATTGCCTTTCAAGTCACCAATGGGGTCCTCTGCCTTAGGTCCAAGATGAAGTTGTCAAAGTTGTGTAGCTCCTCAGCGACATCATTGTGCAGGGCTACAATTGTAGTGCAAGGCTACAATTCAGCCACCTCACAGTCCAAGGCCTGGGAAACGCAGCGTACTCTGGCCAGGTTGCCTAGCAGGTACATCCCATATTCATTATATAACACATTTGAGTCAGGAAGAACACCAGCTGCTTTGGGTTCCCATCATATTTCACCTCCAATCCTGGTGATTGGCACCATTCTTGACCTGGAAATGCAACCAGTGCTACGGAGATATCTGGTCTTAGTAGGGTCACTGGTGTCACCCTGGTGCTGTCAGAGCAACAAGTGTTGGTGGGGCCATTGGTGCCAGAGGGACAGCTGGTATCGGTGGGGCAGCAGCAAGTTGAGTGGCTGCTCTCACCAGATTTGGTGCCAGAGTTGGGGCAGATTGATCTGGAAGGTTGCAGAGCTTAAACTCCAGGAATTTGTCTTCAAGGAAGTTGGTTCAAGGATTCAAGGGTTGTGGCTTGAGGATCCTTCTGGGCCAGTTCAAACAGCTCTGCTGGGCAGCAAACTCTGGATCTGTTTCCTCAGCTGGAGGTGGTTCCTCCATCTCAACCAGTTTCCAAATCCCTAAGACCAATGGGGTTTGGTTTCTTACCACAGTTTGGGGAGCACAGGCAGCATTGGTTTCCCCCCAATAGCTTTGGGTCTGCTGCCAAACTCGAATTGGCTGCTTTAGGCTTCCTGCTGAGTTCCCAGGGTTTTGGGTTCTCCCCTCACCCTGGAATTTTCCATCTCTCCCTTTTCCCTTTCTGGGATAAACATATTTGCACAATTTCCATGATAGTTGTTAGCTCTGGGAAAATTGATATCACAGATTTATTTTTATTTTATTTATTTATTTTATCACAACAATATATATAAGTATCATACAAAAAGATTATATAGTATATAAACATATATATGAGTAAATATTAGGAGGTATAAGCATATATATATATATATATGTATATATACATATACATATACATATACATATACATATACATATATATATATATATAGGTCTTTGGTTGTTCGGGTTTTCTCCCGTGTAAAATTGGAAGTGTCTTGGCAACGTTTCGATGAAGTCTCATTCGTCATCTTCAGGCTTCAGCTTCGTGCTTCTGGGAGCAATGTGTGATCGCAGCTGTTTCTTCCTTTTAACTGCTAGTGGGGGTTTGAACTGATTGGTGGGAGCTTGGCTGTGCTCTGATTGGATGGAGGTTTTTTTGTGCTCTGATTGGCTGGGGGTGTGTCCTGTTTGGGTGGGGGCTTGCTTGTGCTCAATTTAGTCTGTGTTGCAGGGGGATTTGAGCTGGTGAGCTGCATAGCTATTGTTTGGCTTTGTTGTGGTGCTACATCTTCATAGTGGGTGTCAGTCTGCTGCATGTATGGATTGGAGGGGTTTGAAATGGCTAATGTTGCAGCTGCGGTCTGGCTTCTGGTCCTTGGTCGTGCTTCATGATCAGTGTGGGTTTGGGTCTGCTTTCTGGGTGGATGTGCGGTGGTGACATCCTGTGTGGACCTCGTGAGTGTGGGTCTGGTGTCATTCCTCGTGTTAGGGACTCGTTTGTCAATAAGGGCGGGTTTCCAAATGGCTGGTAGGCGGGAGGTATCATCTCTTTTGTTCATGCTGTGTGGGCGTTTTTCTATCTCGATGGCTTCTCTGATTATTCTGTTGTTAAAAGTGTTCAGTTTTGGCGATAGTTCTGGTCTTTTTAAAGTCAATATCATGTCCTGTGACTTTAAAGTGTTGGACCAGGGAAGAAGTTGGTTCCTCTTTTTTGACTGAGTTCTTGTGTTCTTCAATGCGTGCACTTATTCTTCTGTTGGTTTGTCCGATGTATGTGGTTGGGCAGGCGGTGCATGGGATTTCATATACTCCTTGATTTTCTAACTCAATTTTGTCTTTGGGGTTTCTTAGGATGGTGGATATTTTTCGGTTTGTGCAGAATGCTGTCTTGATGTTGTGTTTGTGGAGGATCTTGCTGATTCTGTCTGTGGTGCCTTTTATATATGGGAGGAGGGCTGTGCCGTTTTCTTGTTCTCTGTCTTGGATTTTAGTGGGGGGTTCTTTTTGGATTAGCTTGGTAATCTTATTTCTTTGAATCCATTGGATGTTAGTACGTTAGTGAGAGTGTCTAGTTCGGTTTTTAGGTGTTGTTCGTCAGCTAAGCATTTTGTTCTGGAGATGAGTGTCTTTGCTACGGAGTTGATCTATGCTGGGTGGTGGTGTGAGAGTGCGTGCAGATAGCGGTTTGTGTGTGTTTTCTTCTGGTAGATGGTGTGTCCTAGGGAGCCATTGGGTTTCCTTTAGACTAAGACATCCAGGAAGGGAAGTTGGTTGTTAACTTCTGTTTCCATGGTGAACTGTATTTTGGGGTGTAGGCTATTGAGGTGTGTGAGGAAGTTGTCAAGTTTTTCTTTCCCGTGTGGCCAAATTATGAAGGTGTCGACTACATATCTGAGCCAGAGTTTGGGTTTGTGATCAGATTTTTCTAGAGCTTGGGTTTCAAAGTGTTCCATGTAGAGATTGGCAATGACAGGTGAGAGGGGTGATCCCATGGGTGCTCCTTCTACTTGTTTGTATTTTTGTCCATTATAGATGAAGTATGTGTTGGATAGGCAGTGGTTGGTCAGATCTAGGATGTGCTTGGGGGGGTTATATTTGTTTTGGATAGCTGTCAAGGCTTCTTTGATTGGCACTTGGGTGAAGAGGGATATGACATCAAAGCTCACGAGTAGGTCGCTGGGCTGTAAGTTTTGTTTCTTTATGATCTCTATGAACTGGAATGAGTTTTTTACGTGTGAGGTGATGGATTCTGCATAGGGCTGTAGTTGTTTGGTGAGAAATTTGGCTAGGTTTTGTAGAGGTGAGCCTATGGAGCTGACTATGGGTCTAAGTGGGGTTCCTTCTTTGTGTATCTTCGGGAGACCATAGAGCTTAGGGCATCTGGATGATTTCTCTCTGGGAATGATTCTTTGTTGGATTTCTTCGCTGATGGGGGAGGCTTTTATTTTGGATCTAGTGGTTTTTTCTAGGTAGGTGGTGGGGTCTGTGTTTAGGGGCTTGTATGCAGGGTCTTGGAGTAGGTTGGTTAATTTGGTTTGGTAGTCAGATGTGTTCATAACCACCATGGCGTTGCCCTTGTCTGCTGGTAGGATTATTATGCTGGTGTCTTTTTTCAGGTTAAGTAGTGCTGTCTGTCCCTCTTTGGGTAAGTTGCTTTTGGGTGGCTTGCTGGTGCAGAGGATGTTGGAGATCTCGAGTCTGATTTTGTTAGCGTCATCGGGGTTGATTTTGGTCAGGCTGGTTTCAACTCCACATATAATGGTTTCGTGGGATGTATTTGGGAGTGACTGCAAAGTTGAATCCTTTGGAAAGGACATCGGTTTCAGCTTTGGTGAGGATCCTACCTGAGATGTTATGCACTGTTTGTTTCATGTGTGGCTGTGAAGGGGGAGGGGTTTGTTTCTGGCGTTCTTGTAGTCTTCGGAGTTTGTTGGTGTGCGTGTCTGTCTTGAGGGTGGTCTGTGTTTCGGCTCTCCAGACGGCGAGTTGTTTGGATTTGTCCCAAAGTGCAGGGTGCATCTTGTTGCTGAGTTTGAGGTGAAGTGTGAGGAGATCTTTGTTGATTTGATCTAGGAGGAATCTTTTTGTGTGAAGTTCATTTCTGATTAAGGCCAATTCTGTTCTTTTTAGGATGCGTTTGGTGGCTGCAGAGTTGGAGTGGAATTTCAATTGGAAGCATTTGGGGATTAAATTTTGATCTCGGCAGTTTCGTAGGAATGCGAGGTCACATAAAATGGAAGCTCTTTGGACTTCTAGTTTTTCATAGGTCCTGGTCAGATGGTGGATTTCCTCCCCGTAGAGGTGCAATATTTGTTTTCTGAGGTTTTCACGGGTGTTTGTATGTAGGTCTTTGGTTGTTCGGGTTTTCTCCCGTGTAAAATTGGAAATGTCTTGGCAACGTTTCGACGAAGTCTCATTCGTCATCTTCAGGCTTTCACGGGTGTTTGTATGTAGGTCTTTGTTTATTCGGGTTTTCTCCTGCGTAAAATTGGAAGTGTCTTGGCGATGTTTCGACGAAGTCTCATTCGTCATCTTCAGGCTTCAGCTTCGTGCTTCTGGGAGCAATGTGTGATTGCAGCTGTTTCTTCCTTTTTAACTGCTAGTGGGGGTTTGAACTGATTGGGTGGGAGTTTGGCTGTGCTCTGATTGGATGGGGGGGTTTTGTGCTCTGATTGGCTGGGGGTGTGTCCTGTTTGGGTGGGGGCTTGGTTGTGCTCAGATTAGTCTGAGTTGCAGGGGGATTTGAACTGGTGAGCTGCACTGCTGCTGTTTGGCTTCGTGTTCGTGGTCGTGCTACATCTTCGTAGTGGGTGTCAGTCTGCTGCATGTATGGATTGGAGGGGTTTGAAATGGCTAATGTTGCAGCTGCGGTCTGGCTTCTGGTCCTTGGTCGTGCTTCCTGATCAGTGTGGGTTTGGGTCTGCTTTCTGGGTGGATGTGTGGTGGTGACATCCTGTGTGGACCTCGTGAGTGTGGGTCTGGTGTCATTCCTCATGTTAAGGACTCGTTTGTCAATAAGGGCGGGTTTCCCACCCAATCAGTTCAAACCCCCACTAGCAGTTAAAAAGGAAGAAACAGCTGCAATCACACATTGCTCCCAGAAGCACGAAGCTGAAGCCTGAAGATGACGAATGAGACTTCGTCAAAACGTCGCCAAGACACTTCCAATTTTACGCGGGAGAAAACCCGAATAACCAAAGACCTACATACAAACACCATGAAACCTCAGAAAATATATATATATATACATATATATACATATATATATATACATATATATATATATACACATACATATATATATATATATATATATATATATATATATATATATATATATATACATATACATATACATATACATATATATATATATATATATATATATATATATATATATATATATGAAGAAGAAAAGAAAAACAATAGGACAGGAACGGTAGGCATGTTTGTGCTCTTATGCACGCCCCTTATGGTCCTCTTAGGAATGGGGTGAGGTCAATAGTAGAAAGTTTTTGGTTAAAGCTTTTAGGATTATGGGAAGAGACCACAGAGTCAGGTAAAGTGTTCCAAGCACTGATGATTCTGTTACAGAAGTCATATTTTCTGCAATCTAGATTAAAGTGGTTAACATTAAGTTTAAATCTATTGAGTGCTCTTGTATTATTGCAATTAAAGCTGAAATAGTCTTTAACAGGAAGGACATTACAATAGATGATTCTATGAGTTAAACTTAGGTCTTGTCGAAGGCGATGGAGTTCCATGTTTTCTAAGCCTAGAATTTCAAGTTTGGTGGGATAAGGTATTATGTTGTTTTCAGAGGAATGGAGAACTCTTCTTGTAAAATATTTCTGGACACGTTCAATTGTATTGGTGTCAGAAATGTGATGAGGGTTCCAGACAGGCGAACTGTATTCTAGAATTGGTCTAGCAAATGTTTTATATGCTCTGGTTAGTAGTGTAGTGTTTTTGGAAAAGAAGCTATGCAAGATTAGGTTTACAACTCTTAGAGCCTTTTTTGCTATGTAGTTGCAGGGGGCTTTGGCACTTAGATCACTTAGATCATTTGATATGAAAACTCCAAGGTCTTTAACAGATCTGACTTAATGTCAAACCTGGCCCAGCCTGGTCTCTTTGCAAGGAAAGTCTTGACTCCATTTGTAGCAATAAAGTTACTTTTACTAAAAGCCAAGTGGTTACAGTAGCAAAACCAGATCTAGGAGTTTGTGTGGGAAGATTCTCTAGTGAACTTTTCCTTCTCAATTCCACCTCCTTGTTATTTCCCCATTATCTAGTCAGAAGAAGATGTTTTGATAACTGTCCCTGCAATGGCTGAGTAGGCATTGTATTCCATTCCCAGGTCTGCGGCATTCCCAGGTCTGCGGATATCTCAGGATGGCATAAAGATCACTTTCAGTTTCCCCCTCATCTTTCCACAGCTCCCCTCCATGGCAGACTGACATCCAGCAAAGCATAAGTGCAAGCAAAGGATGGCAGTTCTGACAATCATCTCCAATGATCCATTTGTTAAGCTACTGAAGTTCGCAGATGACACAACAGTGATTGGTCTCATTCGAGACAATGACGAATCCGCATATAGACGAGAGGTCGAACGACTAGCCTTGTGGTGCAACCAAAACAATCTGGAACTGAACACACTCAAAACCGTAGAAATGGTGGTAGACTTTAGGAAAAACCCTTCCATACTTCCACCTCTCACAATACTTGACAACACAGTATCAACAGTAGAAACCTTCACATTTCTGGGTTCTATCATATCGCAAGATCTCAAATGGACAGCTAACATCAAAAACATCATTAAAAAAGGACAACAAAGAATGTTCTTTCTGCGCCAACTCAGTAAGCTCAAACTGCCCAAGGAGCTGCTGATCCAATTCTACAGAGGAATTATTGAGTCTGTCATTTGCACCTCTATAACTGTCTGGTTCGGTTCTGCAACCCAACAAGAAAAACACAGACTTCAGAGGATAATTAGAACTGCAGAAAAAATAATTGCTACCAACTTGCCTTCCATTGAGGACCTATCTACTGCACGAATCAAGAAGAGGGCCGTGAAAATATTTGCAGATCCCTCGCATCCTGGACATAAACTGTTTCAACTCCTACCCTCAAAACGACGCTATAGAGCACTGCACACCAGAACAACTAGACACAAGAACAGTTTTTTCCCGAAGGCCATCACTCTGCTAAACAAATAATTCCCTCAACACTGTCAGACTATTTACTGAATCTGCACTACTATTAATCGTTTCATAGTTCCCATCACCAATCTCTTTCCACTTATGACTGTATGACTATAACTTGTTGCTGGCAATCCTTATGATTTATATTGATATATTGATCATCAATTGTGTTGTAAATGTTGTACCTTGATGAACGTATCTTTTCTTTTATGTACACTGAGAGCATATGCACCAAGACAAATTCCTTGTGTGTCCAATCACACTTGGCCAATAAAATTCTATTCTATTCTATTCTATTAACAGGCCTCTCGTGTTTCAAGATTCTTTTTTAAAAAAATATTTTTTATTATTTTTTTCTTCAAAAACACAAGAAAAATTTCCATTTTACAGCAGTTTCATATCGATATATACCCGCAGTTTATGTCCCCCCCCCACATATTCACATACTTATTTTTGTGGCTTCCTTATTTCTTATATATTATAAATACTATTCCTTACTTATTATACAAACTATTATATCCATATGTTACTTTACACAAATGATATATTTAATATCATTTTATTACTGCTTCCTGATTTTTAGATCATCCCTATTATATATTTTCTTGTTTATTATTCCTGTCCTCTAACCATTTGTATCATTTTTCCCAAATTAAGTAATATTCCATTTCATCTTTTCCTTTTATTTTTTTCATCAATTTGTCCATCTCCGTACAGTCCAAAATTTTCTTCATCTCATTTTCATCTTTTGGTATAACTTTATTTTTCCAGTTTTGTGCATAGGTTATCCTAGCTGCAGTTATAATATGTAGAATTAGATATTGTATTTCTTTATTATAATTTCTTGTAGGTATACCCAATAAAAATAGTTCCGGTTTCCAGTCTATATGTTGTTCTATTATTTCTTCAAGCCACTTTTTAATTTTAGTCCAATACTTTTTTGCTATCACACAAGTCCACCATAGATGATACTACGTCCTGTGTGATTTCTTGCATTTCCAACAGATTGGTGATGAGTTTGGTAACATCTTAGCAAGTCTCAATGGTGGGAGGTGCCATCTATAAAATATATTGTACTGATTTTCCTTATATGCTGCTGACATAGACAATTTCAAATTTATTTCCCAAAGTTTTTCCCATTTCTCCAAATCTAAGCTATATCCAAAAAAATTTGCCCATCTTATTATTCCTTTAACCACTTCTTCTTCCATTTTATATCTCAGTAAATACTTATATATTTTTCTAATCAACTTTTCTTCTGTTTCTTGCAAAATCCTGTCTAGTTCCTATTGTTCTTTTTGAAATTCATATAGTTTTATATCTTTACTATATCTGGTCTGGATTTGTGTGTACGTCCACAAATCTGTATCTATACCCTGATCTTTTAATTCTTGTCTGGTTTTCAAATTCCCTTGTTCATTTATCAGATCCTTGTACCTTATTAATTTGTCTATATCTGTTAAGTTTTTGACTCCCGATACTTCTCCATATTTTTCTATTTCTTGTAGTAAAATGGGACCAGTTTCCAATGGCTCCTCAATAAAGAATACCAAGTCATTGGCAAAAGCCTGTACTTTATGCTCTTCCTTTTTAATTCTTGTTCCTTTTATTTCTTGGTTCGCTCTAATTCTGATTAATAATATTTCTAATGTCAGGATAAAGAGTAGGGGTGACAGTGGACATCCTTGACATACTCCCTTTGTTATTTGGAATGCTTTTGTGGTGTCCCCATTTAATATTACATTACACTTGCCTTCTGAATGGTGTATATTGCTTCTATCATATTTTCAAATTCATCTCCAAAGTTCATATTTCTAATTTGCTGAATCATAAATTGCCAATTTAAATTATCAAATGCTTTTGAGCACCCAGAAAAACAAGCCCTGGGCTTCATAGTATTCCAGTATATTCACTACAGTTCTTGTATTATCTCTTTTTTGCCTTGTCGGTAAAAATCCATTTTGATCAGGGTGTATATTTTTGTTTAATAATTTTTTTAACCTCTCTGCTATAATGTTCATAAATATTTTATAGTTGGCATTTAGGAGTGAGATTGGCCTGTAGTTTCTAATTTGATTCGTATCTGTACCATCTTTTCGGTATCATATGCCTCCCTCCACGATTCCAGAAATTTTGCTTCCCTCAATGCTTTATTGCATATTTCCAGTAGTAACTGTTCTATTAACTCATCCATATTTTTATAAATTTCCCCTGGAAGGCCATCTGGTCCCAGGGTCTTTTTTTTTTCTGAATTGCCTCTTTCAGTTCTACTAACATTATTTCTCTATTTAACATTGCTCTCTTTTCTTCTTCTAATGGTAACATCCCTTCCCCCTTCAAATAATTACTTATTTTGTCCTTCACTATTTCTTCCTGTTTGTAAAGATTTTCAAAGTATTTTTGTGTGATCATCTTTTTCTCTTCTTCATTATTTTGTAAATTCCCCATTTTATCATATAGCTGCTGTATTATCCTTCCTTTTTCTTTTTTCAGTTTATAAGCTAGCCATCTCCCTGGCTTGTTGACATGTTTGAAGAAGTTTCGTTTTATAAATTTTAAGTTTCTTGCAATGTCATCTTGTTCCAATATATTTAATTTGTGTTTGGCTAGAGTCAATGTTTCTTCAATTTGTTCATTCCCTACTTTTTTTTGGAGTTGGTTTTCTAATTTTCCAGTTTCTTCCTTTAATATATTATGCTGCCTCCATTTCTCCTTATTTTTCTTTGCCATGTATGCTATTGTTATCCCTCTTATATATGCTTTCATGGTATCCCATAGGTTTGATAGTGAAGTGTGTTATTTTTTATTTTCTTTAAAAAAAGTGTCAATTCTTTTGTGATCCTCTCCGTATATTCCTTCTCCCTTAAGGTCTGGGGGTTTAATGTCCATCTTCTTGTCTTTTTTCTTTGGCCTCTCCATGTTATTTCAAGGGGATTATGGTCTGCCCACGTATTTGGTGAAATCTTCATCTTCTCTATCACTTTGCTTTCTTTCTTATTCGTCCATACCATGTCAATCCTTGACCACAATTTATGGGGGTTGGAATAAAATGTGTATTTAGTTTCTTTTGGATGCAAGCTTCTCCACATATCTATCAAATTCAATTCATCTATCATCTTAAAAAAAGGTTTTTGGTAATATATTTCTTTTTTTTCTTGTTCTTTTTGTCACTGGTGTAATCTTTTTTAATATCTATTACCCCATTATAGTCACCCACAATACATACATTCCCTTGACCTATCTCGATAATCGTATCATGGACTTTCTTGTAGTATTCCCCCTGGTTTTTATTAGGTGCATAGATAACTACCAACAACATTATTGTTTGCCCTAATGTTACTTCCATCATTAATGTTCTTCCTTTTAGATCCCATAAATTTGTTTTGCCTTTATCCCTTCTTTAATATAAACCGCCACACATCTTTTCTTTTTTCCCACCAATGCTGTGTAGAGTTTCCATAATTTTTTATATTCTAAATATTTTTCATCTTGTTTTTTAATATGTACCTCTTGGAGGCACACAATATCTGCTTTCTGTTTAATTAATTTTGCAAATATTTGTTTCTTTTTCACCAATGCATTTAGTCTATTAACATTAATTGATAGCAATTTCAATTCTTCCATCTTCCTATTTGTCTACCAGTTTCTGATTGCTGTTGGTCCTTGTGGCTCTTTGTGTTCTTGTTCTCCTTTTCTTCTTGATGATCTTTTTCTTCTTTACTTTCCCCCCCCCCCCGGTTTTCTCCTTTGGCTTTCTGTTGTTGTTGTTCTTGGTTTGTGGTCTCCAACTCCTCCCTGCTACTATAGTCCTCTTCCGTTCCCATCAATTGATTATGTACGTCTTGTGTTTTATATAAATTATCAATTTTAATCTTTTTACCCTGCCAGGAGACAAGCATTCCTTCCGGGAGTATCCACCTAAACAGTATGTTCTGCTTGTTCAATTGTGAGGCGAAAAACCGATAATCCCTTTGTTGCTTTTGAACTCTTCTAGGACTTTGTTTCAGGGTAATGATTTCCTTATCTTTATACATTGGTTCTTCTCGGGTAATTTTATAAATCATGTCCCTGACTTTCTTTTGAGCAAATCTTATATGTACTTCTCTGGGCAGTCAATGGTGTCTAGCATAATTGGTTTGAACTCTATACACTTCATCCAACTCAATCAAAATTTCTTGTTTTGTGTTTCTGCAATTAGCTCTGCCATTATCCGTCCTAGGTTTTCTTCTTTAGCCTCTGTCACATTTTGAAATCTTAGGTAGAAAGCAGCCTGGTCCATGTCTAGATGGATTAATGAGTCTTCTAGTGCCATCATTTTTTGATCAACCAATTCCATTTTTTCCCCATTTGTTCCATTTTGCTTTCCACCGTTTTAATTTTTTGTTCATTTTTCTGAATTGTTTCTTGAACCCGTTTTATCATCCAATTTCTGAATATCACTTTTAATTTTTCCATGATTGTTTGACATTGTTTCTTGTAACTTCGCCATTGTTTCTTGAATTATTAACAAGGTGGCTTGCATTGTTTGCATATTTGGCATTGTATTGGATTATCCACTGTTAACATTCCTTCTATCAACCATTGATTTGACGGGGAGGCCATTGTCATTGTTGGTTTTAATGCAGTTTTTTTCCTTCTCCTCAGAGTTGTTGCTGTGAGACTGGTCATTTATTTCAATATTCTACTTTGTTCTCCAAGGATTCTATAAATACTTTCCTAGATTACCATCAACTGTTTACTGCCCACTCTTTTCCCCCCCCCATAGTACAAAAAATCTTATACTACTATTAATATTTATCTCTGCTCTTAATCAATCTAATAAAGTTGTTCAATATATATATAAACTTAACTACAAATATAAATATGATATAGATATTCATATGGATATACTATATTGGTTAATCAGTATACATGCCAATAAAAATACATAAGTTAAATATCTCTCTCTCTCTCTCTCTCTCTCTCTCTCTCTATATATATATATATATATATATATATATATATATATATATATATATATATATATATATATATGTAGGTCTTTGGTTATTCGGGTTTTCTCCCGCGTAAAATTGGAAGTGTCTTGGCGACGTTTCGACGAAGTCTCATTCGTCATCTTCAGGCTTCAGCTTCGTGCTTCTGGGAGCAATGTGTGATTGCAGCTGTTTCTTCCTTTTTAACTGCTAGTGGGGGTTTGAACTGATTGGGTGGGAGCTTGGCTGTGCTCTGATTGGATGTGGGTTTTTTTGTGCTCTGATTGGCTGGGGGTGTGTCCTGTTTGGGTGGGGGCTTGGTTGTGCTCAAATTAGTCTGAGTTGCAGGGGGATCTGAGCTGGTGAGCTGCACTGCTGCTGTTTGGCTTCGTGTTCGTGGTCGTGCTACATCTTCGTAGTGGGTGTCAGTCTGCTGCATGTATGGATTGGAGGGGTTTGAAATGGCTAATGTTGCAGCTGCGGTCTGGCTTCTGGTCCTTGGTCGTGCTTCCTGATCAGTGTGGGTTTGGGTGTGCTTTCTGGGTGGATGTGTGGTGGTGACATCCTGTGTGGACCTCGTGAGTGTGGGTCTGGTGTCATTCCTCGTGTTAGGGACACGTTTGTCAATAAGGGCAGGTTTCCAAATGGCTGGTAGGCGGAGGTATCATCTCGCTTGTTCATGCTGTGTGGGCGTTTTCTATCTCGATGGCTTCTCTGATTATTCTGTTGTTAAAGTGTTCAGTTTTGGCGATAGTTCTGGTCTTTTTAAAGTCAATATCATGTCCTGTGACTTTAAAGTGTTGGACCAGGAAGAAGTTGGTTCCTCTTTTGAATGAGTTCTTGTGTTCTTCAATGCGTGCACTTATTCTTCTGTTGGTTTGTCCAATGTATGTGGTGGGGCAGGCGGTGCATGGGATTTCATATACTCCTTGATTTTCTAACTCAATTTTGTCTTTGGGGTTTCTTAGGATGGTGGATATTTTTTGGTTTGTGCAGAATGTTGTCTTGATGTTATGTTTGTGGAGGATCTTGCTGATTCTGTCTGTGGTGCCTTTTATATATGGGAGGAGGGCTGTGCCATTTTCTTGCTCTCTGTCTTGGGTTTTAGTGGGGGGTTCTTTTGGATTAGTTTGGTAATCTTATTTCTCTGGAATCCATTGGATGTTAGTACGTTTGTGAGAGTGTGTAGTTCGGTTTTTAGGTGTTGTTCGTCAGCTAAGCATTTTGTTCTAGAGATGAGTGTCTTGGCTACGGAGTTGATCTGTGCTGGGTGGTGGTGTGAGAGTGCATGCAGATAGCGGTTTGTGTGTGTTTTCTTCTGGTAGATGGTGTGTCCTAGGGAGCCATTGGGTTTCTTGTAGACTAAGACATCTAGGAAGGGAAGTTGGTTGTTAACTTCTGTTTCCATGGTGAACTGTATTTTGGGGTGTAGGCTATTGAGGTGTGTGAGGAAGTTTTCAAGTTTTTCTTTCCCGTGTGGCCAGATTATGAAGGTGTCGTCTACGTATCTGAGCCAGAGTTTGGGTTTGTGATCAGATTTTTCTAGTGCTTGGGTTTCAAAGTGTTCCATGTAGAGGTTGGCAATGACAGGTGAGAGGGGTGATCCCATGGGTGCGCCTTCTATTTGTTTGTATTTTTGTCCGTTATAGATGAAGTATGTGTTGGATAGGCAGTGGTTGGTCAGATCTAGGATGTGCTTGGGGGGGTTATATTTGTTTTGGATAGCTGTCAAGGCTTCTTTGATTGGCACTTGGGTGAAGAGGGATATGACATCAAAGCTCACGAGTAGGTCGCTGGGCTGTAAGTTTTGTTTCTTTATGATCTCTATGAACTGGAATGAGTTTTTTACGTGTGAGGCGATGGATTCTGCATAGGGCTGTAGTTGTTTGGCAGAAATTTGGCTAGGTTTTGTAGAGGTGAGCCTATGGAGCTGACTATGGGTCTGAGTGGGGTTCCTTCTTTGTGTAACTTGGGAGGCCATAGAGCTTAGGGCATCTGGATGATTTCTCTCTGGGAATGATTCTTTGTTGGATTTCTTTGCTGATGGGGAGGCTTTTATTTTGGATCTAGTGGTTTTTTCTAGGTAGGTGGTGGGGTCTGTTTTTAGGGGCTTGTATGCAGGGTCTTGGAGTAGGTTGGTTAATTTGGTTTGGTAGTCAGATGTGTTCATAACCACCGTGGCGTTCCCCTTGTCTGCTGGTAGGATTATTATGCTGGTGTCTTTTTTCAGGTTAAGTAGTGCTGTCTGTTCCTCTTTGGGTAAGTTGCTTTTGGGTGGCTTGCTGCTGCAGAGGATGTTGGTGATTTCAAGTCTGATTTTGTTAGCGTCATCGGGGTTGATTTTGGTCAGGCTGGTTTCAACTCCGCATATAATGGTCTCAGTGGGGATGTATTTGGGAGTGACTGCAAAGTTGAATCCTTTGGAAAGGACATCGGTTTCAGTTTTGGTGAGGATCCTATCTGAGATGTTATGCACTGTTTGTTTCATGTGTGGCTGTGAGGGTGGAGGGGTTTGTTTCTGGCGTTCTTGTAGTCTTCGGAGTTTGTTGGTGTGTGTGTCCGTCTTGAGGGTGGTCTGTGTTTCGGCTCTCCAGATGGTGAGTTGTTTGGATTTGTCCCAAAGTGCAGGGTGGATCTTGTTGCTGAGTTTGAGGTGAAGTGTGAGGAGATCTTTGTTGATTTGATCTAGGAGGAATCTTTTTGTGTGAAGTTCATTTCTGATTAGGGCCAATTCTGTTCTTTTTAGGATGCGTTTGGCGGCTGCAGAGTTGGAGAAGAAACCCCAAAGACAAAATTGAGTTAGAAAATCAAGGAGTATATGAAATCCCATGCACCGCCTGCCCCACCACATACATTGGACAAACCAACAGAAGAATAAGTGCACGCATTGAAGAACACAAGAACTCATTCAAAAAAGAGGAACCAACTTCTTCCCTGGTCCAACACTTTAAAGTCACAGGACACGATATTGACTTTAAAAAGACCAGAACTATCGCCAAAACTGAACACTTTAACAACAGAATAATCAGAGAAGCCATCGAGATAGAAAAACGCCCACACAGCATGAACAAACGAGATGATACCTCCCGCCTACCAGCCATTTGGAAACCTGCCCTTATTGACAAACGTGTCCCTAACACGAGGAATGACACCAGACCCACACTCACGAGGTCCACACAGGATGTCACCACCACACATCCACCCAGAAAGCACACCCAAACCCACACTGATCAGGAAGCACGACCAAGGACCAGAAGCCAGACCGCAGCTGCAACATTAGCCATTTCAAACCCTCCAATCCATACATGCAGCAGACTGACACCCACTACGAAGATGTAGCACGACCACGAACACGAAGCCAAACAGCAGCAGTGCAGCTCACCAGCTCAGATCCCCCTGCAACTCAGACTAATTTGAGCACAACCAAGCCCCCACCCAAACAGGACACACCCCAAGCCAATCAGAGCACAAAAACCCACATCCAATCAGAGCACAGCCAAGCTCCCACCCAATCAGTTCAAACCCCACTAGCAGTTAAAAGGAAGAAACAGCTGCAATCACACATTGCTCCCAGAAGCACGGTTGAAGCCTGAAGATGACGAATGAGACTTCGTCGAAACGTCGCCAAGACACTTCCAATTTTACGGGAGAAAACCCGAATAACCAAAGACCTACATACAAACACTGAAAACCTCAGAAAACAAATATATATATATATATATGTTTTCTGAGGTTTTCACGGTGTTTATATAGAGTCTTTGGTTGTTCAGGTCTCCGTAAATTGGAGACATGTTCATTCGTCATTCATCTTCAACTGCTTTGCCTGTTCTCAGCACGGCTGAAGCCTGAAGATGACGAATGAGACTTCAAACGCCACCAAGACACTTCCAATTTTACACGGAGAAAGCCCGAACAACCAAAGACCTATATATATATATATATATATATATATATATATATATATATATATATATATATATATATATATATATATATATATATATATATTAGGTAATAGTATATCAGTTAATCGATATATAAGTAAATTTAACTATAAATATAAATACAAATAACAATATATAGGTAAATCAGTATATAGATATAGATATAGATATAGATATAAGTATGAATAGAGATATAAACAAGTAAATAAATATAAATATATAAGTGTATAGTTACAGATGTAATATATTTTTGAGTGTAAACAATTTAAATATAGCTTTTATGGTTATTAATTCATAAGTTGCTTACTTAACCACTAATATATTTATGGTATGTATGTATGTGTGTGTGTGTGTGTGTGTGTGTGTGTGTGTCTGTGTGTGTGTATATAGTTATTTTTTTTTTAACTTGATGAATTAATAAATAGTCCCTTGCTGACGTTATATTCAATGTCTAAGCAGTTGCTTCTCCCTGCTCCTCCTTAATCCTTAATAAATGTCTTGTTTTCTCCTCCTTGTTCAACACCAAGCCCTTCTACTCCCCCTCTGCTTTGTATCATTCTCTGTGCATTTCCTGTCTCTTTTTCCATTGTTTTGGGACACCAGTTTCTTCCTCCACCCTCCATCTTAAATGGCCATCTGCTCAAGCTTCTCTCTCCGCCATAGTCCGCTGTAGTCTGCTCTTGCCATTTCTTGCCTATTTCCTTCTTTCCCTGTCATTCTGGCTCACCCAATCTCTCTCTCTGCTCCTCTTTTCCTCCGATTCCTTGTCTGGATACCCTCTCATCTTCCTTCAATTTCACTATCTCGGGAATTTATGTCCTTTTTCCTCTCTTCCCTCCTATACTTAAAGTTAGTATGCTGAGTCACTGCTCTTCCCACTGGGTCGCCACTCGTTCTTCCGGGAATTACCCCCAGCTGCAGCTTCATTTTTAATCAGATAATTGGGACCTACTTTTATGGCTTATTACCACCATTGCAGCTCTGGGATTTTTGGACAGCTAAAATGTCACAGTCTGTTAAGTAAATCTTCTCTTCCTTAGCCTCTATGGCTCATCACAGCCTCGGGTCTGCCATAATGCAATAACAGACACTTTCACCTTGGGTTGACAGGGATTTCCTTCATTGCAGAGGGTGATTGCCTTTCATCTTGCTGCCCTCCAGGCTCCCCCTCTATTCTGTGTGGCTCTCCAGGCTCACCATGCCCTGATAGGGTCCCCAAATGTGGAAAATGTAGGGTCTAGGAACGGAGACTGTTCTCTTTCCCCTGCACCGCTATGACATCACCACCAGAAGTTGTCCAAAGGAAACTTTTTTATTATCTTTGACTTTTGTTGCAAGTCTTTGTTCATTTTGAGCCGTTTCTTTCCTGACTTCAACTTTGCAGATTCTGGCTATCTGCTTATATTCTGCCTTAGCTGTGTGTCCCTCTTTCCAATTTTTTGTACTTGTCCTTTTTGTCTTTCAATTTGTCAGAGATAGCTTTGTGCAGCCATGCTGGTTTCTTCTTGGATTTCTTGTTTTTTTCCCCCTCAGTGGTATTGTGCTGCTCTGAGCTTTTATGATCATACTTTTCAGAGTTTCCCAAGATTCTTGAGTTGTTTTCCCCTTTAGGATTTTCATCCAAGGAATCTTTCCGAAGTTCTCTCTGATTTTGTTAAAATCAGCTCTTTTAAAATCTAAGACTCTGGTATCATTATGTTCTATTGCTTATGTTTGCATTATGTTGAATTCTAGTATGACATGGTCACTCTCACCCAAGGTTTCTGCAGTTTCAACTCCCTCTCTGTTTGTAAGAATTAAGTCCAGTATGGCTGTCCCTCTGCTTCCCTCGTCTACCTTTTGGACAACAAAGTTGTCAACTAGGTAGGTTAGGAGCCTATTTGATTTTTCAGTTGGTGCAGAATTAGTTTTCTAATTGATATCAGGGTAATTGAAGTCCCCCATTACTATAGTAGTATGTTTCCTACATATATTTGTTAGTTGGTTGGCAAAAAAGACATCTATTTTTTCTGCTTGATTTCTGCTACTATAGTATACATCTATGTATAGTATACACTTATGGCCATGTCATTCTTTTTTTCTTTTATATTGACCCATATGCATTCTAAGTGGTTTTCGTCTTTGGTTTCATGCATTTCTGTAGCAATATAGTGGTCATTTACATACAGTGCAACTCCACCTCCTCTTTTATGGGGTTTGGGTTTTTGGAACAGTTTGTATCTTTCTATCAGTATGTTCCAGTCATGGGTTCCATCCCACCAAGTTTCTGTTATTCCAACTATATCATATCCCCCTTCATGTATTAGTAGTTCTAGTTCACCCAGTTTGTTCCCCATTTGTATATAGGAACTTGAGATCTTTATGTCTGATGCTGCATATGCTTCCTATGTCTCTTATTTGGTGTTTGAGTTTGTCTTCCTTCCCATCCCTCTTTACTTCATTATTTGACTTGCTTTCTAGGGGTTTTTGCTTGGAATTAGGTCCTGGAGATCCTAAAGATTGGTCACCCTGCCCCCTCAATTTTAGTTTAAAGCCCTCCTGATAAGTTGAGCCAGTTGTTTTCCAAAAACATTCTTCCCAATCTTTGTGAGGTGCATCCCATCCCAGATGTTGAGATGTTGGAAAAAGTGCAAAGAGCAACTAAGACGATTAAAGGCCTGGAGTTTAAAACATATGAAGAATGGTTGCAGGATTTGGCTTTGACTAGTCTAGAGAAAAGAAAGACTAGGAGGGGCACGATAACAGTATTTCAGTATCTGAGAGGCTGCCACAAAGAGAAGGAGATCAATTTATTTTCCAAAACACTAGAGGGAAATATATAATTATTTACTAGAATTTTATAGGTCAGAAGAGGTGGTGAAAGAACCCATGATTGCCTGGGCCAAAAAATAGGACACAACATAGAATTAGAAGACTGGGAAACAATCTGGAATAAAAGTTATACAATAACTAAATCTGCGACCTATAAGGAAAATCAATATAAGATGTTTTATCATTGGCATTTATCACCAGCGAGGTTGGCCAAGATGTATCCAAATTTAAATCCAAAATATTGGAAATGCAAACAGGGACAAGGTACCTTCTTTCACTCATGGTAGTCATGCCCTGAAGTGAAAAGATATTGGACAAAGATACAGGAATGGCTGCAGGATTTAACTAAGTGTCAAATAGAATTTAAACTGGAATTGTTTCTCCTGGGGATATTTAGGGTGAAATATAATAGAAAGATGAAATATTTGATATAACATATATTAACGACAGCAAGGATTGCTTTTGCGCAGTATTGGAAGAAAGGGACAGGAAAGGAGAAAGGAAAAAAGAAAGAAAAAAAATAAGGGAAAAAGGGAAGAGAAAAAAGAAGGAAAGGGAAAAAGGAAGAGAGGAAGGGAGGAAAGGAAGGAGGGAGGGAGA
The DNA here is from genome assembly GCF_028640845.1 of Ahaetulla prasina. Classification (NCBI taxonomy): domain Eukaryota; kingdom Metazoa; phylum Chordata; class Lepidosauria; order Squamata; family Colubridae; genus Ahaetulla; species Ahaetulla prasina. The sequence goes on from NC_080539.1 coordinate 187,873,145, forward strand.
TTATAATGAGAGGGAGGGAGGAGGGTCTGAGGCAGAGGTGAAATGTAAAATTTGTTACTACCGGTTCTCTTGGCATGGCTTGGTGGGGGCGGGGGTTAATGTGACTGGGTGGGCATGGCCAACTTTTTTTTTTTACTTTTAAAAGCATTTTTTCTGCAACCTCTTTGGCTGAAGAGGTTGTAAAAAATGCTTTTAAAAGGCTCTGATGATCCCAGCTGAGCCGCACAATCATCAGAGGCTTTTTTTCACTTTTAAAAGCATTTTTCCAGCCAAAGAAAAAATGCTTTTAAAAGAAAAAAACAAACCTCTGATGATCGCGCGGCTCAGCTGGGAATGGGGGTGGGGCAGGGATTTTTGCTACTGGTTCTCCAAACCACTCACTGCCATCGCTACCAGATTGGGCGATCCAGTCTGAACCGGGAGCATTTCACCCCTGGTCTGAGAGAAGTCCTGCCTTAGCACTTGGCCACCAGCAGCCCTGCTGCCCTTTTGTCCATCCCCTTGCCCCCTCTTCCTGACCTCTCCTGGTGGTCTCCCATCCTATCGCTGAGGATGCTTTGGTTACAAAGCCAGGTCTCCTCGCAAGGAGAGGGAGTGGGCCTCCCTCTGTCCCACAAACCTTGCTCTCCTGCACACACTGTGAGCAACCTGGCCAAGGAGAGTGAGCACAGCAGCAGCAGCCTCAAGGAGGAGGTAAGTGCAACTGGGAGGCTCCTTCATTTTGCAAAATTTTATTTTTCCATAATAATTCCCACAATTTAACCAGTGTACAATACAGTCACTTATCCAACAATCAGTCCTATACTCAAATTATACTCAATCAGGGCTGCTCGACTGCCACTCCCCCCTTTAATCCTTTCTTCCCTTCTCATCCTTCTTAAACTTCCCCCACCACCTTCTCCTCGCTTTCCTACTTCCCCTCCTCTTTCCCACTTCTCACTACCATCCTTTCTAACCCTCTATCTTCTCCTTCTTCTCCTCTTCCTATCCTTTCTTCTCCCTCCCTTCTTTCCTCCCTACCCACCTGCCTACCTACTTTCTTCCTTCTTTACTCCTCTTTCCTTACCCTTTCCCTTCGGGAGTGGTTATAATCTCTTTATATGCTGTTGACCTTGATCTTTTATTTGTTTTACCAAATTATCATCACTTTGCCTTATACCAATTTTCTGATCTATTTTCCATCTAGATTGCAATTGTCCATACTGGAACCATGTATAATTTCTTCCTTCATCCCTCAATTTCTCCCTAGATTTTAACTGTAATTCCCCTTTTTCCATAGTCAAAAGCTCTTAGTAAGTGATAACTTCCATTTTTTGTAATATATTTATATTCTCTATCATATGTCTAGGGATGGTCCATATTGGTATCTTTCCATCTAACTTATATTGATATTTTTTCCAAATCCTCAACAACGCACTTCTGACCATATTATTCTTAAATGTCTTATCAATTTTCTTGTCATATATTACATATGCGTGCCATCCATATAACAAACCATAACCTTCTATATTCAAAATCCTTTCCTCTGTTAAATTAATCCAATCAGAAATTAAAGTTAAAACAACTGCATCATAGTACAATTTCAAGTTAGGCATTTTAAACCCCTCTTTCCTAACGTCTTGCATTATTTTTAACTTTATCCTCGGTTTTTTACCCTTCCATACAAAATTATTAATCCCTTTTTGCCATTCTTGTAAATTTGCATCTTTCTTCAATATTGGAATCATTTGAAACAAAAATAAAAATCTAGGCAAAACATTCATTTTTATAGCTGCCACTCTTCCCAACAATGATAATTGTAACTTCTTCCATTTCTCCATTTCTTTAATTACTTTTCCCCACAATACCTCATAATTATTTTTATATAATTTTACATTCGATGCTGTAATGTATACTCCTAAGTATTTAACCTTTTTAACTACTTCATATCCAGTTATTCTTTCTAATTCTTCCTTCTGATATGTATTCATATTTTTAATTATCATTTTTGTCTTCTGTTGATTCACTTTAAACCCAGATACCTTACTATACTGATCAATTGTCTCCATCAAATATACAGCTGAATGTATTGGTTGAGATAAAGAAACAACCAAATCATCTGCAAACGCTCTTAATTTATAATCTTGATTTTTAATTCTAATTCCTTTTATTCGATCTAAACCACGTATCTTACTCAATAATATTTCCAAAGTTAGAATGAATAATAATGGTGACAAGGGACATCCTTGTCTAGTCCCTTTCTCAATCTTGAAAGATTCTGTTAATCCACCATTTACTATTATTTGAGCTGTTTGCTTTTGATATATAGCCTTAATTGCTTGAATAAAATAATCCCCAAATTGCATTTTTCTATTACTTTAAACAAAACTGCCAATCCAATCTATCAAAAGCTTTTTCGCATCCAAAAGAGGAATGCTGCTGAAACCTGGCTGTTTCCTTCCAAATATTCAAGTAAATTTACAATTTGTCTCATATTATATCTCATCTGTCTCCCCTTAATAAATCCTGATTGGTCATTATGAATTAATTGATTCATCAGTGGCATCAATCTATTCGCTAGTATCTTAGCAAATATCTTATAATCAGTATTTAAAAGCGATATTGGCCTATAATTCTCTGGTTTAACACCATCTCGATCTTCTTTAGGTATTAATGAAATAAAAGCTGTCCTCCATGAAGGAGGAGCTTCTCCTCCTTTGTATTCTGTTAAATAACTCCTTAAGTGGTACAATCATCTCATTTTGTAAATTTTTATAATAAGTAGTTGTCAAGCCATCTGTACCTGGTGCTTTATTCGCTTTAAGCTGCTTAATTGCAAACACTATTTCCTCTGAAGAAATTAATTGATTCAACTCTTCCCTTTGATCTACTGTAATTTCTAAAATACCGTGGTCCTGTAAATATCTATCTATATCTTTATCATTAATCACATCTCTAGAATATAATTTAGTATAATATTCTAAAAAAGCTTTTTTAATCAAATTTTGCTGATATACTTCCTTACCTCTATATTCTATTTTATCAATTATACGTCGTTTCTGTTTCTTTCTTAATAAATATGCTAACCACCTTCCAGGTTTATTAGAATTATTAAACAAATTATGTTTTACATATTGTAAATTAGTTGCCACCTGATCTGCCATTAACATATTAAATTGACCTCTTAATATATTTATTGACTCTTTTATTTTGCTATCTCCTGGATTGCATACCAATAAGTGCTCCTTCCTTTTAATTTCCTCTTCTAGTTCTTTTCGCCTTTTGTGCTGTCTATTTCTATATTTATTATTCATCTCTAATAAAATTCCCCTCATATAAGTTTTGCTGGTGTCCCAAACTATCTCTATAGGTGTCCCTTTATCCATGTTCAAAGAAAAAAATTCCTTCATTAGAGTTTTACATTCATTTACATTTTGTTCATATTTAAACAAATTCTCATTCATCCTCCACGACCTCCTGGCCTCTTTTTCCCGATCTAACTCAATCCATACCGGACTATGATCAGACAAGGTTCTAGAACAAATTTTGGTCTTCTTCACTCTGAAAAACAAATCATTAGTAATTAAAATGAAATCAATCCTAGAAAAAGATTGATGTCTGTCAGAAAAAAATGTAAAATCTCTCTCTTTTTCATTGTGTTCTCGCCATACATCTCTCAATTCTAAATCTTCCATCAAATCAAAGAATGCCTTTGGCAGTTTTACACGATTGGAAATATTTCTAAGACTTCTTTTATCTTTCTGGGTATCCATCACTCCATTCCAATCACCCATTAATATATAAGTTTTATAATCCCAAGATGTTATTCTTTTATGTAAAAACTTATAAAATTTTTCTTGTTGTTGATTTGGTGCATAAACTCCTATTAAAAGTATTTTTCTCCCTTCCAATAAAAGTTCAATAGCAATATATCTTCCTTGATTATCCGCCTCAATTAATGTTGCAGATAAATTACTCTTTATATAAACAACTAGTCCATTCTTCTTTTCTGTAGCAGATGCAACAAAATGTATTCCCAATTTCGAATTTATCAAATATTTCTGGTCTAATGTTCTAATATGTGTTTCTTGTAAACATACAATGTCATTTTTAAATTGCTTCAAATAATGAAATATCTTTCTTCTCTTTTGTGGTGAGTTTAATCCATTGACATTCCAAGATAAGAGTCTAATTGCCATTATCAGCAATCGGAAACTTTTGAAGCACCAGCCGCAGATCATATCTTTCTTTGGGCCTTGCTCCTCCCACTGTTTCCGTCTTGGTAATAGCAGATTGAGCCTGTTGAGCCTTTTCTTCTTGTTCCTTGCGTTTGACAGCTGCTCTTGTCATCCTTGGCTCTTTTGGAATCTCTGATCCCATCTTAGACACATCCAACGCTTGTAAAAGGTCTTCTTCCATTACTATCACTTCTTTTTCTTTAATTTCACCTTCCTTTCTCCTACCATCCGGAGATGGTGGACTTCCAGCTTTAAGCACATAAGCATAAAACTCTTGTGCTTTACTGACTGTATTAAGACGATGTGCTTTCCCTTCATAGTAAACTATTATACCAATTGGGATGTCCCATCTATACTCAGTCTGACGTTTTTTAAGTTCGTTCACCAAAAAAGCAAACTCCTTCCTACCTCTCAACATTTTGGGGGGAATTTCCTTTAGTATTAAAATATCTTGGCCGGCCGCTTGAATATTGTCTCCTTTAAAAGAAGCTTGTAAAATCTCATTTCTCACTGTTCTAGTAGTAAAATAAATAACAATGTCTCTGGGAAGATTTCTTTGTCTTGCTATCCAGGAATTCACATGATAAATTTTATCAATATAAAAGGCCACATCTACTGGCCGAACTGCCAAAATCTCTGCAAAGGCCTCCGAAAAAATTTGCTTCAAATTCTCATTTTTACATTCTTTCAGTCCACGGATTCGTAGAGCAAGTTCCATAGCTCTATATTGTACCAAAACAATTTCATCATCAACTTTATCCATTTTACATTGAACTGCCTCAATCTTATTTTCCAGTTTTAAATTAATTTTCTTTATTTCTTCTACTTCCTGCTCCAATAAAATCACATTTGATGCCAGACCCTGTACTGCTGACACCAAACCTTCTTTAACTTCTTTATTTCCAGTTTGAATTTCTAACATCTGTTTTTTCATCTCTGACATTTCTTCTGTAATTAATTTAAACTTATTCTCTATCTGGGAAGTTTGCCAATTCATAGCATCGTTAAGAGATTCTTTCATAAATTCTTTCAGGTTATCCTGAAGTGCTTCCAAATTTAGTGATTTTGTATCTGCTGTATGTGCTGGAGAGACTCCCGGTGTTAATGTTCCTGGAGTTTTTGTAACAGTTGACTTTAATTGTTTTGCTGCCATCTCTTAAAATTTCTCTTTAACTTAATATTACGTATAAACCTTTTAAGTCTTTTTTTTTTTCAGTCTCAGTATCTCTTCTCCCTTCTCATTACAATGTTTAAAAAAAAAAATTCCCAGCTGGCCTTCAGCAATAAACAACAGACAGTGAGAGTTGTAACACTTTCATTTTCAACTGCGTAGCTCATTAAAGAACGATCGCCATTTTCACTTTGAAGTCAAATCCAAAACTTAAAAAAAAATAACAGGGAATTGATTGATTACTTGCTTTTATAATTAGAGCTCTCCTGTTTCTGTTCAGTCCGGTATTATCTTCTTTAAGTTAAAATTGGTCCCGGCAGTTGGTCGCGGCAATTAGGTCTGCCGGAGCAGAAAAAAAGCCTCAGATCTGGAGCACTTTGAAGTTCTGAGGGGGCTTAACCCTTCGAGCCCCCTGGTATCTTCCAGGAGCTCTAGGGAAGCTCTACCTCTGCTTCTTTTGCTCACCTCCGCTTCTTCTCCCAAAGAGGGGGATTTCCGAATTGCTGGACAGCTGATTGTCGCTGTCTTAGCAGTCCAACACGATCCAGAGGTTGGTGACCAGAAAGATCACCTCCATTGCCAACGGAGCCAACCAGGAAGCTCCACTGGGAGGCTCCTTAAGGAAGCAAGGCTGGGCTGGGCTATGGGGTCCCAGTGCCCTGGAAGCTCGAGGACCAACTGAGTACTTGCCCTCCACTGCCCAGGGCTATGGGTAACCTGCACTGCCATCCGGAGTCCTCTGCATGGTCTGAGAGGGACAGCGAGTCTGGTCTGGTATTCAAGGGTTCAGCACTCACTGGTCTCACCTTCCTCCACTCAAGACAATGGATCCCCCTGGCCCCACCTGGGCCACCACAGGTGCCCCCCTGACAGGAGTGCAATTGAGCTGGCCATGCCCACCCAGGCTACACCCACCCCAGCCATGCCCCACCCAGGCCCCTGAGGTCAACCACAACCCTGATGTGGCCCTCAATGAAATCGAGTTTGACATCATTTTACTGAGAGTATAAACTCTACTGAATAAGTCCACATTGGCACAGAAGAAGCAAAACCAGCTCTGGGCTTCCATTTGATTTCTTTATGATGGCACTTGGTTGGTGATTTGAAGGCCCCCCCCTAGCTGACCACAAAGTGAAGGACTGCATTAAGATCATGCACCAAGACAGCAGAGTGATGGCGGAATACATGGAGGAATTCTGTGCCGACTCTGTGACTGGCCAGAAGATATCCTCATTAACTGAGGATAATCAAAGATGGGCTGAATGACAACCTGTACAATGCCTGAGTCATGAGAGGAGCCCTTGTTACTCTTCACTATTGGTGTGCCTTGGCTGAGGAGGTGGAGATTGACCAAGCATATAACCGGTACTGCTCAGTCTGGCTGTGGAAGAAGGCAGCCCCAAAAAAGAGAGAGGCGGAGAAACCACAAAACCTGTAGCCATGCTCCACCACCTGCTTCAAGTGTGGCCAGGAGGGACACTGAGTGGCAGAATGCAAGGCCACCTGGCCAGCCAAGAAAATACCTCCTGGGCCCCCAGGAAAGCCACCAAGACCCTGCAATGATCCAGAGTAATGGTACTGAAGGGAGTGGAGGTCGTCAATTTTACCCTGTTGCCAAAATGGGACAAGGGAACTTCAACCCCATCAGCCAACAGCCAGGGGCTAAAGGACACCTACACTGATGACAATCCCCTGGTCACGCCAGTGACGTTCCCCATAGAGCTAAATTTCCAGATCTCAGGATTAAAAGTCACTTTACGAGCCCTGCTAGACTTGGGCTGCACCAGGTGCCTGGTTAACCTAGCCCTGGTTGAAAAATTAGAAATCCACTTGAGGTGGCTGAAAGCATCCATCACATTTTGCTGCAATTAGATGGATGGGTAGTTCTTTGGCTGCCTGAGATGTACATTCTACTCCCCTTCCACACACCATGCCCTCCTTCATCAACATGTCATCTTTATGTCTCTGGAACCATTCATTCCCCTCATTAATCCTTACTCAATAATAGGCTTCCCTCAAGTCCAGCTTAGTAAAGATCTTCCCCTTGGCAAGGTAGCTCAGCATGTCCCTCATGAGATAGCCCAGCATGTCCCTCATATTCTCCACACGGATGCAATTTAATCCCCTGTAATCCATGCATAATCTGAGAGACCTGTCTTTCTTTTGCTTGTTTTTGGCCACAAGATGGCGGCACATTCACACGCAGTGGTCCTGAGCTCCCAATATTGGTGTGTGGTGCTTGAAATAATGTGTGTATGGATGTGTGTGCAGTGTAGTGCAAGGGGCAAAATTTGCCTATATCTGCGTAGAGCTACTAAACATCGGGTTCATAAATCAATCCGGAATTACCAGTGCTTTTCAGCAATCCCACAACATACCAAACTGCTTGGCAAGGCCTCCAGGATCTCCATAGATTGTTGTCAGGTTGGGGAGGTACAAACGAAAGCAAAAGGATCAGAAACAAAAGCACGGCTGTAGAGCTGGTCTGCTAGCTTGGCTTCGAAAGCAGCCCCACAGACTGGCATTGCCTAGTGTCTTTTTGATGAATACCAGATCTCTCATCAAAAAAATTGATGAATTAAAGCTGCAGAGGGCAGCAAACAAGCTTCTCTGTGAAAGCTGTGTGATGGTTGTTACAGAGACCTGGCTACATCCATCTGTACCCAATGCAGCAGTGGGGTTGACAAGCTGTGTCATTTATCGCTCTGACCAAAATGGTGACTCCGGTAAGAGCAAGGGAGGAGGACTCAGTATCTATATACACAGTGACTGGTGTGTCAACAGCAGAGTAGTTTATATGGATTGCTCCCCAGATGTGGAACTGATGACTATCACACGTAGGCCATTTTATCTCTCTAGAGAAATCACTGTGATAATTGTTATAGCTTTTTATATTCCACCTGATGCCAATGTCAGCATGGCACTTTCTAAGCTATATGATATCATCTTCAGGCAGCAGCAAACTAATCCAGAAGGAGCTTTTGTCGTGGCTGGGGACTTCAATCAAGCGTGTCTAAAGACTGTTCTCCCTAAGTTTGTGCAGTCTGTGCAGAGGGAAGAACACTTTAGACCATGTGAAACAGGCATACAGAGCAATCCCCCTCCCTCACCTGGGTATCTCCAACCATCTTTCACTCCTGTTATGCCCAAAGTATGTCCCTCTCAGGAAAAGAACTCAGCCAGCCATAAAAATGCTTAAAACCTGGCCAGAGGATGCTCTCAGTCAGCTGCAGGACTGTTTTGAAACTACTGAGTGGAGTGTATTTGAGCAGCACGATCTGCATGAATACACTGATGCCATACTGTCTTACATCAAAGCATGCACTGACAGCATAACAATGGATAAGTGCATCAAAGTCTATGAGAATTGTAAACCCTGGATAACTGCAGAGGTATGGACGCTTCTGAGAGCCTGAAATTCTGTCTTTAAGGGAGGGGACAGTGATATATAAGAGAGGCCAGGGAAAAAGGAGAACTAATAGAAATACAGGATAAGCTAAGAAAGCATGGAATTTTAAGTGAATAGAAACCGAATCAAAATAGTTTAAGAATAAAACTTTGAAGAGATGAGAATACATAAGTATAAGCATGAAAATTTTTGAAATAAGAGAAATGTTTGCTCCTTTTTACTTTTGCTTTTATAAGATTAAGCATAACAATTTTAAAATCTTTATTGATAAAGAAATGATTGATATTGAAGTTATGGAAATGGGCAGAATTTATTGAAATATAAGATATATTGTTTTAAAGCAAAGAACTTTAAAGAAAAACAAGAAGGGAATTAATATAGATTAAGATTGAAATATTAAAAAGATGAGAATTAAATATATAAGAGATCTTTTGGCTATTAAGATGAGAATTAAATACATAAGAGATCATCTGAAATAATGAATATTAGCTGGTATTATTTTGTCTTTTTTCTTTGTTTCTGTTTTTCTTTTGATAAAATTAAGAATAATAATTTTAAAAAATGTTTATGGAAATGTAATGGAATTATGGATGTTGATGATATAAGGATTGAAAAGAAAGAAATTTGTAAATGGGAATATAAGGTTTTAATATAGATGGTTGAGATAAAGGGGGGCAAAAACAGGGTGGGACTAGACTTGATTAAAGGATTAAATTTAGGACAGATGGGTAGATTTTTATTTTTTATTTTTTTTATTACTTTTTTCCAACAAACAAAAAAGAAAATACATTATTACACCCTTGTGCTATACATAAAAAAAAAGAGGAAGATTTGGGTCTTCGGATATGTCCTCATGATTGCCAAAATCCACGTTCTCAAGGTACAGGTACCGAAGCATCCAATTTTCCAAGCGCATAGTCCACGAATGGTTTCCAAGTCTTCCAAAAAATATCTTCTTTATACACACCACTTCTAATTTTAATATCACATGTCATTTTATCATTTATGGCTAATTTCCACATTTCAGAATTCCACTCTTCTATTCTAAAAATCACATCTAATTTCCAATATCTAGCTATTATAATTCTACCTATTATAATCATAATTCTAATCAATTCTTTTTCATATTTTGTTAATTCTATTTCCTTAATTACCAACAATAATATAGTTTCCACTCTCAATATTATTACTTTCCCCATCATTTCAAATATCATTTTCTCCAATTGTTGCCAAAACTTTTTAACCTTGTCACATTTATACCACATATGTTCATAAGTCCCCAATTCCATCTCACATCTCCAACATTTTTTACTAATTTTTTTATCCATTTGTGACAATCTTACTGGAGTCAAATACCATTTCCAAACAACTTTATAATTATGCTCTTTAATCCTTATAGATAAAGTTCTCATAATTCTACTATTCCAATTCACATTCCAATCTGACTCTGGTATTTCAATATTAAGATCTTTTTCCCAATTTGTCCTCATCACTCTTTGTAATTTTTCATCAGAATTTATAATCTTATAAACCCTACTAACGAGTCCCTTTAGCCCAATTTCATCTTTCATAATCCGAGATACTAAATATTCAAATTCAGTTTCACATCTATTTATCAAGTAATTTTCCCTTAATTTTTTTGTCCATTTTTCTATCTGTATTTTTTCAAACCAACTTAACCCTAATTTTTCAATAATTTCTTTATTCCTCCTTTCATTTTCCATAACTTTTATCCAATCTCTAATAATTTCTATATTTTCCTCTTTAATCACTTCATTACGTTTTATATTATTTTTAATCGGCCAATTTCCAATTTTTTAAAATTTACATTTATATCCCGCCCTTCTCCGAAGACTCAGGGCGGCTTACATTGTGTAAGGTAATAGTCTCATCCTATTTGTATTGATTGAATTTTATATTAGAGATATGCAAATAGTGAAATTAAAAAGGGGGAAGGGAAATATATCTGATAAAGTATGAAAGAGGGTGGTGGAAAATTGAATTGGTACTATGTACCTGATTGATATTTTGTTCAAAAAATATACTGTATGTGATTTGTTTTGAAAAAATAATAATTAAAAAATACTTTTTCTAAAAAAAAAGAATTGTGCTGATCAATTAGCAGGGGTCCTGACAAGGATCTTTAACATCTCCCTGCAAACAGCCTGTGTTCCATCATGCTTGAAAGCTGCTACTATTTTCCCAGTCCTGAAGAAAACAGCAATTAACTGCCTAAATGACTACAGACCATTAACGTCTGTAGTGATGAAAGGCTTTGAGAGATTGGTTCTCCAACACCTTAGGGCACGCCTCCCACCAGACTTTGACAAACATCAGTTTGCCTACAGGGGGAATAGGTCAATAGATGACGCCATAGCTACTGCTTTACATTCTGTAGCGAGCCATCTGGAGAAACCTGGGAACTATGTCAGGATGCTTTTTCATAGATTATAGTTCAGCCTTCAATACCATTCTGCCAAGCATCTTTATCGAAAAGCTGGCTGACTTGGATTTTCCCTCTTCCATCTGTGACTAGATCAAAGACTTTCTGAGAGACCGGCCACAAACAGTGAGTGTTGGGTCTGTCATATCCACCTCCCTGAAGCTTAGCACTGGCTCCCCACAGGGCTGTGTACTCAGTCCCTACCTGTATTCACTATACACACATGATTGTGTATCGTCTGACCCATCCACTGTGATCATTAAATTTGCAAATGATACTACCATCTCCCCCAAGTCGTTGGAGACTCAGATATCTACAAAAACATCTTCCAGCTCTTAACAATAGACTTTAAGAATGGCATGAAGTGGCAGTGAACGCAACAGCGGTGTGTGTGTGTGTGTGTGTGTGTGTACATCCCTCCACGGTTTCCGCTTACTTTGCAACCTTCCCGCCGCTTTTCTTACCAAAGCTTCTGAATTAGATGCGTCCCCTTTAAGACAACCCAAGCTCCCTTTCTGGCTTCCTCTCATAGTTATTTAAATCATCTTTCCAAAGACTTAGCTTCCATTTAAAGATAAAAGCCATGGAGGCTGCTGGGAATCGTAGTTCTGATTCTGAGCCAAAGGTACTAAATTGTATGGATAAAGTTTAATCTCTATGTTTTGGTTTTCATGTGTTTTATTAATCCATGTTTAGGATTTTTCTTAGTTACTAAATATACTGCTTGAGAGTGTTGGAAGAAATGTCCATCAAGGTTCAGTTCCAAGTTGGGAAAAAGACACTGGAAACATGGAGACTGCTTGGAAAGATGGTTTAATGGCGGACAGGATCACATGGTTTGAGTTCCTGAACAGAAAAAGGGACGAGATACTGAGCGTGCCTTGGTTTTATGCTTTCTCTGAGCTTTGAACTTCCTGGGGCACAGGAAGAGTATTCTGATTGGTTGTCAGACTCCCAGGGGGGGGGTTAGTTAGCCTTGCTGGCTGATGTAATCTTCCTAGGTGCCATGTGGTGAGTTTCTGTTGTTAGATGGGTTCTATTGTGTTGCCGTCCATGGGGTTTTCATGGCAAAGATACTGGAGTGGGTTGCCATTTCCTTCTCCAGTGGATTACATTTTGTCAGAACTCTGCTATGACCTGTCCATCTTGGGTGTCCCTGCACGGCATAGCTCATAGCTTCATTTAGCTACGCAAGCCCCTTTGCCATGACAAGGCAGTAATCCATGAAAGGGCTCCAAGATCACCGCAGATGGGGACTGCAGCCAAGAAATTAAGACGCTTGCTCCTGGGGAGGAAAGCTATGGCAAATCTAGACAGCGTACTAAAAAGCAGAGAAATCACCCTGCCAACAAAAGTGTGTATAGTCAAAGCTATGGTTTTCCCAGTTGCAATGTAGGGCAGTGAAAGTTGGACCATAAGAAAGGCTGAGCGCCAAAGAATTGAGGCTTTTGAACTCTGGTGCTGGAGAAGACTCCTGCGAGTCCCTTGGACTGCAAGGCGAACAAACAAGTCAGTTCTAGAGGCAATCAACCCTGACTGCTCTTTAGAAGGCCAGATCCTGAAGATGAAACTGAAATACTTTGGCCACCTAATGAGAAAGAAGGACTCACTGGAGAATAGCCTAATGCTGGGAAAGATTGAGGGCAAAAGAAGAAGGGGACAACAGAGAACGAGGTGGCTGGATGGAGTCACTGAAGCAGTAGGCATGAGTTTAAATGGACTCCAGAGGATGATAGAGGACAGGAAGGCCTGGAGGAATGTTGTCCATGGGGTCGCGATGGGTCGGACACGACTTCGCAACTAACAACAACATTGTGTTGTAGATGATTGTCCATTGACAAAGGCGGGGAGAATGAGGGAGGGGAGGCAGGAAGCTGCTTTATCCTTAAAACATGTTTCTCCATTTCTCATCCAGGGAAATATAATGTTCTGCCCTTTTTAATATTTTCTAAAATATTTCATTCTTTTAGGAGAGGGGTGGGTGCTAACTTCCTATAAGAGCATAAACCAGCACTTTCCATTTTGTTGTTTTCCCATTTCTTAGCCTACAGAATTAAATCCTGTTTACACATCTTTCACTTACTCTGCTAGTCGATATTAAAACCATACTTGTAGCGCTCGATACCATCCCAATTTTTTTAGGCTTTAAGAGATTGGATTTGGAATATAAACATCTACAGAAATAGATGCTCTCATTAAATAGCAAACCTATATCCTTACAGTAATTGAAATTAAATGCTGTGGAAAATAGTCAAAATTCTGAGTAAATCTCAATCAAAAGAAGCAAGGAATAAATGTGCATTCCCGTGTATTAGAGAAGGAGATATACTGAAATGAATGACAGAGCAGGTGGTCATTTAAATCAGGCTTTTTAGTAAACACGGCAACTACCTGCGTACATTTTTATATTGTTTTCCTAGGCTATTGAGGAATTGTATTCATGGGAGAAGAGAGCTATATTTTATGTTGGAAGCACTCTTTCAGCAATTAGAGAGGAGCTGAGCATTTTTATTCTGCCAGTTGCCTGCATGGGTTTCCATGTAATTCCTTCATGTAATTCCTAATTAAAAAAAAAAAAGCTGGTACTTAAACATAGAGTGAATTGAAATAAACTGATTCTCTATACCCATGATGGCGAACCTATAGCACGTGTGCCACAGGTGGCACACGGAGCTGTATCAGTGGGCACATGAGCTCAGCTCAGGCATGCATGCATGCGCTGGCCAGCTGATTTTCGGGCCTTCTGGGCCCACTAGAAGTAGGGAAACAGGCTGTTTCCATTCTCCGGAGGGCCTGGGGTGGTTGGGAAGGGCCATTTTTCGCTCTCCCCAGGCTCCTAGAAAGGCTCTGGAGCCTGGGGAGGGTGAAAAACGGGCCAACTGTGCCATCGTGTGCCAAAAGTGGGGGTCACGGGGGGGTGTCGCATGTGCATGCGGAGGGGGCGCATAGAATTATGGGTCTGGGCACGTGCGTGCACAACCCCCCCACAGTCCCCCTGCTTTTGGCACACAATGGCAAAAAGGTTAGCCATCACTGCTCTATACAATGCATTTTACATTTTACTTTAGAATGCAGTAAAACATTTTACTTTAGAATAAACACAGGGATATATTCAGTGGTGGGATTCAAATTTTTTAACAACCAGTTCTGTGGGCGTGGCTTATTTTGGGGCATGGCTTGGGAGTCATGTGACTGCATGGCCGGGGCTATGTGCATAGGGACTACGCAGAGGGCTGAAAAAAGTCATTTCTGACCAGTCCTCGCACTTTTGACCGGTCCTTGCATTTGACCATTCTCACATTTATGCCAGTTGCAGCATTCTTAACAACCATGTCACTCATTTCACAACTGCTTCTCTTCACCACAGTTACAAGATAGGATGCAAAATGTAAAATATGAAGACAGTTGTAAGTGTGAGAACTGGTCAAAAGTGTGAGGACTGGGACTTCCACTGGCGCCACCTTTTTCGCTGGGTGCCTAATTAAGGCGCTCTGCACTGGATATCGTAAAAGCCGGTGAAAACAGCGAAGAACAGCTGTTCCCCGGCTTCAATTTCTCTCCCTGGGAGAAAGGGAGAGAATAGAGCAGCGGGGGAGTGGTAGATCTCCCCAGGGGCTTTGTTTTGATATGCAGAGCCCCGGAGGGTTGAATCCCACTGAATCCTGCCAAGCTTCGATCTTCAGCGCGCTCTTGCAAAAGCAGGAAAAGAAGAAGGTGTCCATCTCTGCTCAATCAATTTTTTTTGTGGATTTCTACATGCAGACGGAACAAGCGTGAGTGAACAACTATTGGATTGCAAGTATTTTTGATTTCCTGACTTCTACCTTTTAAAAAGAGAAACTTTTTTTCCTTGCTTTAACTGACTGCTTAAAATGGTGTCTGAGAGGAAGTGAAAGTAAAGTGAAAACGAGCAGGCTGTGTAATTAAAGAAGCTAAGAAACGTTACTTGTCGATTGTAACGAATTGAGCTCTACTATACTTAAAGGGGAAAAGAGAAGTTTTTAAACTTAAATTTTGTGACTTTTAAAAATTGAAATGGCTACTAAACCACCTAAGACTGCTGGCAGAAGGGGATCTGAAGTAGCTTTGGAGGATTTGATTAAAGAACAAGGAAAAGTGTTTGAAGGAGATGATGGATAATAATGAGAAAATAAGAGAAGACATAAAAGAAATAAAAGAAGATAATAAAAAGATAAGAGAAGATATTTTGATCGCTTTTCAAGGTTTGGCAAAAAGACTGGAGGGGGTGGAGGAGGAGGTGAAAGAAATTGTTCAGTCAAACAAACAATTAGATAATAGAATGGGAGGAATGCAAATAAAATTGGACAAAAATGAAGATCAAGTGGTGGTGATGCAGTATAGAATGATGGAAGGAGCTCTGAGAATTAGGGGTTTACAAGGAAGAAAAAGGTGAAGATTTTAAAAAAAATTATCAGAAGCTTTGGCTGAATTTATTGAACTTGATCCACAAGAGGTTGCTTATCAAATTGATAAAAATTTACAGAGTTAATTCTTGGATTGCCAGGCAGAAGAAACTTCCTAGAGACATTGTGGTTTATTTTTTGAAAAGGACAGTGAGAAATCAGATTTTGCAAGTTGCATATCAGAAAAACCTGAAAATAGGAGAACAGGAGTTGAAGGTTTTGAAAGAGATTCCTCCCAAGATGTTAAGGGATAGGAAAGACTTTATATTTTTTACACAAGAACTTAAGAAGTACCAGATCCAATTTAGATGGGAAGTTCCAGTTGGTCTGACAGTATATTATCAAGGAAGAAGATATCGTATTGATACTGTGTTTAAGGCCAAAGATTTTCTTTTTACTGTGCTGAAAGTTGAAATAGAAGTAATAGAAAAAAGAATTCAAAAGACTCAAATTAGTGTGGAAGCTGAGGTGATCCCAGTGATGTTACCATCTGAGGAACAACCACAAGAACAAAGAGTGACGAGGGGAGCCCTCAAGCATAAAGAAAAGGCGCAACAAACTCAAAGTAAAGCTCAGGATTCTGCTACACAAGCGGTGGGAGGAACAAGGCCGAAAATACGGGAGGATGATCTTTAGCTGATCGCTCAAAGGCTTCAGCAGGCCAGTAACAGCAAATAAAATTTTGACTTGGAATGTCAATGGTTTGAATTCAGCTCAGAAGAGAAGAAAAATATTTCATTATTTGAAACAATTTAGAAATGATGTGATTTGCTTACAAGAAACACATATTAAATTATCAGATCAAAAATACTTAATAAACTCAAAGTTAGGTAAACATTTTGCTGCCTCAGCTTTGGACAAAAAACATGGTATAGTGGTATATTTGAGAAAAGATATACCAGCCAAGTTAATAGAGGCAGATACTCACGGAAGATATATTGCCATCGAATTTATATTAGACTTTGTATCCGATTGGTCTAAAACGTGGCAACTCCAAATCTCAACCAGCAAATGCTCAGTCTTACATATTGGAAAAAAGAACCCAAACACTAAGTACAAGATTAATGGACTACCTTACAGATGACCCCCACCCTGTTAAAGACCTTGGAGGTTTCAGATCAAATGATCTAAGTGCCAAAGCCCACTGCAACTACATAGTAAAAAAACTCTAAGAGTTGTAAACCTAATTCTGTGTAGCTTCTTTTCCAAAAACTCTACACTACTAACCAGAACATTCAAAACATTTGCCAGACCCATTCTTGAATACAGCTCATCTGTCTGGAACCCATACCACATCTCTGACATTAATACAATTGAACGAGTCCAGAAATATTTTACAAGAAGAGTTCTCTGCTCCTCTGTAAACAACAAAATACCTTATCCCACCAGACTTGAAATTCTGGGATTAGGAAATTTAGAACTCCGCCGACTCTGACAAGACCTGTGTTTAACACACAGAATCATCTATTGCAATGTCCTTCCTGTTAAAGACTACTTCAGCTTCAATAGCAATAATACAAGAGCAAACAATAGATTCAAACTTAATGTTAACCGCTTCAATCTTGATTGCAGAAAATATGACTTTTGTAACAGAGTTGTTAATGCTTGGAATACACTACCTGACTCTGTGGTCTCTTCTCAAACTCCCAAAAGCTTTAACCAAAAACTGTCTACCATTGACCTCACCCCATTGAGGACTATAAGGGGCGTGCATAAGTGCACAAAAGTGCCTACCGTTCCTGTCCTATTGTTTCCTTTCAATATATGTGCTTGTATATAATGTTGTGACAAAAATAAAAAAATAAAAAAAAGTGATCACGCAATACTGGAATTCAACAGTATGCAAACACAAGTAGTAGAACAAAGTCAAACTAGAGTCTTGGACATTAAGAGAGCTAATTTCAATAAACTTAGAGAGACTTTGAGAAGGATTCCATGGATGAGAATCCTCAAAGGGAAAACAACTCAAGAAGCTTGGGAAATTTTGAAAAGTGAGATTATAAAAGCCCAGGCTAGCACAATACCAATGAAGAAGAAAAATAATAAATCTCAAAAGAAACCAGCATGGATGCATAAAGAACTATCTGACAAATTGAAAGACAAAAAGGACAAATATAAAAAGTGGAAAGAGGGGCAAATAACTAAGGCAGAATATCAGCAAATAGCCCGAGCCTGTAAAGATGAAGTGAGGAAATCTAAGGCTCACAACGAACAAAGGCTAGTGACAAAAGTAAAAAATAACAAAAAAAGCTTCCTCCAACATGTTAAAAACAAGAAAAAAGTCAAGGAAACAATTGGCTCATTGCTGGGAGAAAGTGGCAAGAAGGTGAAAAGCAACAGGGAGAAAGCAGATCTACTTAACTCATTTTTTGCATCTGTCTTTACACAAAAGGAAAAAACAATCCAACCTATCAAAAACAGCACTACAAAAAACAGATTAGGAACACAAGTTAAAATAGGGAAAAAAATGGTAAGTGAACACCTGTCTACCCTAGATGAGTTCAAATCACCAGGACCGGATGGATTACACCCCAAGGTTCTGAAGGAACTGGCAGACAAGATCTCAGAACCACTGAACTATGTCTTTCAAAGATCCTGGAGCACAGGGGAATTGCCAGAGGATTGGAAAAGAGCTGATGTAGTTCCCATTTTCAAAAAAGGGGAAAAAAACAGATCCAGGAAACTACAGACCTATCAGCCTGACCTCAATGCCAGGGAAGATTCTGGAAAAGATAATCAAGGAATGAATCACCAAACACCTAGAAGCAAAGTAATAACCAAAAGCCAACATGGGTTTGTCAAAAACAGATCATGCCAGACTAATCTCATTGCATTCTTTGACAAAGTGACAAAATTAGTAGACCAGAGGAATGCTGTCGATATAATTTACTTGGACTTCAGCAAAGCATTTGATAAAGTAATAATAATAATAATAATAATAATAATAATAATAATAATAATAATAATAATAATAATAATAATAATAATAATAATAATAATAATATTTTAATTTGTATACCGCCCTTCTCCCGAAGGACTCAGGGCGGTGAACAGGCAGATAAAATACAAATACATAAATAATTAAAAACATCCCTTAAAAAACTAATTTAAATGCCCAAATGTTAAAAAACATACTCCCCCATAAAATCACAAAATTTTAAAAACCCATCCAATAAAAATAAAAATCAGGCTAGTCCAGCCATACGAAATAAATAAGTTTTAAGTTCGCGGCGAAAGGTCCTAAGGTCAGGTAATTGTCGAAGTCCGAGGGGAAGTTCGTTCCACAGGGTCGGAGCCCCCACAGAGAAGGCCCTCCCCCGGGGGCTGCCAGTCGACACTGTTTGGCTGACGGCACCCTGAGGAGTCCCTCTCTGTGGGAATGTACCGGACGATGGGAGATAGAGGCCGGCAGTAGACGGTCCCGTAGATAGCCCGGTCCTAAGCCATGGAGCGCTTTAAAGGTGGTAACCAATACCTTGAAGCGCACCCGGAAAACAACAGGTAGCCAGTGCAGTCTGCGCAGGATAGGTGTTATGTGGGAGCTCCGAGCCGCTCCCTCAATAACCCGCGCAGCCGCATTCTGAACTAGCTGAAGTCTCCGGGTGCTCTTCAAGGGGAGCCCCATGTAGAGAGCATTGCAGTAGTCCAGGCGAGAGGTAACGAGAGCATGAGTGACTGCATAAGGCATCCCGGTCCAGGAAGGGACGCAACTGGCGGATCAGGCGAACCTGATAGAATGCTCTCTTGGAGACGGTCGCCAAATGGTCTTCAAAGGACAACCGACCATCCAGGAGCACGCCCAAGTTGCGTACCTTCTCCATCGGGGCCAATGATTCACCCCCGACAGACAGCCGCATCTGCAGCTGACTGTACCAAGGTGCCAGCATCCACAGCCACTCCATCTTGGAGGGATTAAGTTTGAGCCTGTTCCTCCCCATCCAGACCCGTACGGCTTCCAGACACTTCGACAGCTTCACTGGGGTGGCCCGGGGTGGAAAAGTACAGCTGGGTATCATCAGCGTACAGTTGGTATCTCACCCCAAAGCCACTGATGATCTCACCCAGCGGCTTCATATAGATGTTGAACAGGAGGGGTGAGAGAATCGACCCCTGCGGCACCCCACACATGAGGCACCTTGGAGTCGATCTCTGCCCCCCTGTCAACACTGTCTGCGTCCGGTCAGAGAGGTAGGAGGAGAACCACCGATAAACGGTGCCTCCCACTCCCAACCCCTCCAACCGGCGCAGCAGGATACCATGGTCGATGGTATCAAAAGCCGCTGAGAGGTCTAATAGTAAACCATAACCTACTACTAGATAAAGTAGAAAAATGTGGGTTAGACAGCACCACCACCAGATGGATTCGTAACTGGCTGACCAACCACACTCAATGTGTAGTCCTCAACAGAACTACATCCACATGGAGGGAAGTATGCAGTGGAATACCTCAAGGTTCTGTTTTAGGCCCAGTAATCTTCAACATCTTCATCAATGACTTGGACAAGGGGATAGATGGGGAACTCATCAAATTTGCAGATGACACCAAGCTGGCAGGAATAGCCAACATTCCAGAAGATAGGCTCAAGATACAGAAGGATCTTGACATACTTGAACATTGGGCGCTAACTAACAAAATGAAACTCAACAGTAGAAAAAATAAACAAAAAAAACCCCATCCAATCAGAGCACAGCCAAGCTCCCACCCAATCAGTTCAAACCCCCACTAGCAGTTAAAAAGGAAGAAACAGCTGCAATCACACATTGCTCCCAGAAGCACAAAGCTGAAGCCTGAAGATGACGAATGAGACTTCGTCGAAACGTCGCCAAGACACTTCCAATCTTACGCGGGAGAAAACCTGAATAACCAAAGACCTACATACAAACACCCGCGAAAACCTCAGAAAACAAATAAAAAAAGTAAGGTTCTACATTTAGGCAAAAAAAAATGCACAGGTACCATATATGTGGTATCTTGCTCAATAGTAGTAACTGAGAGGGATCTTGGAGTCCTAGTGGACAACCATTTAGATATGAGCCAGCAGTGTGCAGCAGCTGCCAAAAAAGCCAACACAGTTCTGGGCTGCATAAACAGAGGGATAGAATCAAGATCACGTGAAGTGCTAATACCACTTTATAATGCCTTGGTAAGGCCACACTTGGAATATTGCATTCAGTTTTGGTCGCCACGATGTAAAAAAGATGTTGAGACTCTAGAAAGGGTGCAGAGAAGAGCAACAAAGATGATTAGGGGACTGGAGGCTAAAACATATGAAGAATGGTTGCAGGAACTCGGTATACCTAGTTTAATGAAAACTAGGGGAGACATGATAGCAGTGTTCCAATATCTCAGGCGTTGTCACAAAGAAGAGGGAGTCAAACTATTCTCCAAAGCACCTGAGGGTAGAACAAGAAGCAATGGGTGGAAATTAATCAAGGAGAGAAGCAACTTATTTATTTTTTTATTTTTTTATTTTATTTGCATTTATATGCCGCCCTTCTCCAAAGACTCAGGGCGGCTTACACTATGTCAAGCAATAGTCTTCATCCATTTGTATACTATATACAAAGTCAACTTATTGCCCCCCAACAATCTGGGTCCTCATTTTACCTACCTTATAAAGGATGGAAGGCTGAGTCAACCTTGGGCCTGGTGGGACTTGAACCTGCAATATTGCAAGCAGTTGCTGTTAATAATAGGCTGCATTAGCCTGTTGCACCACCAGAGGCCCTTATAGAACTTAGAACTAAGGAGAAATTTCCTGACAGTCAACAATCAATAAGTGGAACAACTTGCCTGCAGAAGTTGTGAATGCTCCAACACTGGAAATTAATGTTATGTAAATACACACAGGAATTAGTCATATTTCCAAAGCTGCTTCTTTTCAGGAACAGAGATTAACTTTGTTTCTTCCAAACAAAGCTGAATGGGGAAAATTATCTCATCACTAAACACAGGATTAAACATCATCAAGCACAGAATTAAACTTCACCAAAAACCAGTTTTAGACCAAAAGTCAGAAAGGGTATGTAAACTTATGTTTGAATGTCAATCTTTCTAGCTATCCAATAAGCCTTGCTGAATGTCACTCATCTCGTTTCCTTGTCATTAAAAGCTTCTGCTTAGTTATTCAATTATTTCTTCAAAGTGCTGATCATTACATCCTGGCTGGAAGAACTTCAACAGCAGTGTAAAAAGCTTAAAACAACCCTTCCCCTTTAAGAAAGTCAAGCAAAAGCAAAAGCAAAAACAAAAAACTCCAAGAAACTCCAGGAGCAGAAGCAACAGTAAGTCTAGTGTACTGCCAAGAGTGTAATAAGGGTTAACAGAGAGGCAGTTTCTGTAAGCAGGGCAATAAAGATTAGGCTAGGAAACAACACCAGAAAGTTGTAATTCCTTACAGGATTAACCATGTAAAGTGAAAAAAAACAAAAGCAGATTTCTTCTAACAACCGGTTCTACTGAACCAGTAGAATCCCACCACTGGATATATTTATGTAGGAGTCACTAGCAACATATAGTGCATGTTGTGACTATGACTATGTACGAAGGAAAAAAGCATTGTCTGTAAATGCTCATAGGAATGATTTGGTGTGTTGGATCCTATTTCAAATAAAAAGCATACAATCTGTTTCAGCAATGTCACTGGAATGATGTGAATTCTGCATCCTAGCCCCCATGCCCACATCAGTCATGTGACTGAGTGGGCATGGCCAACTCTATGTCACTCAGCAAGGTGCCACTCCATAGCATTTTGCTGGTCTACTAATTTAGTCACTTTGTCAAAGAATGACATAAGATTGGTTTGTTTTTAACAAACCCATGCTGACTATAGTTATAACTTTTTTTATTTGTAGTTGTTCACAGATCTGTTTTTTAAAATTATTTTTCCCAGTATCTTCCCAGGTTAGGCTGATTATCCATGTTAACCCATGTTAGGCTGATTGGTCTGTAGTTTCCTGGATCTGGTTTCCCTCACCTTTTTTTTTGAAGGTGGGAACCACATCAGCTCTTTTCCAAACCTCCGGTAGTTCCCCAGTGCTCCATGATTTTTTTAAGATATGATACAGTGGTTCTGAGATAACGTCTGTGTAAGGTCTTGCTTCTCCAAATCTTAACAAGAAATAGGACTCTTGAAGTTGTCAAGAAAATGAAGTTGTTCCAAAAGGAGCTTTTGGAAATGTGGCACACAGAACCTTCTCTGTGGGCACACACACAGTTGCCCTAGCCCAGCTCCAATCACGTTTCTCCATTGTGTTTCACTCAATCAATTCCAACTTCTCACAAAAGAAAAAGATCTCATAAAGTTGGAATTGATTGAGTGAATTTTTTCACTCGCACACTTCACAATGGGGGAGATGGGTCCCATCCTCCTCCTGAAGCCCATTACGATGCAGAGTCACAATGCAACCTTGTGTTGTCTCGGCTCACCAAAAACAAGCAATTGCTTTTCCTGCAGAGTTGCCTGTGTTGGGATACCTCCCCTCCCCTCCAACCAGCTGAGCACACTGCTCCTGGTCTTGTTGACCTTTGGACATCATTCTCACCACCCAGCACCAGTTCAGGGGTTCCTTTTCCCACCTCATGGGGGGGAGAGAAACAGAGGCAGGCAGAGAGAGGGGGGGGGAGGGAAAGAGAAATGGTATTACAAAAGTTTTCTTTTTTATTATTGCTAAACATAATGTTTCAAAAGCAGAAAAAGTTGCCCCAAAGGAGTCTTTGAGGGCCGAACCCTGAGAGGCACGGATTTCCTCTACCTTCTGTGTTCCCACCCCACACTAAAGTGAACCAAATGGGCTGGGGTCTCCCTGCTAAGCGGCCCTGCCGAGCCCGCTTGCAAACTCCGCCGAGCATGGCTCCAAACATTCAGCTCATGCATCATTCACCAGCTCCTCATCGGTGGTGGGGAAGGTGCACGCCCTGCCTGCTCTGCTTTCTCTGGCCAGAGGTGGGGTTCCATGCTGCCACCTCCCATTTGGAGTACCACATTTGTTTGCTTGCTCACTGCTTCCGAGGAGGGAGCTGTGCTCAGGCTGCCTGGACCCCTGCCACGGGAGGAGAGAGGGAGAGAGAAGGGGGGGGGATCTTCCCAACAGGATCCAGGTTGGTGTTGCCTTATTTTGTGTGGATCTTTTAACGCTTGGCTTTGCCTGTCAGCCTCCACTCCCTCTCCACAGCCCAAGTGATGGGATTCACATGACATGTGAAGCTGGACAGGAGAGCATGTATAGATAGATAGTGTTCTGTTTCCCTTCCCCCAATACTCCCAGCAAAGAGTCAGTCAGAGGCCTCCTTTTCTGATTTATTTACATATATATAAATGTCCTGGCCACGTCTACCCACGGGCCTGCCAAGTTTCTGGAGATAACAAGGAAATTACAGATAAGGCCAGAATTACTCACGAATATATTCTTCCCTCCATTGATACAGTTTGCCCGCGCAAATTCATTGCTTTGTCCAAGACAAAAAACCAGGAAGTCCCGCCTCCTATTTATAGTCTCTGCAGATGTCACTGCATGACAATTATGACTTGGCTTTATCCCAACGCTGCTTCTGCTGCGCGTGCTGGTCACGCCTGTGCAGTCTTGCATCACTCCAAAACTGTTCTTGGGGCGTTGCCAAATCAGAAGAAGGCTCGAGAGAATCAGGCCTTGCCGTCCCCTCCTCCTCCCTTTGAGTGGGTGCCAGGGAGGGAAAGGGCTCAAGAGAAGCAGGGCTTGCCAGGTCTTCTCCCTCACTTTCTGAATCATCCGAGTCCAGGAGTCCAGGTCCAGGAACCTGGGTCACAACAGATAGATAGATAGATAGATAGATAGATAGATAGATAGATAGATAGATAGATAGATAGATAGATAGATGGAAGATGGATGGATAGATAGAGGCAGGGGTGAAATCTAAATTTTTTTGCCACCGGTTCTGTGGGCATGGCTTGGTGGGCGTGTGACTGGGTGGGCGGGGCCAACATGACATTGCTCACATCACTCTTTCTTCTCTTTCTCCCTTCCTTTCTTTCTCTTTCTTCCTTCTCTGTCTCTCTCCCTTTTTCCTTCCTTTCTTTCTTCTCCCTCTCTCTCCCTTTTTTCCTTCCTTTCTTTCTTCTCTCTCTCTTGTCAGCCCCACTGTGCCGGGGCTCTCATTTTGGTGAGGACAGCAGCCGATGGAGCCAACCGCCCCATATTCCAGCCGCCTGGGAAGCCTCACCGTGCCTCCACTTGCTAGCTCTGCATCCTGTCGCTCACTGGTTGCTTCCCTGCCCACTCTTAACGCCGCTGACACCAATGCCACTGCTGCTGGGAGACCGGCTGGATGTGGCTGAATGAGGCTTGCTGTCCTGCCACAAGTAATAGAAAGTGTCTAGGATCCATGGTACGGTCAGACGAGAAAAGAGAGCGAGAGTGCAAGAGACCAATGTGGAAACAGTGATACCCGATTCTCAGGCAAGCATGGCAGAGCTTCAGGGAAGGGATTAAACTGCTAGCTTCTTCCTTACAGCCATTGATATCTCGGTCTTCCTCACTCTCTTTTTGCTCTGCAGGACTAAGCCTGGAGACAAAAGCGCCAAAAAACAGCTGTGACTGCTTGAGCCAGCCAAAGAAGAGAGGGAGGGAGAGAGAATTGGGTGTCACCATTTCCCCATCACTCTCTCGTCTCTTTTCTCATCTCCCCAAGAACTGAAGCTTTTTTCAACTGACTCAGAGCTCCCAGGCAGCCCAGATGTCCCGCGATGAGGCAGATCCAGGCTAATGCCATTGCGATCCTGACCATAGCCTGGATCCTAGTCACTTTCTATTACTTGTGGCAGGACAGCAAGCCTCATTCAGCTGCGTCCAGCCAGTCTCCCAACAGCAGCGGCATTGGCATTAGTGGCGTTAAGAGTGGGCAGAGAAGCTCCGACAAAGTCAAGCTCCATAAAGAAGAGGGGACCACCACCCCTTCTCATAAGTGCAGCTTTCCCCACCTGGGCTTCTGGAGTCTAGTGCCTGCCGATGGGTTGGCGATTCCAGCAACTGCCTTACTGCAGAACCAGATGCTGAGCGGGCGTGGGGAGGTTGTGGGGGGGAAGGAAAGGAAGAGCGTGGAGGTGTGGAAGTGTTGTGTCTTGCCCGCTCTCACAGCAGCCGGGGCCTTCTTATCTGCTCCCGAACACGGAGGAATGTATGCCTCCCGTTCCCAGTCCTGGCTCCATGCCCAGACAAGCTGAAGAGGAGGGGGCACCTCCCGGTCCCAGCCCTGGCTCCATGCCCAAGCAGGCTGCAGAGGAGGGAGCACCCCCCGGCCCCAGCCCTGGCTCCATGCCCAGGCAAACGGAGCAGCTAGACCCCTCCCCCTCCTCCACAGCAGGTGAGCCTGAGGAAGGTTTATTTCCAACAGCTGCTGATTGGAGTGACCCTCGCATCAGAAGACTGGATAGGCGGAGGCAACAGAAGGAAAGGAGGGGCAGGCCTTAATGAGTGCTGAGTCATGGAGCCACACCCCATAGCCTATATAAAGGATCTGCTTTCTGGCAGTCTCTGAGTCAGGCAAAGTCGAACTTATCTTGCTGAAGTCACTTTCTGGTCTCCTGCCTGCTCTGAGGACTTTGCTAGGACTTTGGGCAGAGCTGCAGAGGCAAGCCTGATTTGGATTTCCCTGACCCGGCCGTCAGCGGAGGAGTGGGACACGACAGGAAGAGTCAGCTGAGTTTGTGGGGAGATTGGCTGGTGAGGAGGAAGAGATGGAGTGGCAAAGCAGTGGGGGTGGGCGCAGTAGCATGGCTTGTGCCATGGGAATTGATGTATTTATTCCAGCATTTTTCTAGCAGCTTACATCCTTCCCCAAAGCCCTGCCATGCTTGCCTGCCTTCCATGTGGGCTTCAGCTTGCCTGCCTTCGCAAGCTGGCCACTGGGATGCCAGGAAGGCAGCGTGGAAAGCAGGCAAGCATGGCAGGACTGTGGGGCATGGATTGGTTTGGGGGCGTGGCCGGCCAGCCATTGCTCCTGGTTCGGCAAACCAGCCCCAGTCTTTGCTATCTACTTGCCTGATCCAGTCCGATCCAGTAGCATTTCACCCATGGATAGAGGAGGGAGGGAAAGAGAGAGAGAGAGAAACAGAAAGGCAGAGAGAGAGGGAGGGAAAGAGAAAAAGAGGGAGAGGGAGATGGAGATGGAGGGAGGGAGGGAAAGAGAGGAGGGGAGAGAGAGAGAGGAAAACAGAAAAAAGAGAGGGAGGAAAATAGAAAAAGGGAGTGAAAGAGAAAGAAAGAGGGAGTGAAAGAGAGAAAGAGGAGGCAGAGGGGAAGAGAAAGAGAGAAATGATATTACAAAAGTTTTTCTTTTTTATTGTTGCTAAACATAATATTTCAAAAGTAGGAAAAAATGAAGGGGCATAAAAGTGCATTTATCAGGTTTTTCTTAGAACAATTAGCTGAACTCTGCATTGTTTATCATTATTTTAGGTAGTAAAACCTCATTATTCAGGTTAAATTGCCGTGTTGGCACTTTGCGATAATTAAGTGGGTTTTGGGTTGCAGTTTGGGCACTCGATCTCTAAAAGGTTTGCCATCACTGGGCTATAGTCTCTTTTTGTGTGAAAACTGATGCAAAGAATGAGTTAAGCAGCTCTGCTTCCTATTTACTGCCTGTTATTTCTTCTTTCTTTAATGGACTGACTGTTTCATTGACTTTTTTCCTGTTTTTTATATGTTGAAAGAAACTTTTTAAAAAATTATCTGACTTTTGTTGCAAGTTTTTGTTCATTCGGAGTCTTTGTTTTCCTGACTTCATCTTTGCAGATTCAGGCTACTGGCTGATGCTCTGCCTTAATTATGTGTGCCTCTTTCCATTTTTTATACTTATCTTTTTGTCTTTCAGTTTATCAGAGAAATCTTTGTGCAACCGTGCGGGTTTCTTCTTGCATTTCTTGTTTCTTTTTTGGAGGTATTGTGGCTTTTATGATATTTTTCAGTGTTTCCCACACTTCTTGAGTTGTTTTCCACTTTAGGATTTTTATCCATGAAATTTTTGCCTAGGCTCTCTCTGAGTTTGTTAGTTTTCTGGTTGGATTATATTCTATTGCTTGTTTGTGCATTATATTGCATTCCAGTACGACTTGATCACTCTCGCCCAAGGTTCCAACAACTTCAACTCCATCTATTAGTAAGAATTAGTTTTTTCTCTAGTTCCCTCCTCTACCTTCTGGATGACAAAGCTGTCATCCAAAATGTAAGGGGCGTATTTAAGCACACCAGTGTTAGGTAAGATGAGGTCCACAAGAATTCCTAGTGGAAAAAAAGATATCACCATTAGATATGTAAACCATTGGTAAGTTTAGGAATCCTCTCATGTTTCTTGTCTGCCTTAGATGCTTTTCATCGTAAAATACATGGGAAAATCCAATTAGAGTGGAAAGCCAATTAGAGTTAGGATTTGGGTTGTGACTAGCCTTAGGGTAGGATGAGGTTTCCATGAATTTGAAGTGTAAAGTAGATATTGTAATTAGATTTGTAGAGCGTTGTTATAGTTAGAAGGCCACTCATGTTTTCAGACAGACTTGTCTCATGAAAACATCCCTTATACTGAAAATTCACATAGGGTTACCTTTCCAAGAATTCCTAGTGGAAAATCTATTGATTTTTACAAATTGATTTGTAAGATATTCGTATGCTTAGGAGGCCGATCATTTTTCGAGTCTGTGCTGTACAGGTAGTCCATGACTTACAACCACAATGGAACCCAAAATTTCTCTTGCTAAGTGAAATTCAGAGACATTTGTTAAGTGAGCTTTGTCCTATTTTTATGACCTTTCTTACCACAGTTGTTAAATGCATCACTGCAGTTATTAAATTAGTAACATGATTGTTAAGTTAATCTGGCTTTCCCATTGACTTTGCTTGTCAGAAGTTTGTAAAAAGGATCACATTTTTTTTTTTTTTATTTGTCGTAGCAATATATACAAGCATTACATAAAGGATTATATAATATATAAACATATATATGAGAAGAAACAAGGTAATATAAACATATATATATATATATAGGGGAAGAAACAATAGGACAGGAATGGTAGGCACGTTTGTGCTCTTATGCACGCCCCTTAGAGTCCTCTTAGGAATGTGGTGAGGTCAACCGTGGATAGATTTTGAATAAAGCTTTTGGGGTTATGAGAAGAGACCACAGAGTCAGGTAATGCATTTCAAGCATAGATAATTCTGTTACAGAAATCTGTTTTCTGCAATCTAAACTGGAGTGGTTGACATTGAGTTTAAATCTGTTGGTGGCTCTTGTGTTATTGTTATTGAAACTGAAGAAGTCATTGACAGGAAGGACATTACAACGGATGATTCTATGAGCTAAACCCAAGAAGCTATGTAGAATTAAGTTAACAACTCTTAGAGCCTTTTTTGCTATATAGTTGCAGTGGGCTTTGGCACTTAGATCGTTAGATATAAAAGGTCTTTGGCAGGGTGGGGGTCATCTGTGAGGTAATGTCCATCAAGCATGTACTTTGTGATTGGGTTCTTTCTTCCAATATGCAAGACTGAGCATTTACTGGTTGAGATTTGTAGTTGCCAAATTTTAGACCAAGGAATTAGACGATCAAGGTCCTTTTGAATTGTGGATGTATTGTCAGTGGTGTTGAAAAGTTTGACATCGTCAGCAAAGAGAACACAGTTACTTGAGATACGATCACAAAGATCATTTATGTATATTATAAAGAGAGTTGGTCCAAGAACGCTACCTTGAGGAATACCACTCTTGACAGGAACAGGATTTGATAGAGCATTACCAATTTTAACTACTTGTTGTCTGTTTGACAGAAAAGCAGATATCCAGTTGTGTAAGGGTCCTGAAATGCCATAGGATTTTAAGGAGTTTATCATGTACTACTGAGTCAAAAGCTTTACAGAAGTCTATGTATATTGCATCTATTGATTTACCTAGATCAAGATTTGTAGTCCATAGGTTTTTACAGTGGAGAAGTTGTAAATTGCATGATAATTTTTTTTCTGAAGCCAAATTGTTTATTTGAGAGAAGGTTGTGTATTTCTAAGTGCAAGGTAATGGATTGGTTGATGATGGATTCCATTACTTTGCAGGCGACGCAGCATAAGGAGATTGGTCTATAATTATCAACTAAGCTGGGGTCGCCTTTTTTGAAAACTGGAATGACTGTGGCTAGTGACCAG
The DNA here is from genome assembly GCF_028640845.1 of Ahaetulla prasina. NCBI lineage: Eukaryota > Metazoa > Chordata > Lepidosauria > Squamata > Colubridae > Ahaetulla > Ahaetulla prasina. Next base: position 187,902,972 of record NC_080539.1, read on the forward strand.
AGATTGGGAAGGGAACTGGTTGTGAAAGTTTTATTAAAGATTATACTTAGGGGTTCTGCTAAATTACTAGAGAGTATTTTTAAGAAGTAAGCACAAAGTCCATCAGATCCAATGGATAGAGATGGTTTCAAGTTGCAAAGAGCTTTTCCAACATTTTCTTCTGTAAAATCTATATTTGTTAAGTCGTCATACTCATTGCTTGTACGATTTGGGAATGTCGGATATGTGCCATCACTGTTGACAAAAACTGAGCCAAAGAATTTGTTAAAGAGGTTTGCTTTAGTTGCTTCGTTATTGTATTCATTGCCATTAGAATCTTTTAGTGGTGGCATGGATCTAGAGTCTTTAAGCTTGTTGTTGACAAAATTATAGAAGGCACGACTGGAATTAGTGTGCAGAAGATCCTCTTCTTGCTTGGTGTGGTAATTTGTGCATTCGGTTTTTATTTGGTTGCATATAGTTCTGTAGCGATTTTTAAAATTTGCTACATAGCCCTTTTTGTTTCTTTTCCAGAGGGATTTTTTTTTAGATTGAAGCTTTTTTATTGATATGGGTAGTTTGCTTTTCCTGATCTTGGTGGTAGTTTGTGGTACGTATAGTTTGATGACTCTATTGATTTCGAGTAGGAAAACTCTATAGTGGTCTTCAGCAGTTATACAGGTTGAGAACAGATTTTGCCAGTCCAGAGATGAAAGATCATTGTTTATAGAATAGAATAGAATAGAATAGAATAGAATAGAATAGAATAGAATTTTTATTGGCCAAGTGTGATTGGACACACAAGGAATTTGTCTTGGTGCATATGCTCTCAGTGTACATAAAAGAAAAGATACGTTCATCAAGGTACAACATTTACAACACAATTGATGGTCAATATATCAATATAAATCATAAGGATTGCCAGCAACAAGTTATAGTCATACAGTCATAAGTGGAAAGAGATTGGTGATGGGAACTATGAAACGATTAATAGTAGTGCAGATTCAGTAAATAGTCTGACAGTGTTGAGGGAATTATTTGTTTAGCAGAGTGATGGCCTTCGGGAAAAAACTGTTCTTGTGTCTAGTTGTTCTGGTGTGCAGTGCTCTATAGCGTCGTTTTGAGGGTAGGAGTTGAAACAGTTTATGTCCAGGATGCGAGGGATCTGCAAATATTTTCACGGCCTCTTCTTGATTCGTGCAGTATACAGGTCCTCAATGGAAGGCAGGTTGGTAGCAATTATTTTTCTGCAGTTCTAATTATCCTCTGAAGTCTGTGTTTTTCTTGTTGGGTTGCAGAACCGAACCAGACAGTTATAGAGGTGCAAATGACAGACTCAATAATTCCTCTGTAGAATTGGATCAGCAGCTCCTTGGGCAGTTTGAGCTTACTGAGTTGGCGCAGAAAGAACATTCTTTGTTGTCCTTTTTTAATGATGTTTTTGATGTTAGCTGTCCATTTGAGATCTTGCGATATGATAGAACCCAGAAATTTGAAGGTTTCTACTGTTGATACTGTGTTGTCAAGTATTGTGAGAGGTGGAAGTATGGAAGGGTTTTTCCTAAAGTCTACCACCATTTCTACGGTTTTGAGTGTGTTCAGTTCCAGATTGTTTTGGTTGCACCACAAGGCTAGTTGTTCGACCTCTCGTCTATATGCGGATTATAAGGTCATAGTTGGCTTTTTTGAAGTTGTAGATGGGAATGCTATTGATATGACGATTTAAGTGACGACGTATATTAAGACGGAAGTCAATCATGCAATGATGACTGTTGGAAAAGGGTTCTCTTATTTGTAGTCCATAAATGGTATTGGTGTTCTTGCAGAAGATGAGGTCAAGGCAGTTGTTTAGTCTTGTACTGTTAGTTACAAGTTGTTCAAGACCTAGGTTTGTAACAGCGTTGTATATTGTAGTATGAATTGGATCAGTTGTACATTCATTTCTTATCCAGTTGATGAGAGATAAATTTAGGTCACCCAGGAAGATGAGTGGACATGGGCAAGAGGCAGCCCATGTTAGTAGTGAGGTTAAAATATTAGCATGAGTAATGTCGTAGTCAGGGGCTCTGTAGCATAGTATGAATCGAAGTGTGGTATTAGATGATAGGTCGCATACAATAGTTTCAGGAAGAGAAAGTTTGTGTGCAACTTGAATGTTTTTTAGATTCAGTGACTTTTTATAGAAATTAGCCACTCCACCACCTCTTCGGTTTTCACGATCTGATCGGTGAACTTGATATTCTTTGTTTGAAATGATGGAGTTAGGGATGGATGAGATTAGCCATGTTTCACAAATAAATATAATATCAAATGTACCACTGTTTAGCAGCAGGATAAATTCAGGTAATTTGTTAACAATACTTCTTGCATTTATCAATTTACATTTAAAATCTGTAGAGAAAGGTGTTAAAGAGGTAAGGGGCGTGCATACCTAGTTTTGAATGTTAGTTGGTTGAGGGATATGTATAACTGGTGGTTGTATAGGAGGTTGGATGGGTGGATGGATGTTTTGGGTGGTGAGTGTTTGGATGTTGGGTACTTGACTGTTTGTTGATATGGTTGGTTGGATGGATGGTTGAAAGGCTGGTTGGATGGTTGTTTGGAAGGTTGGTTGGATGGATGTTTGGCTGGCTGGCTGGATGGTTTGCTGGATTGGATGACAGTTTCGATGGATGGTTGGGTGATGGGTACTTGATTGATCATTGGGATGGCTGGTTGGATGTTTTGGGCGATGGGGGGTTTGGTGGTGAGTTTTTGATTGTAGGAATTATTTTTTATGCAATTGGCACGGTAATCAATATATAGGTTTGACTTCTACAGAATCAAACAGAACTGATTCTGATTAAAAAAACTGATTCTGTAGAGCTGTTTAGACAGCATTAATCTGCTTTCAGCAGCTTGTAAATCTCTACCCTCGGGAAAAGAGGGGGAGGTGAGCATTCGGGCTGAAGTAGAGCCCCCAAGGAAAGCCCCAGGAAGATTTCTGGTGGTTTGTTGGGAACGCTCCTTCTATAGCTCAAAAAAAGCTCCAAAATCCAGAACGCTTCTGCAAATGGCAGAACAAAATGCAGCGTCATCTCCGTGACTGATGGATTACTGAAGGATTGCTAACACAGACAGAGCTGAAAACAGGAGTGCTGGCATTTGATTGTAAGATGATTTTAACTCCCTGACAGAGAAGGTATTCGTATTCAAGAGTGTAGATGATGAAAGATGGTGTTTTGTGTATTGAAAGTGAAAGCTAAGCTAAGCGAAAGCTAAGAAAATGCTTATTACAATTGCTGGCGTGGAACCTTTAAGAAGAATATACCAAGATATTTTTTTTTTTAAATGGATTTTTTTAAAATCTCTTTTTTTTATTATCTTTTTCTTACAATGTTTAAGAAGAAAAGCTTATTGAATTTTTCTTTTTTTCTTTTTTTTCTCTCTCTTTTTTTGGTATTACTTAGTTTTAAAATGGCCTTCAAGCACTTCTAAAATATTGGAAATATTGGAAATATTGGAAATTTCTTCACTTCAGATACGGAAATTGAAAGAAGATATTAAAGACAGTCTAAAGAATTTTTTACAGGAGCTTATGGAGGCTCATCTTTCAGAAATAGATCAAAAATTTAATGAAATGGAGAAAGAAATACTGGATTTTAAAGATATGGTGGAAGAGCAGAGGAGGGAGATGAAAAAAATAAAGGAATCAATTACCCCCATTATTGTTATCTAGTATTCAGACAGAAGAAAGACTGGATGAACTTAACCAAATTAATTTAGATTTGCAAAGGAAAATAGATGAAGTTCAAATTAATTTGAATTTAGAAAGTAAAATAGATGATATTCAGGTTAAGGTAGATAAGGTAGATGAAGAAAGGGTTATATTACAATATAAATTAATGGAATATGCTATAAGGTAAGGGGCTTAAGAGAATGCAAAGAGGAAAATTTGAAAGAGATTTTTATTCAGGCCTTTGCTCAGATAAAGGGAGTGGAACCAGAAGATTTTGAAGTTAATATTGAAAAATTTTATTGTGTTAATTCTTGGTTGGCAAGGCAGAAGTGTTTACCGAGAGATGTGGTTATTTATTTTACAAATAAGAAGATTAGGTATGGAATTTTGCAAGCATTTTATAAAAATAAATTTCAAATATTAGGACAAGATATAATAATGATGAAGGAAATTCCTCCTAAAATGTTAAGAAAGAGAAAAGAATTTGCCTTTTTAGTGGATGAGCTTAAGAAACATCAGATATATTTTAGATGGGAGGTTCCAGCTGGTTTAACAGTGAATTATAAAGGAAGAAAGTATTTTCTCAATACAGTTTGTAAAGCACAAGATTTCTACACTAATGTATTTATTTATTTATTTATTTTATTTATTTAATCATATTTATATACCGCCCTATCTCCCGAAGGACTCGGGGCGGTTAACAGGCACTTAAAAAACATATAAATACATAAATACAACATAAAAACAATTAAAAAACTTATTCTAAAAGCCCGATAGTTAAAATTATGATTAAAAATATAAAACTAAAACCCAATTTAAAACCCATAAATTTAAAATCTAACTCAGTCCCGCGCAAATAAATAAGTGTGTTTTAAGCTCGCGGCGGAAGGTCCGAAGGTCCGGAAGCTGACGAAGTCCTGGGGGCAGTTCGTTCCAGAGGGTGGGAGCCCCCACAGAGAAGGCCCTTCCCCTGGGCGTCGCCAGATGACATTGCCTCGCTGACGGCACCCTGAGGAGTCCCTCTCTATGAGAGCGCACGGGTCGGTGAGAGGTATTCGGTCGCAGTAGGCGGTCCCGTAAGTAACCCGGCCCTATGCCATGGAGCGCTTTAAAGGTGGTCACCAAAACCTTGAAGCGCACCCGGAAGGCCACAGGTAGCCAGTGCAGTCTGCGCAGGATAGGTGTCATGCGGGAGCCACGAGGGGCTCCCTCTATCACCCGCGCAGCCACATTCTGGACTAACTGCAGCCTCCGGATGCCCTTCAAGGGGAGCCCCATGTAGAGAGCATTGCAGTAATCCAGGCGAGACGTCACGAGTGCGTGAGTGACCGTGCATAGGGCATATTAAAGATTGGGAACTCTTTATTAATAGATGTTGGGAACTCTTTATTAATAGATGTTAAGTTGAATGGTGAATAGATGATGGAAAAAGTGTAAGACAGAAAAAGGGGAGGGAGAATGTTTAATTCTATTATATATGATTATGATTAATTTTTGTAAATGATTTATTTTGGATATAAATGTGTAATTTTAGGGGTACTATTAGATATATTTCAGGTATAAAGGAATAGGAAGATGGAATATTGTTTAACTTTGGAGGATAGATAGTAAAATTTAGGAATTTGGATTAAATATTATATTTAAGAGATGGATGTAATGTTGTTATATGGCTAATTAGAATTTAATTGTTATAATAGATATATTTTGGATAAGTTATAGGTGTAATTTTAATAATGTTATTTGATATAAGCAAGGTAAAGTGAAGATTTTAATTATTACAATTGATATATTGGATATTTGTAATATTATTTGATGTATATAAATGTCAAAGATGTGAAAAGATGGACTATTGTTTACCCTTGAAGGTTGGACAGAAAAATTTAAGAAATTAAGTTGGAAATATGAACTATTTTTGAGAGACTGCTTAAGGAAGAAAGACATTTTAGAAGAACCCTTGGTGAATATTGGAAGATGGAACGTTGTTTTGATATTGATTGATAAAGGTTGGATATTAAAAACTATGTACTTTATTCAAGAACAAACACTAACTCAATCGGAAATTTCTGAGAACTCTAGGAGTGGAATGGTCTGATATATAATGGATTGGAAGAAATGTATTTTCTTTGTTTCTGGAAGGGGAGTTGAGGTTTTAAGGAGTGACTATGGATTATGATTTGTGTTATATTTTAATTTTTGTTGTTAATTTTATACCCTGTATTCGGTTCTGGGAAGTCCCGGGGGGTGGGGGGAGGTAGGGAAAGGGAGGAGGAGGGGGGATGAGGGTAGAAAATGGATTGATGGTTAATGTACAAAGATGATTGAAGATGTATAATTAATGTAAGATCGGAGCTGCCTGGCTACCACTTCAGAATGATGGGAAAGAAGGAAGTAGAAGGGAGAAGGAGGTAGGAAAGAGAAGAGGAGGAAGAGGAAAGGAAGAAAGAGGGATAGAAGAGGGAGAAGAAAGGAGTAGGGAGGAAGGAGGAGAAGATGTAGATAAGAGAGGGGGAGGATGGTTGTGGAAAGTAGAAGAAGGTAGAGAAGGGAAGAGAGTTAAAGGAAGGGGGTGGTGACCGGGCAGGTCCGATTAATTGTATATGATGGTACATTAAATGTGTTATTGGATATGAATGTTAAAATAAAACTTTTTTAATATATATATATATATATATATATATATATATATATATATATATATATAGGTTTGATTCACCATTGTCTTGTCTTCGTTTAAGTTCAGTGCGGAGTTCACGAGAACGTATCCGTTGCAAGAAAGATAGATCGGGGCGTGATCTAAGTTTACTGTAGGCAGGGTTTGTTTTAGCAATTGAGTTGATGGTATATATGAACTTACGTTTGCTGTTCTCGTTTATGCAGATGACTCTGCAGAATCTTGGTGCTATTGATCCGTCACTGTTTTTATATTCTGGTCCATCTCTGGAGACTGCAATTATTTCATTTGGGGAGATGGATGATGAATTATAATTTCCAATTATGTTGTGAATTTTGGTGATATCGGGTTCGTTTGTGTTTTCTAGTCCAAATAATATTGCATTATTTATTTTTTGACCTCTCTCCATGGCATCTCTAATTAGTTGGTCAGTAGTTATTTGTTGTTTAGGTTGAGTTGAAGGATGAGTATTATGTAATGTTAGATGAGTTGGGAAGAGATTTAGATCAGTTGAGAATTCATTTTTTTGTGTTGTAATTTGTTTTATCAGATTGGTGAAACTTTGTTCAATAACTGTTAGGATTTTTTTTTCTAAGTTTTGTTCAATAGCTAGTATTCTTTTTTCTAAGTTTTGTTCAATAGCTGCTATTATTCTTGTTTCTAAGTTTTTATCAGCGTCAATGGTTGATCTTTTGGATTTTTTGGCTGGCATGGTAAATTTTTTTAATTTTTTAATTTTTTTTTAATTATTATGTAATTAGTATTCAAGCAGTATTATTCTTATTTCTTTTAATTTATTTCACTCTTACCAATTTCAACAATTGAAAAAGTATCTTCTCTTAAATTGATCTTTCTTAACTTCTATCTCTCAGTGATATTGAGGAATCCTCGTTTGCAAGCTTCGGCAGAGGGGGAAGCCTGATGTCAGACTCAGGAATCCCTGGCAGCAAGCCTCGGCTGTGGGGAAAGCCCGGTGTTGGTGTCGGCAGTGGGAATCCCCAGCAGCAAGTCCCGGTGGTGGGGGAAGCCCTCCTCAGCGCTGGGGATTTCCGGCAGCAAGTTTTGGCAGCAGGGAAAGCTCGGTGTCCATCATGGTGGTGGGACTCCTCAGCTGCAAATCCCGGCGGTGGGGGAAGCCCTCCTTTGCGTCAGGAACCTCCGGCAGTGAGCCTCGGCGGTGGGGGAAGCCCGGTGTGGGTCACGGCAGTGGGAATCCCCAACAGCAAGCAGCAGCAGCGGGGAAAGCCCTCCCCAGCACGGCCACAATGGTGGGAAATCCAAAAATTTAGTCCCTTGGTTGTAACCCCAGCGGTGTTGCTCACCCTGGCGGTGACAGTCGCTTCAAACTTTCTAAGAACGGCCCTTACAAGATGGCAGTAGTAACGGCAGTTGGGCAGTTGCTGGTGGTTGTGGAGGAGCGATATGCTGGGATTAACGCTCTCAGAATATATCAGTCGGATCCTCAGCACTTCGTCAAAGTGGGGACACCTGTCAGTCCTGGGAGTGAGGGATATTTAATCAATAATTGTGATTTGATCTTAGCCCCTCTCTTTTTCTGTTGCTCTCGTGCTCACCGGAACCGGAAATGACTCTGGAACACCAGAACCATCATAAATATGAGTCAGTTGCCAAATATCTGAATTTTGATCACATGGCCCGAGGGATGCTGCAATGGTCATAAATGTGAAAATGGTCATAAGTCACTTTTCTCAGTGCTATTTTAACTTCGAATGGTCACTAAACAAATTGTTTTAAGTTGAGTACTACCTGCATGTGTTTCCTGGTAAAATATATGGAAAATTCATTAAAGTGGAAATCCAATTAGGGTTCAGATTTGGGTTGTGATTGGAATTAGGGTTAGGTCTCAATAAATTCACAGTGAAGAATAGATATTTCTAATAGATTTGTAGGACATTGGTATGCTTAGGAACCCTCTCATGTTTCTGGACTTCCGCACTGGCTTGATCTCATAAAATATATGGAAAAAATCTCATTAGACTTGAATTTAAATTATAGTTAGGGTTAGGGTTAGAGTTAAGTCTAGTGGTGGGATTCAAGTAATTTAACAACCAGTTCTCTGCCCTAATGATTTCTTCCAACAACCAGTTTGCCAAACTGCTCAGAAAGTTAACAACCGGTTCTCCCGAAGTGGTGCGAACTGGCTGAATCCCACCACTGGTTAAGTCCCCAATAATTTTAGTGGAATTATTGAAAAATAAATATCAGTGGAAATGAAGGACTATTGAAAGCAGTCCTTTGTTTCCATTTTTAATTAATATTTGAAGCAGACATAGTAGGGATAGGAGAATAATTGAAGATATGAGACTGCTAATACATAGAAAATAAAATTGCTGATAGTTGAACAGACAAATGAAATAGTTCTATTGAAAGATGTATCAGGTAGTGGAAGAAAAGCATGAAATGCTTTAGAGACAATTATAATTGACCTTAGGTCCAAAACATACTCTTAGGACTCAATCACTTTTAAAGTGATGGAAATTTGGTAATCTTATATTCCAGTTCCACTCTGGTAAAGTGCAAGTCCTATCTAAAGGTGCTTTAGCTCATTCTTAATGTGATAATGGAAATCCTATTTAGAAAATCAATACAAATTGTCATACTAAAAAAAGCAAACTAATTGACAGTCTGGCATTAATTGTTTACAATAAATTTAGATTGTAACCTTATTTTTAAATTGTGTCATTAGAGTTGTAATCCTGTAAATCATGTGCTAATACACTTCCCACAGAAAAAAAGAGTTATGGTCCTTAAAACCTTTTTAATAAGTACTTTCCAACTTTTGCCTAAAACAGGAAAATATTATGGCTTTTTAGCACTGAAATTATAAAGTTCTTCCATCTTTAAATATAAAACTGATGCCTCTAATTTAAAATTCTGGATTCTGTCCAATCTCTAGTGTATAAAATGAATAATTAATGTTTATCTTTCTCCCTCATGTTATTCAGAAGATCTTAAAAATGCAAATTTCAATCCTATACAGGCATTTACTTGAACCAGAAACAGATGATGGTAATATGCAGGTTCTATCCTGTAACTCTCCTTTTAATTAACATACATTATTTTGAAGTAATGCATAGGATTTTAAAATAGATTCAGTTGAATGTGCTTTAGATGGGAACCCTCTTGTAGTACAGATAGCAAATTATGTAATTCAAGAAATTACAATACATATTTTATCACAAAAGCTCACAAAATTTAAAAAAAACAGTTTTATTAGTATGGTTTACTATTTCTAAGGGCTCAATTACAGAATTAGTGTTTTCCAAATAAATTTTGGGTGAGATGGTATGAAAACTCTGGGAATGAGGGTATTTCTGGAATTTGGTTGCGTTAAACCTAATTCAAAAGACATGCTTCTGAGAAACAGTACAGGCTGAATGACTTCTTAAATATCATTCATTCATTCTAGTTGTTATACCAATGTTTATTATCAAATTGATAATAAAAATTAATTTACATAAAACTTTAAACAGTACTGTAATTAAATAAAAACCCAATTAAAATAAAATGAATAGTTAAACGGTTCAATGAATCAACAGTTCAAAGCTTATTAAAATGTATTTTGAGGGCCCTTTTCACAATTAATCATGTAAGGAATGTATTCCAAAAACTGAAGTAGCAACAGGAAAGGTTTCTCACATATTCTTGGCTGTGAATTTGCAGATAATCTCAATAAGAAATTGGGAATCCAGTAGAACACCAAGTTTAGAGAGCCTTGTATTGATACTGCAAACTCAGCCCTGTTCCCTTCTGTAATCTGCATTGTCTTGTGCATTCAGACTTGTGTGCATCCAGGAACAGAGCAACTAGAGTGGACACAACAGATTGGCAGTGACACCAGCAAGGGACCATTACATCAGGTAAAACACACAGGGATATATTAGGAATGCTTACAGGCTTTCATTTTTTGAATGCAACTTTTTATGCAGCAAATCGCTCTCCCCAACCTTAAACTACAATTGCTACTCAGTCATCATAAACTTAAGTTATAAGTCTTTATTTATTTAGAATGCTCTATTGCAAACTGTGTATCTAATTCTTATACTAATTTTCTTTCTTCTTTATTTTTTTTTATTTTTATTTACAACAAACAAACATAAAAATCTCATCAGTCCAATTACAATGTGTTGGTGGGGTGTTTACATATCTTCTTGTGCAATTTCAAAGTAACATCTCTTTCATTCATCTATCTTACATTGTCCAAATCTCTTACTCGATCAATTTTTAATTAAACAATGGTGTTTTATTTAATAACATTATTTATTCCATTCGCCTAAATTAGTTTAATTCAAATTATTTCTCTTAACCACAACCTTTTTTAAACTCTTTTCTAATATATCTTTTCTTCTAACCATTGATAAAATAAATCCCATATTTTATAATATTGCTTATCTTCTTGTTCTCTAATTTCGAATGTCAATTTACTCATTTGTGAACATTCCATCATCTTCCTAATAATTTTGTCTTGCAAAGGTAATTTCTCATTTTTCCAATTTTTAGCAAACACAATCCTAGCTGCTGTAATAATATTCACCATCAAATATTTTAATTCTCTACTATATATTTCAGGTATAATCCCCAACAGAAAAACTTCTGGCTTAAAGTCATGTAATTAAGTTGACTTTGTAAATATACAAATAGAATGAGACTATTGCCTTACACACTGTAAGCCGCCCTGAGTCTTCGGAGAAGGGTGGGATATAAATGTAAACAAACAAAAAAAAAGTCTATATGTTTTTTAATCATTTTCTCCAACCATGTGTGTATTTTAGTCCAATATCTTTTCACTTCAACGCATGTCCACCACATATGGTAATATGATCCAGGTATCTGATGACACTTTTTCAGATTTGTCCTTAAACATTCTGGCAATTCTTGTTGAGGGTAAATGCCACCTGTAAAACATCTTGTACAAATTCTCCTTGTATGCTGTAGACATTGTCATTTTATAATTATACATCCATATTTTCTGCCATGCCTCTAAATCTATCCCATAACCAAAATTCTTCCCCCAAGCAATCATTGTCTCTTTTACTTGTTCTTCCTCCAATTTAACCTCTAATAAATATCCATACAATTTCCTAAGTAGGTTATCATCCGTACCTGTTAAAATCTTATCAAAACTTGTTATGTTATTATAGAAGCCTTCTGTTTTGGAATCTTTATCGTATCTGGAGTATATTTGCAAATAAGAAAACCAATTCATTTTTATACCTTCTACTTCTAATTCTTGTTTAGTTTGTAACTCACCCTTTTCATTCAACAATTCATTGTACCTAACAATTTGTTCCTTTCTATGTATTATTGGGTATAAGAATGCCTCAATAGATGATACCCAAATTGGAATTTTAAAAAAATGGATTTTCTTTATCTTCTCCCAGTTTAATAACAATGCCTCTCTTACAAAATATCTTCTAAAATATCCCTGTGTTTTAGCTTGCCCATACCATAAGAAGGCATGCCATCCCAATAGCAAACCATGGCCTTCCAAAGTCAATATTCTATTGTTTCTTAGGGTTATCCATTCTTTAATCCACATTAAATTTGCCACTTGATAGTACAATTCCCAGTTTGGTAGCCCAAAGCCCCCTCTTATTCTCACATCTTGTAATAGTTTTAATTTTATCCTCGCTTTTTTGCCTTGCCAAATATATTTCAACATCATTTTATTCAATTCCTCAAAATATCCTCTCCCCAGTTTAATTGGAATTGTCTGGAACAAATACAAAATTGTAGGTAGTATATTCATCTTAATCATTGATATTCTTCCAAGCAGTGATAGTTGCAAATGTTCCCATTTTGCGAAATCTGTCACAATCTGCTGTTTGAGTTTACTATAATTATTCTCTTTCATCGTGCTACACCTTGCAGTCAAATATATCCTCAATATTTAACTTGTTTGTAATCTGCATCTCTGAGCGTTCTCCTAATTCAATTTTTTGCTTCATTAACATATTTTTTGTCAAAATCTTCATTTTATCTTTATTAATTTTCAGGGCTGCAACTTTCCCAAATTCTCCTATTTTATATATCAAACAAATTATAGATTCTAATGGATCCTCAATAATAAAAACCAAATCATCAGCAAAAGCTTGAAGTTTATATTCTTCCTTTTGAATTTTTATACCTTTTATCTCTTTTTCCTCTCTAATACTTCTATTTAATACTTCCAATGTTAACACAAACAGCAGCGGTGACAGTGGGCAACCTTGTCTTGTCCCTTTTTTAATTTGAATCGCTTCAGTCAATTCACCATTTATCATTAACTTAGCTGACTGTTTGTGATATATAGCTTCTATTGCCTTGATAAACATTTCACCAAAGCCCATTTGTTCCAGTTGTAAAAGCATAAAACACCAATTAACGTTGTTTTATGCTTTTACATCAAGAAAGATCAACGCCATCTGTTTTTTGGGATGAGCCTCATAGTATTCTAAAGTATCCAATATTATTCTCATATTGTTTTTAATATGTCTTTTAGGCAGAAATCCATTTTGATCAGGATGTATAAACTCATTCATGTATCGTTTAAGTCTTTCTGCAAAGCAAGGATTTTATAGTCCGAGTTTAACAGAGATATAGATCTATAGTTTTTAACTTGTTTTAAATCGGTGTCCTCTTTTAGGATAAGTGTAATGTATGCCTCTATCCAGGTCTCAGGTATTTTTTTCTTTAGCATTTCATTCATGACCTCTAGTAGTGGAAGGCTCAACTGTTCTTGAAATGTCACATAATATTCAGTTGGCAATCCATCTGGGCCTGGCGCTTTTGCACTTTTCTGTTTTTTAAGTGCTTGCATTAATTCCATCATTGTTATATTCCCCTCCAGCATCATTTCCATATCTTTAGAAATCTGAGGTAAATTTGCTTTCTGCAGATAATGTTTCACATTTTCCTCATCAATTTCCTCTTTTTCGTATAATTCCCTATAGAAATTTTGAAAAAAATTTTTCTTCTCTTCATTCATATATTGAGTCTGGCCTTTATTATCCACTAGTTGTAGTATTCTACAGTTTTCTTTCTCTTTTTTCAATTTATAAGTTAACCATCTGCCTGGCTTATTAGCATTTTCAAAATAATTCTGTTTTACCCCTTTGATTTTTTGTCCTAGTTCTTCTTTTTCAATTAAAGCCATTTTATGTTTAATTAAATCCATTCTCATTTTAATGTCTTTTTTCTCTAAAAATTTTTGTAAGTCTTGCTCCAATTTCTTATAGTCATTTTCTAATATTTTAAAGGTTTGCCTTTTCTTAAAGTTTCTTCACCTTACATAGTCTATCATCAAGCCTCTTGCATATGCCTTCATTGTATCCCAACGATTTTGGTTTGAGGTATCTTCTTTTTTATTTTCCTTCAAGAAAAAGGTCAATTCCTTCTCTATTTTTTGTACAAACTTTTTATCTTTTAAAATCATAGTATTTAAAGTCCATCTGGATCTTCTCCTTTGGCCTTTCCATTTAAGCGTCATGGGGTTATGGTCCGCCCAGGTATTGGCTTCTATGTCAATTTTTTCTATATTAGAACTCATTTCCATTGTCATCCATATATCTATTCCAGACCAGGACAAATGTCTATTTGAGTACAAAGTATATTGTCTATTCTCTTGATTCCTTTCTCTCCACATATCTTTCAAATTCATTTCCTCTACCATTTTAAAAAAATATTTTGGAAGGATCTTTCTGTTTTGCCTCATTGTTTTTTGTGTTTTATAGTCCAAATTAGCATCAACTATGCCACTGAAGTTACCAAGGATACAGATATTTTCATAGTCCAACTCAACAATCTTCATGTATAATTTCCTATAGAAGTCTTCTTGATTTTCATTAGGAGTATAATGCTATTAGAACTATTTTTGTATTATCATCTATTATTTCCAACATCAAAATTCTACCATTCTCATCTGAATATATTAAATTTGCCCTAATTATAATTATCTTTTGTGTATAAAGCTATTCCTCTTTTCTTAGATTGTGGTAGTGAGGTAAATACGTTCCATAACTTTGGCTGTATTAATAATTGTTCATGTTGTTTTTTAATATGTACTTCTTGCAAGAAAATTATATCCAACTTCAATTTCTCTAATTTGTGAAAAGTTTTCCTCCTCTTAATAGCCAAATTTAATCCATTTGTATTTATTGTTATCCATTTTCTCTCTTTCATTTTTATACTTTATAATTAGGGTTTATCGCTCTTGTCGATCTAGGTTCATATCGTGGCTTAACTTCTACCTTACCACTCACAGCATCTTCTTTTTCAATCATCGCCAATAGCTCTGACTCCTGTAATTCAATCAATGTGACTTCGGCACTTATATCCATTTCTTTTTCTTTAAGGAATTCTGCATGAAAATCTTTGACTTTATCTATAGTATCTATTCTATATTTTTGCTATTGCCATGTAAACACCAGGCCCTCTGGTGCCAACCATTTATAATTAACACCTTTCTGCAATAGGATTTTGGTCAAAAAGTGGTATCCTCTTCTCAACTCTCTTACTCTTCTTGGAACTTGTTTCAGTACAGTGATTTCTTTGCCTTTATATTTCATCGTTTTGTCTCTTGCTATTTGTAGTATTTGTTCTTTAATTGATTTTTTGGTGAATCTTATGTGAACCTCTCTAGGGAGATTATGTCTTGTTGCATATCTCGTATGTACTCTAAAAGTCTCATCAATACCATCAATCATCTTTTCCTTGCTAATTTCTAAAACTTCAGCCAAAATTTCCACCATTTTATCTGCCAAGTTCTCACCCTTCTCTTCCTCTATATTCTGGAATCTAAGAAAAAATTCTGCTCTATCGATCTCCCATTCATTTGAGGATAATGTGAGGAACTGAGTCCTTATGTGGTGCCCAGGAGTTTTAAGAACTCCTGCCAAAATTGAGATGTGAATTGCACCCCGTGGTCCAAAACGATTTGTTGGGGAGCACTGTGGAGTCTGTAGATGTGTTATACAAATAATTTGGCTAGTGTATGTGCTGATGGAATTTTGGACTGTGATATAAAGTCTACTTGTTTGGAAAATAAGCCGGTGACAACCCAGAGCACTGATTTCTGAAGCTTTCTGGTAGCTCTACCATAAAGTCTATAAATGTCTACTGTCGACCTCATCCCATTCCTAAGAGGTCTCTAAGGGGCTTGCATAAGCGCACTAGCGTGCCTACCATCCCTGTCATAGTGTTCCCTTTTATATGTATCAATTTCATGTATTCATAATTATGTTATACTTATATGTTATTAAATAAATAAATAAATAAATAAATAAATAAATAAATAAATTCATTCATTCATTCATTCATTCATTCATTCATTCATTCATTCCATGGAGATTTCTTTCCAGGACATTTGGGGTTTTGCCACTGGTTGCAGGAGGCCAGGGGTTTTCCCCAATTATCCTTTGGCTGAGGAGCAGATAGGGCAGTTGGCGATATAGCTGTCATGGAGCGCCACCAAAACTGGCATTTCACCATCTTCATGAACCTAAAGTGTCTGGCCATATTTGAGTCATGTGTGTGTTGCAAAATCAAAGTATGCGGTCTCTCAGGAGCATAGTTTGGTTCCAAACCCTTTTAAAACATGATTTTCTTTAAAAGCATTTCTAAAATCAAAACATTCTAATACATATTTTTTTTTAAATTTCCTGTTAGCATATATACTTTGAAGTTCACTTTCAGACCAATAAAATTCCAACTAATTCCAATTAACTGTCAGGTTCCATAAAGACTGGAAAAATAAATCTCAACATGCAAAAGCAGTAACCAAGTTTGTTTATCCTGATATCAGTACTAACTGACCACCTTAAAGTGTTACAGAAAGGAATCTTTGTTGGAACTTATGCTCCATGCTCCCCATAACTTTTTAAACAGCATACAGCTCCACCCCAGTGCAATCACTCAATTATCCAATTAACCTGTATCCTCCCTCTCCCTCCCCAAACCATCACAAGCTGCTTCAGTTGTTCCACACTGCTCTGTCTTTCCTTAAAGTGATAGATGGTGATAAACTGCTTCAGTGCATGATCCTGATGTCATCTAGCATACGACTGGGAAGTTGAAATGAGAGGCATGCCTCAGGGCTGACAACCCAGGAGTGTAGGCACACAGGAAGGGTCGTCGGCGAAAGTGTGCAGCAGCGGAATGGCAATCCCCACACAAATGGCGGCCCCAAGTACCATCGCAGGGCTGGAGCTGACATTAACTCCTTAAATTTACCTGCCTCCAAGTTACCCTCAGAATATTTCTTCTTCTTGTATACATCCTTTTTAAAGCTCTAAATTTTTGTTTAAGCTAATACAGGTAGTCCTCAAGTTACAAATGCAATGGAGCCTGCCCATTCCATTGGTAACCCAAGTATTGGTAGGAGTGAATCTCATACCTTGAACGTGATCATTCCCACCTTTCACCCACGCATTCGCTAATCAAATGCACGGTTTTTTAAGTGCACATGAGGTATTTCAGAGTGGGGAAGACCATGGGGGGCCTAGTGATGGAATAGGCCACCTACTTAAGATCACCTAAGGCCTCCCTGACCCACTGAAATACCTCATGCTCTCCACAGTTACTTTCTTACCCACCCAACCTGCCATGCCAGGTCACTTACCATGTGACGATCAAGCAAGCTGTCTCCTCTCCAGCCTCTCAGGTGCACGCACCCCTCCGGAGCTCCATTTTGGCATCTGCAGGCCTCGTTCGGCACTTTGCAGCCCAAAGTGCCCCTCCGGAGCTCCATTTCAGGCTGTAAAGTCCCAGACAAGGCTTGCCCACACCAAAATGGAACTTTAGAGGTAATGAATAAAGAAAAAGTCCCAAACATATCCTTTTAAAAGTTGCAAATTTTCATGGAGCCCTTCTTTCAATTGTGTTGGGAAGTTTATATTTAAACCATCATAATAAAAATTGGCATCAGGTTTGTATTCCATTGCATTGGCAGCTACTTGTGAAATTGCCTTGGTGGTTTGGTAATTTTCTACACATATTTACATCTCTGAAGTAGTTTGAGTAGTTTTTGTTTTTTTTAACATCCTTGGAGCATAGCTGATCTATGAACTGATGGATTTTATTTGAAGATTTTTCAAATACATATCTAATAATTTGCTCCTCCATCTTCTTAAGTTCCTCTTTAGTCAAACAGTAGCTTTTTTGCAAGTCACTTAAGAATTGCTGGCCAGTCAAGAATTATAAAATTGGAAAGTTTTAGGCACCCACAGTAAAACAGTCCAAGCTAAAATTACTAAAAATAATAAACCAGAACCACAACTTTCTACTTCCTTATTTTAGAATAGAATAGAATTTTTATTGGCCAAGTGTGATTGGACACACAAGGAATTTGTCTTGGTGCATATGCTCTCAGTGTACATAAAAGAAAAGATACCTTCATCAAGGTACAACACTTACAACACTTAATGATAGTCATAGGGTATAAATTTAACACTTTATGATACAATACTTAATGATAGTCATAGGCTACAAGTAAGCAATCAGGAAACAATCAATATCAATATAAATCATAAAGGTAGAAGCAATGAAGTTTCAGTCATAAGTGGAAGGAGATGGGTGATGGGAACGATGAGAAGATTAATAGTAGTGCAGATTTAGTAAATAATTTGAGTGTTGAGGGAATTATTTGTTTAGCAGAGTGATGGCATTCGGGAAAAAACTGTTCTTGTGTCTAGTTGTTCTGGTATACAGTGCTCTATAGCATCGTTTCGAGGGTAGGAGTTGAAACGGTTTATGTCCAGGATGTGAGGGATCTGTAAATATTTTCACAGCCCTCTTTTTGATTTGTGCAGTATACAGGTCCTCAATGGAAGGCAGGTTGGTAGCAATTGTTTTTTCTGCAGTTCGAATTATCCTCTGAAGTCTGTGTCTATCTTGTTGGGTTGCAGAACCAAACCAGACAGTTATAGAGGTGCAGATGACAGACTCAATAATTCCTCTGTAGAACTGGATCAGCAGCTCCTTGGGCAGTTTGAGCTTTCTGAGTTGGCACAGAAAGAACATCCTTTGTTGTCCTTTTTTGATGACGTTTTTGATGTTAGCTGTCCATTTTAGATCTTGCAATATGGTAGAACCTAGAAATTTAAAGGTTACTACTCTTGATACTGTGTGGTCTAGTATTGTGAGAGGTGGAAGTATGGAAGGGTTTCTCCTAAAATCTACCACCATTTCTTCGGTTTTGAGTGTGTTCAGTTCCAGATTGTTCCGGTCGCACCACGAGGCTAGTCATTCAACCTCCCGTCTGTATGCAGATTCATCATTGTCTCAAATGAGACGGATCACTGTTGTGTCATCTGAAAACTTCAGTAGTTTAACAGATGGATCGTTAGATAGGTAGTCATTGGTATACAGAGAGAAATGGGGAGAGCACACAGCCTTGGGGGGCTCCTGTGCTAATTGTACAGGTACCTGATGTGATTCTGCTTAGCTTCACCTGCAGCTTCCTGTTTGTTAGGAAGCTTGTGATCCACTTACAAGTCTGTTTAGGTACCTGTAGCTGGTTTAGCTTAGTTAAAAGAGTGTCTGGAATGATGTTATTGAATGCTGAACTAAAGTCTACAAAGAGGACCCTTGCATAGGTCTTTGGAGATTCACAGGGCCGTGGTGGCTCAAGCTGTAAGATAGCCTGTTATTAAAACACAGCAGCCTGCAATTACTGCAGGCTCGAATCCCACCGGCCCAAGGTTGACTCAGCCTTCCATCCTTTATAAGGTAGATAAAATGAGGACCCAGATTGTTGGGGGGGGGGCAATAAGTTGACTTTGTAAATATACAAATAGAATGAGACTATTGCCTTACACACTGTAAGCCGCCCTGAGTCTTCAGAGAAGGGCGGGATATAAATGTAAATAAATTTAAAAAAAAGATGTAGGATGTAGTGCAGAGCATATTAACAGTATCATCTGTTGATCTATTTGCTCGGTATGCAAATTGCAAGGGGTCCAACAGTGGATCTGTGATGGTTTTCAAGTGGGACAGTACTAGCCTTTCAAAGGTTTTCATGACTACAGCTGTTACAGCAACTGGTCTGTAGTCATTCAGTTCCTTGATGATGAGCTTCTTTGGCACTGGGATGATGGTAGAGCGTTTGAAGCAAGAAGGAACATAACACATCTCTAGTGATTTATTGAAGATATGGGTGAAGATGGGGGCCAATTGGTCAGCACAGACTTTTAAGCAAGAAGGAGTTATCTTGTCTGGGCCAGGAGCTTTTCCTGGCTTTTGTCTGTGGAATAGGTCTTGCACTTCCTTTTCTGTGATCACTAGGGGTTGTGAACCCAATGGGATGGGGTCAATTGTAGGAAGCTTGGCTGTTGTTGGTGTGTCTGAGATGGGGGTTGTGGAGATAAATGGCTGTAGTTTCCTTTCAAACCTGTAGTACAACATGTTCAGGTCACCTGCAAATTGTTGATTTCCTTCAGCCTTGAAGCACAGCTCCTGAAGCTACTTGCAGACTTTTTGCTGTATCAGAGGATCTTGTGGGATGATTCTAGGACTTCTCCTAACCCAGGAGAGTCATATTTGTTACAGATAGTTACACAGAGTCAGAAATGGTGTCAGAAATGGTCAGAAACTCCTGCTTGGGTGGGGGGTTGGACTAGATGTCCTACAAGGTCCTATCCAACTCTGTTAATCTGTTAATTAGTACCAATTTATAAAGCGTTAGTAGGGCCACACTTGGAATACTGCATCCAGATTACAGATTACAGATTGACAGAGTTGGAAGGGACCTTGTAGGTCATCTAGTCCAGGGGTCCCCAACCTTTCGGACCTCAGAGACCACTAAATTCATAATTTTAAATCCTGTGGACTAATAATATGATCTGCTTAATGACTGTCTGTGTGGGTGTGGCTAGGTGGTCATGTGACTGGGAGAACATGACCAGCTTGATGTCACTCACATCGAGGGGCACCTCACTGGCCTCTACTCACCCGTCCCCTCCTACCCACTCCTCCCCTGCCTGCCCAGGCTCCTTCGGGCCCCAACAGGAAGCAGTTGTTGGAGCTAAGCAGCCACCATGAGAAAGAGTTGGCAAAACAGCTCAGTTCAAATTGAATCTGACTGAGAAGGAAGCTTAGCAGAAGCACCTCAATGAGGAGCATAGGAGCATAGGCTAGGAGCATAAATTTTCCAAGCAGAGGAAGACCTGCGGGAGTGCAAGGCCAGGTGCCAGTGCCTGGAGGCTCAGCGGGCTGAGATGGCCAGCCAGTTCCAGGCCATGGTGCAGTCCCACTGGAATAAGGTCCTCCAGCTCTTCGCCACCAGCAGCACTTCCCTCCAGTCTTCGCCCAAAGCCCCGCACCAGGAGGCTGAAGCAGACCCCAAGTTGGAATTTCTGCCCCCTATCCAACCCATGCAAAAAGACCTGAAGGGGGAGGCTCTCTGAAGCAACACAAGCATTCATTGCATGTATCCAGTCCAGGGGCCATAATTTGAGGACCCCGCTTTAGTGCAATATAAAAATGCAAATAATTTTTCTGGGGACCACCAAAATTTTCTCATGGACCACCAGTTGGTGACCACTGATCTAGTCCAAACCCCCACCCAAACAGGAGACTCTACACCATTTCTGACAGATGGCAGTCTAGTCTCTTCTTGAAAGTTTCCAGTGATGAAGCTTCCACAACTTCTGAAGGCAAGTTGTTCCATTGATTGATTGTTCTCACTGTCAGAAAATTTCTCCTTATTTACAGGTTGAATATCTCCTTGTTCAGTTTCCATCCATTATTTCTTGTCTGGCCTACAGGTACTTTGGAAAATAGGTTGATCCCCTTCTCTCTGTGGCAGCCCCTCAAATATTGGAACACTACTATCATGTCTCTCCTGGTTCTTCTCTTCACTAGACCAGTCATGCCCAGTTTTCTGCAATTGTTCATTGTATGTTTTAGCCTCCAGTCCCCTAATCATCTTGGTTGCTCTTCTCTGCACTCTTTTCAAGAATCTCAACATCTTTTTAATAGTGTGGTGACCAAAACTGGATGCAGCATTGTAGGTGTGTCTTACTAAGACTTTATAGAGTATTAGTACCTCACTTGATCTTGATTGTATCCCTCTGTTAATGCAATTTAGGATTGCATTGGCTTTTTTGGCTGCTGCCACACACTGCTGACTCATATTTAACTGGTTGTCCACTAAGACTCCAAGATCCCTCTTGCAGTTACAGCTATTAAGCCCTGTTTCATCCAGTCTATGTGTGCACCCAGTCTATATAAACTAAAGGAATGCTGGTTGGTAAATTAGTTATTTATTTATGGTTTTTTCTTTAACATATATGAGTACTTAGTGAACAGTATATTGTCTGGGTCAATTTCCCTTCTACAGAATACTGTTTACAATAATAATACTATTTAGGTATACATAATAATAATCTTTCAACTTCTAAGATTTACATATACATTGTAGTTATACTGCATTATATTTTGTAATAGTGTACATAGTAATGTTTTCCCCATTTCTACTTTCTACCTCTTTTTTCTAATCCCTAATACAATAATTCCCATATTAAAAAGTATTATGTATCTATGCATCATTTCTTACCTTTTTCTATTTAAATGCTTAATGGTAGTAGTCTTTCAACTTCTAACATTTATATATACATAGCAGTTATTTATTTATTTATTTTATTTATTTATTTATTTTGTCACAACAATATATGTAGGAATCATACAAAAGATTATATAGTATATAAACATATATGGGTAAATATAAGGAGGTATAAGCATATATATAGAAAGAAGAAAAGAAAAACAATAGGACAGGAACGGTAGGCACGTTTGTGTGCTTATGCACGCCCCTTATGGTCCTCTTAGGAATGGGGTGAGGTCAATAGTAGAAAGTTTTTGATTAAAGCTTTTAGGATTATGGGAAGAGACCACAGAGTCAGGTAAAGTGTTCCAAGCACTGATGATTTTGTTACAGAAGTCATATTTTCTGCAATCTAGATTAAAGCGGTTGACATTAAGTTTAAATCTATTAGTTGCTCTAGTATTATTGCAATTAAAGCTGAAGTAGTCTTTAACCGGAAGGACATTACAATAGATGATTCTGTGAGTTAAGCTTAGGTCTTGTCGAAGGCGACGGAGTTCCAAGTTTTCTAAGCCTAGGATTTCAAGTCTGGTGGGATAGGGTATTCTATCCTAGGAATGGAGAACTCTTCTTGTAAAATATTTCTGGACATGTTCAATTGTATTGATGTCAGAGATGTGGTGAGGGTTCCAAACAGGTGAGCTGTATTCTAGAATTGGTCTAGCAAATGTTTTATATGCTCTGGTTAATAGTGTGGTGTTTTTGGAAAAGAAACTACGCAAGATTAGGTTTACAACTCTTAGAGCTTTTTTTGCTATGTAATTGCAGTGGGCTTTGTCACTTAGATCATTTGACATGAAAACTCCAAGGTCTTTAACGGGATGGGAGTCATCTGTAAGGTAATGTCCATCTAGTATGCACTTAGTTTTTGGGTTCTTTTTTCCTATATGTAAGACTGAGCATTTGCTGGTTGAAATTTGGAGCTGCCAATTTTTAGACCAAGCGGTTAGATGATCAAGGTCGTTTTGAATGATAGAAGTATTGTCTGTGATGTTAAATAGTTTGACATCATCAGCAAAGAGAACACAATTACTTGAGATATGGTCACAAAGATCATTAATGTATAGTATAAAGAGTGTTGGTCCAAGAACGCTGCCTTGAGGAACGCCATTCTTGACAGGAACAGGATTTGATAGAGCATTGCCAATTTTGACCACTTGTTGTCTGTTAGACAGAAAAGCAGATATCCATTTGTGGAGGGGTCCTGAGATGCCATAGGACATTAGTTTTAGGAGAAGTTTATCGTGTACTACTGAGTCGAAAGCTTTGCAGAAGTCTATGTAGATTGCATCTATTGATTTGCCTTGATCAAGATTTGAAGTCCATATGTTTTTGCAGTGCAGAAGTTGTAAGTTACATGATAATTTTTTTTCTGAAACCAAATTGTTTGTTGTAGAGTAGGTTGTTTGTTTCTAATTATGAGGTAATGGATTGGTTGATGATAGATTCCATGACTTTGCAGGTGACACAGCAAAGGGAGATCGGTCTGTAGTTTTCGACTAAGCTGGGGGTCTCCTTTTTTAAAGATAGGGATGACTGTGGCTAGTGACCAAAGTTTGGGAAGAGAACTGGTAGTGAAAGCTTTATTAAGATAATACTTAGGGGTTCTGCTATATTAATGGAAAGTTTTTTTAAGAAGTATGCGCACAGTCCATCGGGTCCAATAGATAGCGATGGTTTTAAGTTGTGAAGAGCTCTTCCAACGTTGTCTTCTGTGAAATCTATATGAGTTAAATCATCATAATCATTGCTGGTACGTTTGTGGAAAGTCGGATATGTGTTATCGGAGTAGACAAAAACTGAGCCAAAGAAAATGTTGAAGAGGTTTGCTTTAACTATTTCATCATTGCATTCTTTGTTGTTAGAATCTTTTAGTGGTGGGATGGATCTAGAGTCTTTAAGTTTATTGTTAACAAAATTATAAAAGGCACGATTGGAATTTGTGCGCAGAAGATTCTCTTCTTGCTTGGTGTGGTAATTTGTGCATTCAGTTTTTATTTGGTTGCATATAGCGGTTTTTGAAATTTGTAACATAGCCTTTTTTGTTTCTTTTCCAGAGGGATTTTTTTTTTGATTGAAGCTTTTTTATTGATATGGGTAGTTTGTTTTTCTTGATCATGGTAGTCATTTGTGGTACATATAGTTTAATGACTCTATTGATTTCAAGTAGGAAGACTCTATAGTGGTCTTCAGCGGTTATGCAGGTTGCAAACAAATTTTGCCAGTCCAGAAATGAAAGATCGTTATTTATAAGGTCGTAATTGGCTTTTTTGAAGTTGTAGTTGGGAGTACTGTTGTTATGACGATTTAAGTATGGACGTATATTGAGACGAAAATCAATCATGCAGTGGTCACTGTTGGAAAAAGGTTCTTTAATTTCTAGTCCGTAAATTGAGTTTGAATTGTTGCAGAAGATGAGATCAAGACAGTTGTTGAGTCTTGTATTGTTAGTTATAAGTTGTTCAAGACCTAGGTTTGTAACAGCGTTGTATAGTGTAGTATGGATTGGGTCAGTTGAACATTCATTAGTTGTCCAGTTTATGAGAGGTAGATTTAGGTCACCAAGGAAGATGAGAGGATATGGGCAAGAGGTAGCCCATGTTAGCATTGAGGTTAGCATATTTGCATGGGTAATGTCATAGTCAGGGGCTCTGTAGCATAGTAAGAATCGAAGAGTAGTGTCAAGTGATAGGTCGCATACAATAGTTTCAGGAAGAGAGAGTTTATGTGCTACTTGGATATTTTTTAGATTCAGTGACTTTTTGTAAAAGATAGCCACTCCACCACCTCTTCGGTTTTCACGATCTGATCGATGAACTTGATATTCTTTGTTTGAGATAATGGAGTCAGGAAGGGATGAGTTCAGCCATGTTTCACAAACAAAAATGATATCGAATGCGCCACTGTTTAATAAGAGGATAAGTTCAGGTAATTTATAGCTCCTGGAAGTGCTTGCCGGGGTGGCAGTGGAGACCCCCAGACTTTTAGTCATGGGGGACTTTAACTTGCCATCTGCCGGCTCGTCATCGACAGTAGCTCGGGAGTTCATGGCTTCCATGACAGCCCTGGACCTGACTCAAGTAGTGGATGGCCCCACTCACATCGGGGGAGGCACACTGGACCTGATTTTCATCTCTGGTCAGTGGTTGAAGGATCTGGACTTGAGAGATATAGTCACAGAACCTTTGTCATGGTCAGATCACTCGCTCCTTCGCCTAGACTTTCTGACCGCTACCCAACACCGCAGGGAGACGGAACCATTACGTTGGTACCGTCCCAGGCGCCTGATGGACCCAGAGAGGTTCCGGACGGAGCTTGGGCCATTTCCTGAGGGTCTGGCTCACGGCACGGCAGAGGAACTAGCCGCAGCCTGGGAACGGGCTGCGGCTGGGGCTTTAGACCGTGTCGTGCCTCTGCGGCCTCTGACCCGGCGCAGATCCCAACCGGCTCCTTGGTTCTCCGAGGAGCTGAGGGGGATGAAACGCCGGAGAAGACGCCTAGAGAGTTCTTGGAGGTCCAGCCGTTCAGAGGCTGATCGGACACTAGTTAGATCCTATACTAGGACCTACCTAGTGGCACTGAGGGAAGCGAGGCGTTGCTACGCCTCCTCATTGCGTCGGCAGATAACCGCCCAGCTGCCCTGTTTCGGGTGACCTGCTCCCTCCTTCACCAGGGGGAGCGGGATGACCCGTTGCAGGGACGTGCTGAGGAGTTTAACGGTTATCTATACGATAAAATCGTTCAGCTTCGGGATGGTCTGGACCAAAATTGTGGCGATTCGGACGGGGCGTCTGAGGGCGGTCTTGGTGATATTGTCTGGGATGAGCTTGACCCTGTGGCTCCCGAGGACATGGACAGGTTGCTGGGTAGATTGAATGCCACCACGTGTTTACTGGACCCGTGCCCCTCCTGGCTGGTGCTGGCCACTCAGGAGGTGACACGAGGCTGGCTCCAGGCGATTACGAGCGCTTCCTTGTTGGAGGGAGTCTTTCCTGCCGCCTTGAAAGAGGCGGTGGTGAGGCCCCTCCTCAAGAAGCCTTCCCTGGACCCGGCTGTTTTAGGTAATTATCGTCCGGTCTCCAACCTTCGCTTCGCGGCGAAGGTTGTAGATATGGTGGAGGGGAAACTGATATGGTGGCATATCAGTTTCCCCTCCACCTGGAGGAAACTGTCTATCTAGACCCGTTCCAGTCCGGCTTCCGGCCCGGTTACAGCACTGAGACGGCTTTGGTCGCGTTGGTGGATGATCTCTGGAGGGCCAGGGATAGGGGTTGTTCCTCTGCCCTGGTCCTATTAGACCTCTCAGCGGCTTTTGATACCATCGACCATGGTATCCTACTGCGCTGGTTGGAGGGATTTTTTTATTTTTTATTTATTTATTTATTCAAATTTATATACCGCCCTATCTCCCGAAGGACTCAGGGCGGTGTACAGGCATTTAAAAGACATATAAATACAATATAAAACAATTAAAAAACTGATTCTAAAAAGCCCGTAAATTTAGAATTAAAATATCAAATAAAACCCAATTTAAAATCAATAATTTAAAATCTAGCTCAGCCCTGCACAATTAAATAAATACGTTTTAAGCCCGCGGCGGAAGGTCCGGAGGTCCGAGAGCTGACGAAGTCCGGGGGGTAGTTCATTCCAGAGGGTGGGGGCCCCCACAGAGAAGGCCCTTTCCCTGGGTGTCGCCAGACGACATTGCCGCGCCGACGGCACCCTGAGGAGACCCTCTCTGTGAGAGCGCACGGGTCGGTGAGAGATATTCGGTAGCAGTAGGCGGTCCCGTAAGTAACCCGGCCCAATGCCATGGAGCGCTTTAAAGGTGGTCACCAAAACCTTGAAGCGCACCCGGAAAGCCACAGGTAGCCAGTGCAGCCTGCGCAGGATGGGTGTTATACGGGAGCCACGGGGGGCTCCATCTATCACCCGCGCAGCAGGATTGGGAGTGAGAGGCACCGTTTATCGGTGGTTCTCCTCCTATCTCTCTGACTGGTCGCAGACGGTGTTGACGGGGGGGCAGAGGTCGACCCCGCGGCGCCTCACTTGTGGGGTGCCGCAGGGGTCGATTCTCTCACCCCTTCTGTTCAACATCTATATGAAGCCGCTGGGTGAGATCATCAGTGGCTTCGGTGTGAGGTACCAGCTGTACGCTGATGACACCCAGCTGTACTTTTCCACACCGGGCCACCCCAATGAAGCTATCGAAGTGCTGTCCCGGTGTTTGGAAGCCGTACGGGTCTGGATGGGGAGAAACAGGCTCAAGCTCAATCCCTCCAAGACGGAGTGGCTGTGGATGCCGGCATCCCGGTACAGTCAGCTGAGTCCACGGCTGACTGTTGGGAGCGAGTCATTGGCCCCGATGGAGAGGGTGCGCAACTTGGGCGTTCTCCTGGATGAACGGCTGTCTTTTGAAGACCACCTGACGGCCGTCTCCAGGAGAGCTTTCCACCAGGTTCACCTGGTGCGCCAGTTGCGCCCCTTTCAAGACCGGGATGCCTTGTGCACAGTCACTCACGCCCTCGTGACGTCTCGTCTGGATTACTGCAATGCTCTCTACATGGGGCTCCCCTTGAGGGGCATCCGGAGGCTTCAGTTAGTCCAGAATGCGGCTGCGCGGGTGATAGAGGGAGCCCCTCGTGGCTCCCGCGTGACACCTATCCTGCGCAGACTGCACTGGCTACCTGTGGCCTTCCGGGTGCGCTTCAAGGTTTTGGTGAACGTCTTCAAAGCGCTCCATGGCATAGGGCCGGGCTATTTACGGGACCGCCTACTGCTACCGAATACCTCTCACCGACCCGTGCGCTCTCACAGAGAGGGACTCCTCAGGGTGCCGTCGGCGCGACAGTGTCGTCTGGCGACGCCCAGGGGAAGGGCCTTCTCTGTGGGGGCTCCCGCCCTCTGGAACGAACTCCCCCCAGGACTCCGTCAACTTCCGGACCTCCGAACCTTTCGCCGCGAGCTTAAAACTCACTTATTTATTTGCGCAGGACTGGGTTAGTTTTTTTAATTTATGGGTTTTTAATGGGTTTTTTATTATTTATCCTAAATTTTTAATCTCGGCCAATTGAATAAGTTTTTTAATTGTATTTTAATTGTATTTATATTGTAATATTATTGTGTATTTTTATCTGGCTGTGAACCGCCCTGAGTCCTTCGGGAGAAGGGCGGTATAGAAATTTAAATAATAAATAAATAAAATAGTAGAATAGAATAGAATAGAATTTTATTGGCCAAGTGTGATTGGACACACAAGGAATTTGTCTTGGTGCATATGCTCTCAGTGTACATAAAAGAAAAGATACGTTCATCAAGGTACAACATTTACAACACAATTGATGATCAATATATCAATATAAATCATAAGGATTGCCAGCAACAAGTTATAGTCATACAGTCATAAGTGGAAAGAGATGGATGATGGGAACTATGAAACGATTAATAGTAGTGCAGATTCAGTAAATAGTCTGACAGTGTTGAGGGAATTATTTGTTTAGCAGAGTGATGGCCTTCGGGAAAAAACTGTTCTTGTGTCTAGTTGTTCTGGTGTGCAGTGCTCTATAGCGTCGTTTTGAGGGTAGGAGTTGAAACAGTTTATGTCCAGGATGCGAGGGATCTGCAAATATTTTCACGGCCCTCTTCTTGATTCGTGCAGTATACAGGTCCTCAATGGAAGGCAAGTTGGTAGCAATTATTTTTTCTGCAGTTCTAATTATCCTCTGAAGTCTGTGTTTTTCTTGTTGGGTTGCAGAACCGAACCAGACAGTTATAGAGGTGCAAATGACAGACTCAATAATTCCTCTGTAGAATTGGATCAGCAGCTCCTTGGGCAGTTTGAGCTTACTGAGTTGGCGCAGAAAGAACATTCTTTGTTGTCCTTTTTAATGATGTTTTGATGTTAGCTGTCCATTTGAGATCTTGCGATATGATAGAACCCAGAAATTTGAAGGTTTCTACTGTTGATACTGTGTTGTCAAGTATTGTGAGAGGTGGAAGTATGGAAGGGTTTTTCCTAAAGTCTACCACCATTTCTACGGTTTTGAGTGTGTTCAGTTCCAGATTGTTTTGGTTGCACCACAAGGCTAGTCGTTCGACCTCTCGCCTATATGCGGATTCGTCATTGTCTCGAATGAGACCAATCACTGTTGTGTCATCTGCGAACTTCAGTAGCTTAACAAATGGATCATTGGAGATGCAGTCATTGGTATACAGAGAGAAGAGAAGTGGGGAGAGCACACAGCCTTGGGGGGCCCCTGTGCTAATTGTACAGGTATTTGATGTGATCTTGCTTAGCTTCACCTGCTGCTTCCTGTTTGTTAGGAAGCTTGTGATCCACTTACAAGTCTGTTCCGTACCTGTAGCTGGTTTAGCTTAGTTAGAAGAATGTCTGGAATGATGGTATTGAATGCTGAACTAAAGCCTCCAAAAGGGACCCTGGCATAGGTCTTTGGAGACTCAAGATGTTGTAGGATGTAGTGCAGAGCCATATTAACAGCATCATCTGTTGATCTATTTGCTCGGTATGCAAATTGCAAGGGTTCTAAGAGCGGATTCGTGATGGTTTTCAGGTAGGAAAGCACTAGCCTTTCAAAGGTTTTCATGACTACAGATGTTAGAGCAACTGGTCTGTAGTCATTCAGTTCCTTGATGGTGGGCTTCTTCGGCACTGGGATGATGGTAGAGCGTTTGAAGCAAGAAGGAACATAGCACATCTCTAGTGATTTATTGAAAATATGGGTGAAGATGGGGCCAATTGGTCAGCACAGACTTTTAAGCAAGAAGGAGTTATCTTGTCTGGGCCTGGAGCTTTTCCTGGCTTTTGTCTGTGAAATAGGTCCTGCACTTCCTTTTCTGTGATCACTAGGGGTTGTGAACCCAATGAAATGGGGTCAGTTGTAGGAGGCTTGGCTGTTGTTGGTGTGTCTGAGATGGGGGTTGTGGAGATAGGT
This sequence comes from Ahaetulla prasina, assembly GCF_028640845.1. NCBI lineage: Eukaryota > Metazoa > Chordata > Lepidosauria > Squamata > Colubridae > Ahaetulla > Ahaetulla prasina. The sequence goes on from NC_080539.1 coordinate 187,932,893, forward strand.
GGCTGTAGTTTCCTTTCAAACCTGCAGTAAAACTCATTCAGGTCATCTGCCAGTTGTTGATTACCTTCAGCCTGGGAAGGAGGTTTGCCATAGCCGGTGATATTTTTAAGAGTTTTCCACATGTTTGCTGGTTCATTTGCTGAAAATTGATTCTTTAGCTTTTCAGAGTAGCTTCTTTTTGCTGCTCTTATCTCCCTTGTTAGTGCATTTCTGGCCTGATTGTACAGCATTTTATCACCTTTTCTGTAGGCTTCCTCTTTGGAATGTCGTAGCTGCTTAAGTTTAGGTGTAAACCAAGGTTTGTTATTACTGTGTATTCGCAAGTTCCTTGTAGCTTATATCATGTGACAGTATGCATAATAACATTTTCCCAATTTCTAATTTCTAACGTTATTTTTTAATCTTTAGTAAGACAAATCCCATATTATGAGGTATTGTCAGAATTCCAAGGAATACACCCATTGCAAACAGAACTCCAAGGCAGATTGATTCCTCAAAGAACAGCTTTGTTAGGAGATATCATCTTGGCACAAACTGGTGGAAAACCAACTCTGAGGGTTCCCACACTTTCCACCTCATTAAAAAGTGAAAGTTTCCTTTTTCCCCAAACAATAAGTCACATTGTTCAATCTGGGTGCTGGCTGGTTGCTTGGTTACTTCTCTCATCCTCTTCTGGCCAGCCAGCAGTTGGAATGTCCATGACTCATAAGAGAACTATTTTGTTTTGGTTACAAAATCCCAACTATCTCTACACCCCACTCTCTCCAGACTATGTCAAGCCTGAAGCCCTGTGAAGGAAAATCCTGATAGCAAAAAGAAAGGAAACAGCCATAGCCAGTTCAGCTTTCAGGGTTGATGGGCTTCCCACCCCCTCTCAGTTGAAAAAACTCTCCTGCAAAAAAGAGACAGAGCACAGTAAGGTTAGTTGAGCATTCCTCCTAACCTCCTCTCCCTCCTCAGGAGGATCCTTTGGCTTTTGGGGGTACTTGTCATGAAATTTGTTCACTAGTCTCTTGGCATTCACCTTCCAACTCTTCACCCAGGTGACCCTAGAAATATCTTCTGCTCTGTTATTTCATCCAGCCAGTTTTTTATCTTCCCCCCAAATTTCTTAATCTTAGGGCAGGTCCACCACATGTGGTAGAACGTCCCTTGTTTGTAATCACATCTCCAACAATTCAGAGACCTATTTGAAAACATCCTGGCCAATCTCGCTGGTGGCAAATGCCATTTGTAAAACATTTTGTACAGATTTTCTTTATAAGCAGCTGACATTGTTAGCTTGTAGTTTCTCTCCCACAATCTATCCCATTGATCCAGATAAATATTATGCCCAAATTTTTTTGCCCAACTGATCATTGTTTCTTTGACAGTTTCTTCTTCCATTTTGAATTTTAACAAAAAATTATACATTTTTGTAATCATTTTTTCCCTGGATCCTAGTAATATCTTATCAAGTTCTCTGTATATGCCAAATTGTTCCTTATCTTTTTTATATTTTGTATATTGTATATTGTATATTGTAAAATATTTTTATATTTTATATTTATATTTTGTTCTGATCTGTAAGTATGGCCACCAGTCTATTTTTATTCCTTGTTTTCTTAGATCCTGTTCTGACTTTAAATTTCCAATTTCATCTAATAGATCCGAGTATCTTACTATTTTATTTAAGTCCAATACATTGGGATAGATTATGGCCTACATCGTTGATATCCAAACTGGAACTTTCATATAGTGATTTTTCTTTATAACATCCCAAATATTGATCAAAGCATTTCGCACTAGATGTCTCTGGAAGTATGTATGAGTCTTAATTTTTCCTTCCCAAAGGAACACATGCCATCCCAATTGAAGGTCATGGCATTCCAGTATTATAATTCTCTTATTTCTTAACTGAATCCAATCTTTTAACCAAGTTATTGCGGTTGCCTGATAATATAATTCCCAATCTGGTAGGCTGAAACCTCCTTTGGTTCTGGAGTCCTAAAGAAGTTTACATTTTATTCAGGCTTCCCCCCCCCTCCCGCCAAATAAATTTACCTATGATTTAAGTATCAAAAATCTGTTTCCCTAGCCAGCTTGGTATTGATTGAAATAGATATAACAATTTAAGTAATATATTCATTTTTATTACAGCTATTCTACCTATTGTATATAGCTGTAATTCGCCCAGATATCTAAATCTTTTTGTATTTGTTGTGATAATTTGTCATAATTATCTTGTTTGATTGTTGAACATTTTGCTGTAAGCCATATTCCTAAATATTTCACCCTTTTAACAATTTGAATCCCCAATTTCCTTTCCAAATCATCCTGTTGCCTTTTTGTACAATTCTTTGTTAACATTTTGTTTTTTTCCTTATTTATTTTAAGACCCGCTACTTTACCAAATTCTTCAACTTTGTTTATCAAGATGGTTCCCATCTCCAAAGGATCTTCAATGATAAAAACTAGATCATCTGGAAATGCTTGGATCTTATATTCTTCTTTTTTGACTTTCAAACCCTTTATTGTTTGATTTTTCCTAATTTGTATTAGTAATATCTCTAAAGACAATATAAATAATAGGGGTGACAGGGGACATCCCTGTCTTACCCCTTTATTAATCTTCTCTGTCATTTCGCCATTCATTATTATTCTAGCTGATTGTTTTGAATAAATTGTTCTAATTAAGTCTGTAAATTTTTCCCCAAAATTCATAATTTCCAATTGGTTGATAAGAAAGTTCCAGTTTAGATTGTCAAAAACTTTCTGAGCGTCCACAAACATCAATGCTAGTTGCTTATACGGATGGGCCTCATAGTATTCTAATGTGTCCTTGATCATCCGTGTGTTGTTTCTTATATGTCTGTTTGACAGAAATCCATTTTGATCCAAATCAATAATTTTATTTAAATTTTTTTTTACCCTTTCAGCTATTATAGTTAAAAAAAAAAATTATAGTCTACATTAAGCAGCAAGATTGGCCAGTAGTTCTTGATTTGTTGTGTACTTGTACCTTCCTTTGGGATGAGTGGTATTAGTGCCTCCCTCCATGTTTGTGGTAGTTTGGATTGCCCTTGTGCTTCATTATATAAGTTTAGCAATAATACTTCCAATGGTCCCTGTAATTTCTCATAGAACTTGGAGGGGATGCCATCGGGTCTTGGTGCTTTATTATTTTTTTGTTTCTGAATAGCCGCCTTCAGTTCCGACATAGTAATTCTATTGTTCAACATTTCCTTCATTTCCTCTGATACTGTCAGAAAATTTCTGTCTTTCAGGTATTTTTTTATATCCTCCTCCTTTACCTTCTCCTGGGTATATAGTATTTCAAAATAATTGTGGGCTATTCTCTTTATTTCATATAACCAATGGTGGACATTCCCCTCCTTGTCCTGCAGTTGTACTATTGCTCTTTTTTCCTTATCCTTTTTTAATTTGTATGTGAGCTATTTTCCCGGCTTATTGGCATGTTCGAAATGTATCTGTTTCGTTGCCTTAAACTTTTGGGCCATTTCCTCCTGGGAAAGCAAATTTATTTTATGTTTATGTTTATCCTTTTCTTCTCTAATTCTCTTATCTGGGGAGGTCTGCATTTTACACTAATTCTTCCAATTTCTCTTGTAAATCCAATTGTTGTCTTCTTTTTTCTCTATTATTTCTCCTTGTCCCATATGCAATTGTCAGGCCTCTGACATAAGCCTTGGTTGTATCCCAAAGGTCTTGTAAAGTCATATCCTCATTTAAATTTTCCTTCAGGAAGAAATCCAATTCTTTTCCCATCTATTCAATATATGATTTTTTCTTTTATCACTTTTTGATTCATGGTCCATCATCTTCTTGGTTTAGATCTTCCTTTCCATTTTAGTGTCAGCGGGTTATGGTCTGCCCATATATTAGCTGCTATTTCTACTTACTCTATATTTTTACTTAAGTCCAAATCTGTCCAAATCATATCTATTCTGGACCATAAATCATGTGGGTTCGAGTAAAAAGTATATATATTTTTTGTGGATTCCATTCCCGCTAGATATCTTAGATTCAACTCTTGCACCATATTAAAAAGTTGATGGTAGTGTTTTCCTCGGTTTTTTATTTTTCTTCCCCAATCTATAACCTTGCTTTGGATCTATGACCGAATTAAAATCTCCCAATAAACAAATATTTTCACTTTCCAATTTCGCTAATTTTTAATGTAATTTGTAATAAAATTCCCCCGTCTAATATTTGGCGCATAAATTTGGCAATGTCGTCTTTTTTTGTCTTATCATTATCTCAGTTACTAAAATTAAAATGTAATACTAAAATTACAGCCGGTCTCTTCCGCGCTGAAATTCAAGGGGTTCTTTTTTTTGTAACGGGGGATCGCGCACCTCCCTGTTACCCTGAGAATTTCCCCTCTACAGATCTGACCTCTCCAGGGTCAGTTCCCGCCATTACCGGCTTCCAAGCACAGAAAATTGATCTGAGAAAACGGAGCTCCATTTCTTAGGTCACAACACCGTGATGTCACCCCATAAGTCCCTGACCCCAGAAATAGGGTATCCCCTCCAGTGTACCAGATACGCAACTAACCCCTATATATTCTCAAGTCTAACATTTTTTTATCTTATAACGCGTTTGACCTTCGATTACAAGTGGCTTAGCTGGTGCCTGATCTACTGGCCTGAATTGAAAACTCATTGCAGGCTTTAATAGACTATTGTGGAAAATTGGATGCACTTTCCCTAGCAACCGGGGGAGTTTAAGTTGTAACTCTAACTGGGTTAATTACTTTTACTATAGAGAAAGGTCCTACAAACTTCGGACCAAGTTTCTTAGAGGCTAGTTTCAATTTTAAATACTTTGTGGACAAGTAGACCTATCCCCCACACTAAATTGTGATTGAGGAGAACAGCGCTTGTTGGCTTGATTTTTATGAGTTTTTGGTGCCTCTCTTAGGACTTGCTTGGTATTTTCTCATGCTTGTTTCAGTGACTCCATCCATTGCACTAGTGACATAGAGGAGGATGGTTCCCTGGGGAGTTCTGGCATGGGGACAAACTCCATGCTACTGGTGACTTGGAAAGGGGTCAGGCCAATACTACTGTGCACTGCACTGTTATATGCCACCTCAGCAAATGGCAGCAAGTGTGCCCAGTCTATTTGCTGATAGTTGACATAGCACCTCAAGTATTGCGCCACCATGGCATTCATATGTTCCGCGGCACCATTAGTGCTTGGATGAAATGCCAGATTAAGTCCCTGTGAAGACCCAATGGACCTCATGAACTCCCTCCAGAACTTAGCAGTGAATTGGACCCCTCTATCAGAGATAATTCTGCAGGGACACCATGCAACCTATAGATACATTTTATAAATAGTTTAGCCAGCTTATGTGTTGATGGAAGCCCTGGGCAAGCTATAAAATGGGCTTGTTTCAAAAACAAATCTATGATGTTCCAGATGACCATACTCCCTCCACTCTCAGGAAGCTTAACAATGAAGTCCATGACTATTTCTTCCCAGGTTCGGGAGGGATCTGCCACTTGCTGGAGCAACCCAGGCCTTGTTTTCTTGGCCTCGTCTTCATGGCCATGCAAGGGGCACAACTCTTAACATAGTCCTCAATGTCCTTCTTCATCTTCGGCTACCAAAATTGCCTTCTGGCCAGATGCAGAGGTTTCAAGTAGATGAAGTACCCTTCTTGGAGTCACGACTTTTTTTGGAGGACTTGGAGTCACAAGCTGCTGGGCATATACAATTTAGAGTCTTTCCAGGCTACTCCATCTTTGTGGGTTAGTACTCCTGGGTTATCTTTGTACCACGGGTCAGCTGGCAGCTCATCTTTTAGCTTGGGTCATTCACCCACCATCTGCAGTTCTCCTTTGCTTAGCCTGTCCCCTGGTTATGGCTTGGGAGGCAGGTTGGGAGAGGGGAATCATAGCATGAACCACCTCTTCACATTTGCCAGGAGGTTTTTTCCCTCAGGGATGTACTTCAATTCAAAATTGAATCGTTTGAAATATTGCACCCAACGGATCTGCTTTGGGGAGAGTTTTTTGTTTTTTTTACTACCTCCAGTTCTTGTAGTCATTCCAGGGCACTTCAGGACCTGGTGGTGTGGCACCATCCAGATGTCCAGGTCCCTGGCCTATCCAGGCCCAGCAGGTCCATTGTCTCCTTTGGATAGTGGTGGTAGCCAGCTCCTCATCATCATCATCATCTGGAGGTCTCCCACTGAGCCCTGGAATGAACCTCAGTGCCTGAAGTCCTCTTCCACCTGGCATAGGTCCCTGGTGGCCATTAGCCAGGTGCCCACTGGCTGGTCAGTCTCCACCACTGCTTCTGCCACCCGCTGAGTGTCCAAGGAAGTCTGCAGGCTATCCAGGAGGCCACCACATCTGCTTCATCCTCTCTTCCCTCCATTCTGCCATCTTCCCTGAGTCTTCCTGCTCCCTGAGTAAACAGGGTGAGCAGCCGGGGCTCAGGACCCTGGAGAGCAACTCCAGTTGGAGCAGAGAATTTTGGAGAGTTGGCTTAATGTCAGAGTTCCAAATAATACACCCATTGCAAACAGAACTCCGAGGCAGGTTGATTCCTCAAACAACAGCTTTATTAAGAGATAAAGCTCCTCCTTTCAGTGTCGGTGAGTTTCTTGGACACATAGCAGTTGCGTAGCAGGGGTAGCAGTTGCCCCTGTGGATCTTTTTATAGAAGTACTTCTGTCACAGCTACATCGCTGGCGTCTTCCTGGATAATGAATTACTGCTCTGGGTCTGGGTGCTGGAGAATCGGCTCTTCAGCGAAGAGTTGTTTTAATGTTTCAAAGGCTTTTTGACAGTCCATTGACCAGGAGAGCGGTTGGATTGGTAGTGGCTTTGCAGGGATTGGCTCAATTTTTAACAGTTCTGTTAGGAGCAAGGCAGCTGCTGCGAATGATATAAACTGTCTGTAAAGGTTTGTGCTGTGACCCAGGCCCAAGTAGGTAGTATTAAATTGGTAGGGTTAAATTGCAACCTATGACCATCATTTGTGTTGTAAATGTTGTACCTTTGATGTATTTTTTTCTTTTTCTTTTATATACACTGAGAGCATATGTACCAAACCAAATTCCTTGTGTGTCCAATCACACTTGGCCAATAAAAAATTATATTCTATTAGTTCAAAAACAAACAGACTTTATTAAAACAGCTGAGAATTAACTCATTCTCAGCGTAGTCCAAACTAAATCAAAACAAATTCTTCATAACACAATTCTTCAGTCTTATCACCAACCTTGGTCTAATTAGGCAAACTTTTCTTGACAAAAGTTCAGAAGCAGAAGACGCCAACAAGAAATAAATGCAGCAAGACAAGGAGCAAGTCTATCAATGCTGTTTTCTGGCAAAGAGCCCAAATGCTGTTGCTGGTCTTTTAAGCCTTATGGGAGGGGCCAATCATCTATTGGCCCTACTCCTGGGTTGTCCCCTTTGCTTTAGCTGCTTTTGCCTTCTGGCAGCTCTTCTCATGCATGCCCTAGGAACAGGCTCCTCTTGTTCCTCTGCCTCACTACTGTCAGCCTCTGGAGGCTCCGGAGTCCACACATCACTCCCAGATGGCCCTGGCCCCATCTCTGCCTCCGATGCAGAGCCCTTATCTGAGCCTTCCCCAGAATCCAGGACTGGCCCATGTTCTTCCTCAGCCTCATCACAGTCCAACTCCATTGCCAGCTCCGCAGGCTGCTGGCGGACCACAACACTATGCCTCACTGCAGGACCCTTCCCCCAGGTCTGATGATCCGGATTCAGTTGTGATGGGAATTGGTCATGAAAGACTTTCACCAAGGCAGTGCATGCATGGAGGTTACATCCTCCCAAGTAAAATCCTCCATCCCATATCCCTTCCACTCAATGAGATACTGGAATCATCCTTTTAGCCACCAGGAGTCCCAAATGCTGGCAACCTCGTATTCAGGTGGTTCACCTACGTCATGTGGTGCTGGTTGGGGACCGTCAGATTGGCAGAGCAGACAGGCTGGCCATTCTGGGACAAGGAGGGATCTATGGAAGACTGGGTGGACACGCGTCGAGTGTGGCAAGGTCAGGTGGTAGGCAACTGGGTTAATAACTGCCTTAATAATAATAATAATAATAATAATAATAATAATAATAATAATAATAATAATAATAATAATAATAATAATAATAATATTTTAATTTGTATACCGCCCTTCTCCCGAAGGACTCAGGGCGGTGGACAGCCAGAATAAAATACAAAAAGAACAACACATACAATACTAAGAACAACCCTTAAAAAACGTATTCAATTGGCCAAATTTAAAATACAATAACACCCTATAAAATTTACAAAAATTTAAAACCCATTAAATCAAATTAAAATTTTAAAAAATCAAGCCAGTCCAGCAAGGCGGAATAAATAGGTTTTAAGTTCGCGACGAAAGGTCCTAAGGTCAGATAGTTGTCGAAGTCCAGGGGGAAGTTCATTCCACAGGGTAGGAGCCCCCACAGAGAAGGCCCTCCCCCTGGGGGCCGCCAGTCGACATTGTTTGGCTGACGGCACCCTAAGGAGTCCCTCTCTGTGAGAACACACCGGTCGCTGGGAGATAGAAGATGGCAGTATACGGTCCCGTAGGTATCCCAGTCCTAAGTCATGGAGCGCTTTAAAGGTAGTAACCAATACCTTGAAGCGCACCCGGAAGACAACAGGTAGCCAGTGCAGTCTGCGCAGGATAGGTGTTACATGGGAGCTCCGAACTGCTCCCTCAATAACCCGCGCAGCCGCATTCTGGACTAACTGGAGTCTCCGGGTGCTCTTCAAGGGGAGCCCCATATAGAGAGCATTGCAATAGTCCAATAGGGAACAATAGGGAACAGACCTATTGGGAATAGGGAATAGGGATAGGGAATAGGGATAGGGAACAGACCAAGGGAACAGACCAAGGTACTGGTCCGCAACTCTCTTATAGTCCACCTTGGCTTGCTCTAGATACTGTCACACCAATTGATGGACAGCCTGCAACTCGGACATTAGCTGCCGGTACTGGGGAATTGAGTTGTGTGAGGGGAAAGAACCGAGGATGATTTCCAAATTAGCCAGTAAAGGGGTTGTTTGCATGCAGGTGTGTTGCGAGTTGTTAAACACAAACTCTGCTACTACCAAATAATCTGACCAATTATCTTGTTGCTGGTTCATGAAGCAGCGCAGCTATTGCTCCAGAATGCTGATAACTTTCTCAGTCCCACTGTCGGTTTCTGGATGATGTGCCAATGACAGGCAGATTTTTACATCCAAGGCCTTCATCAGCCCTTTCCAAAACTGGGCTGTAAATTGAGCCCCTCAGTTCGATATGACCCTATCTGGCAGGCTGTGCAGCCAGAAAACGTGCAGGTGGTGGTGCGAGTGGTCGCTAACCGATGACATGGAATGAAATGTGACATCTTCATCAGCATGTCCACCACCACGAACACAGTCATGAATCCAGAAGATGGAGGAAAATCCATCAAGGAATCCATGAAAATGGCAGCCCAGGGTCTCTCTGGTGTCAGCAATGGCTGGAGTAGCCCTGGAAGGGCTCCCGTTGCCGACTTGGCCTGTCAGCAGCGAACACAGGGCGTGACATAAGCCTGGACATTGTGTCACAATCGGGGCTACCAAAAAGTTTGAGAAATTAGATTCAGTGTCTTAAAGAGGCTGAAGTGCCCCACCGCAGGATTATCATGGCACTGCAGCAAGATAAGTCCCCAGAGCAGCCCCACTGGCACATAGAGCCTGTCTCAGTACCGCAAGAGTTTCTCTTAAGACGTCCATGGAGAGGCGGGGCCTACCTCTTCCTTCTGTTGCTCCACGTAAGCATCATGACACTGCGCTTCCTGTAACTGAGGCCATAAATCCACTGGTTCCTGAACCATAGAGAAAGACTCTACAGGCAACACTGTCTGGAGTGGAAGCAGGTCTTCGATGTGGAAATACTTCGGTTTTCTCGAGAGCACATCCACCCTTTAGTTGCAACCACTGGGGATGTACATCACGTAGAAATTGAACCGGGCAAAGAAGAGGGACCACCAAATCTGCCATTGGTTCAGTTTCCGGGTGGTCTGTAGGAACTTCAAATTTTTATGGTCTGTCCGGACTTTAATTTGATGCTGGGCCCCCTGCAGAAGATGTCTCCAGGCCTCAAACACTGTCTTAATGGCCAGTAACTCCTTCTCCCAGATGTGTAATTGTGCTCAGAAGGGTTGAGCTTCTGCCAATAATATGCGCAAGGGAAAAGGGTACCGCTGGACGCGCACGCCTGGAGCAATACCGCACTAACAGCAACATCCAATGCATCTGCTTCCACCACAAATGGATGTGAGGGTCAGGATGCTTCATGAAAGCCTGTTTCAAGGCCTGGAATGCCTGCTGCTCGGGGGTATTCTCTTGGCATTTGCGGGCAGCCAGGCAACATCTCGGTTGCAGGGGCTGAGGCCTGTGGCTCGCTATTACTGGTGTGGTTTACAGAGACTTGGACTGGGTCTGGCTTTATGGGAGGCAGCGGTCCAATGCCTATATTTAACTTCCTATAGCTGTCCTCCCACATGATGGTTGGTCCCCATTTGTCTAGTCAGGCAAGCCCCAGTATGATTGACTCAGTCATTTTTGGGGCTATGACAAATCGAATGAGCACTCAATTCCTGTTCATTTCCAGTTCTGTGACTAATGTGATAGGGGCTCTGCCGATTAATGTGCCATCAACCTGCTCAAAACAGATGGGTCATGCTAGGGGCCTTGTACGTATGCCTAGATGCTCGACTGTGGGGAGGCTGATTAGGCATCTGGTGCAGCCGGTGTCTATGACTGTCAGGTATCTGGGTTGGCCAGAGGGGATTTGCGCTGTCTCTCCCTGCGCTGTCTCTGGTGTGGGATTGTTGACTCAGCAGCCATATTTTGAGGGGGGGCTTCCCCCTCAATGGATTTCTCCAGTGCTTCCTCCGCTTTGCTCTGCAGAGGTCTGCAGAGCTGACATTCTGGTGGCTGCATCTGATGTATGGCAATCCGGCTGGTCAGTGGGAAAGAGCGGCAGGTGAGGGGGGAAAAGCCCCACCCTTGATTTCCTGCTCCCCAGGATCCATTTCACGTGAGCTTGGCCGGTCAGGGCTTTTGCGGCCTCTGTCGGCTCACCTCATGGATGCGGCAGGAGCTTCTGGCCACAAGGGAAAGCACCGGCTGAACTGATACCTCAGCCCTGGGCTTTCTTGGATTGTGGGGTGAGCGGCCTGCAAGTAGAGAGGTTGGGTTGTCTCCAGCGGCTGTGGCAGCTGTGGGGTGAAGGCATATGGTGAGCCGAGCCAGCCACAGCCTGCGTTGCAGCTCCCCCCAGGCTGCAGTAGCTGGCGAACAAAGGCCCAAGGTGGACCGAAGCATCTGCATGCCATGTCGTAACTTCCTGCAGGCTTCATTGGCTCCTGCGGCTTTGGCAGGTGAGGGACGACGGACCACGGCTAGCCAAGCCAGCTGCAGCCAACTTTGTAGCTCCTTCCAGGTTGCATGGCTCACTCCGCTTGGGTCCCATGGGAGGATTCCCAGGTTCCAGCCATGGGTAGGCCTCAGGAGATTGAGAGGCCTCAACCCACCCAGGGCTGATGGCCTCTACTCTGCTCCTTGATCAGCAGTGGCCATTGGTGGGTCTCCCACTGATCCCCAGGATGAGCCACAGAATCAGACTTCTCCCTCTGCTCGGCCTGGGCTTTCCCCGGCTGAGCCCAGATTGCTGAGCACCAGCTGTGTGTGTCTCAGCCAGGTGCCCCTCACTGCCAATCTGGCCTGCTACCATTCAAGGGGCCCTGCTGCTCATTCAGGCAGCCCCTATAGCTACTGTCCGGCCTTTTCCAATGCTCCGTCTTCCCTGAGTCTTCACGCCGCCTGGTTTCAGGTCGGTGTTTGGGGCTCAGGAACCCAGAGAGCACCCAAGGATCCAGGAAGCTGGTAAATTGTTTTTAAGGGAGATTCAGGTTAATGTCAGGTTTCCAAATAACACCCCAATGAAAGAAAACTCCAAGGCTCGAGTTTCCTCAAAGTTCCATTTTATTAGAGATGTCATATTGGCACATCTGGGAAAACCCGAATTTGAGAGCTTCCATGAAAGTTCAAGTCCCTTCCCAACACCCACATGTCCATCACATGGTTCAATCCAAGTACCATCCCAACTCCATCCATCCCAGTTCCATCCATCCAGGTACAGGGCAAGATGTCCTTGACTTTCTGAGAAAGGAATATTATTATGACTATATATCACCCTTGCTCCATACAATCAATCCTCCCAGTTTCCCACAGTAGTAAATCATAAGATATAAAGATATTTTGAATGAGAAAGGGGAATTGAAAAGCAAACAGGAACTGAATAGTCAAGGGAAGTTTTAGCATGGTGGTCACAGATACAAATACAATCAAGATATGAAAAAGATGCTAAAGCATATGGTTTTTATAAAGAACCAACAGGATTGGACCAGATTCTAACAGGAACTGATAAGAAACTAATTTTAAAAATGTATAACTATCTATTGAGTTATTAGAATGGAAGAAGAGCAAGTAAAGGAAACAATGATAGTGTGGGCTTTGTAGTGTAACTTTCGTTACTCTATAGAATTGGATAAATGGCAAAAGTTGTGGGATAGAAATTATAAATTAACAATGCCTACTGCATGCAAAGAAAACTTATATAAAATGTTTTACAGATGGCACTTCCCACCAGCAAGATTAGCTAAGATTTTTAAAGATGTGTCTGCTAAATGTTGGAAGTGTAATCAGATTCTGGGCTCATACCGGTACTACCACATATAGTGCATGTGCCCAAAGGCAAAAGCATATTGGACAAAAATACATACTTAGATAGAAAAAATGATAAAGGAACATATAGATCTAAAGCCAGAAATATTTCTGATCGGTAACCGCGGCTGTCTGTCGGGGGCGAGTCACTGGCCCCAACAGAGAGGGTACGCAACTTAGGCGTTCTCCTGGATGGACGGCTGTCGTTTAAAGATCATTTGGCGGCCGTCTCCAGGAGAGCCTTTTACCAGGTTCGCCTGGTCCGTCAGTTGCGTCCCTTTCTGGACCGGGATGCCTTATGCACGGTCACTCATGCTCTCGTCACTTCCCGTCTGGATTATTGCAATGCTCTCTACATGGGGCTACCCCTGAAGTGCACCCGGGGACTCCAGTTAGTCCAGAATGCAGCTGCGCGGGTGATCGAGGGAGCTCCTTGTTGCTCCCGGGTAACATCGCTCCTGCGCAGTCTGCACTGGCTACCTGTGGTCTTTCGGGTGCGCTTCAAGGTTTTGGTTACCACCTTTAAAGCGCTCCATGGCTTAGGGCCCGGGTACTTACGGGACCGCCTGCTGTTACCGTATGCCTCCCATCGACCCGTACGCTCTCACAGAGAGGGTCTCCTCAGGGTGACGTCCGCCAAGCAATGCCGGCAGGCGGCCCCCAGGGGTAGGGCCTTCTCTGTTGGAGCACCTACTCTCTGGAACGACCTTCCCCCCGGTTTGCATTTAATATCTGACCTTCGGACCTTCCGCCGGGAATTAAAAACTCATTTATTTGTTCAAGCGGGACTGGACTGATTTTTAAATTTTTAAATTTTAAATTTTAAATTTTTTAATCTTTTGTAATTTTATATGGGGTATTTTAGGTTGGTCAATCTGACGGTTTTAATTCGGCCACTATTGAATAGGTATTTTAAATTGATATTTTTAACTTTGTATATTTACTGTTTTTTATCCTGGCTGTACACCGCCCTGAGTCCTTCGGGAGAAGGGCGGTATAAAAATTTAAATAAATAAATAAATAAATAAAAGGATAGATTAATACTTGAAATTAAACAGAAGGAAGACATGAATATTTTGAAATATGGTATTTGTTTTATCAATGGTTAACTAACAGAAACAGAAATTAGGACATTTAAAATTATAAGACAAGGACTGAGGGCTTATTACAATATGTTTATTATTATTATGAAAGTATTAACAATTAATAAGTATTAATGTTATGACAAGAAAAGAGTTATTATATGACCATTACTAATGAACATTATTACTATTATGATGATGATCATTGCTCAAACCAGACAACACACTGTTTATATAGACATTGAAATTATTGTTCTTTCTTTATATATTATAATTATAATTATAATTATTATTATTATTATTATTATTATTATTATTATTATTATTATTATTATTATTATTATTATTATTATTATTATTATACGGTATCCTGCTGCGCCGGTTGGAGGGGTTGGGAGTGGGAGGCACCGTTTATCGGTGGTTCTCCTCCTATCTCTCTGACCGGTCACAGACGGTGTTGACAGGGGGGCAGAGGTCGGCTCCCGTATGACACCTATCCTGCGCAGACTGCACTGGCTACCTGTGGCCTTCCGGGTGCGCTTCAAGGTTTTGGTAACCACCTTTAAAGCGCTCCATGGCATAGGGCTGGGCTACTTACGGGACCGTCTACTGCTACCGGATACCTCTCACCGGCCCGTGCGCTCTCACAGAGAGGGACTCCTCAGGGTGCCGTCAGCTAGACAGTGCCGTCTGGCGACGCCCAGGGGAAGGGCCTTCTCTGTGGGGGCTCCCACCCTCTGGAACGAACTCCCCCCAGGACTCCGCCAGCTTCCAGACCTCCGAACCTTCCGTCGCGAGCTTAAAACACACCTATTTATCTGCGCGGGACTGGACTAGTTTTTTAAATTTTCTAATTTTAAATTTTTAAATTTTATAGGGGTTTTAATTGGTTTTAATATCTATATTATTTTAATAATCAGGCTTTTTGAATATGTTTTCTTAATGGTTTTCTTAATTTGTATATATATGCTGTTTTATTTGCCTGTGAACCGCCCTGAGTCCTTCGGGAGATAGGGCGGTATATAAATTTGAATAAATAAATAAATAAATAAATAAATAAAAAATTATTATTTTAAAAAGTCTACCTGCTGTATTTCAAGAACATTTACTCTCTCTTCTGAATCTTTATCTACTTGTATCATTTGTTAATTTATCTCCTCTATTCTTTCCTCTACTTCTACTGAATTTTCATCTATTCCCTCTATTGTGTGCATTTTTTTTTTCATTTTTCATTATCATTTGCTGGAGATTTCCTGATCTCACATCCATGTCGTCCATGAGTTCCATTATCTCTCTGATTCCTTGTCATAGCTTCCTGGATATCTTGAAGCATTAATAGTATTTCATTTGGGATATATTTGTTCTTCTTTGTTGTAACATTTTGCTTTATTTTAGTAGGCTAAAAGTTACTCAGCAATCCATCCAGTCCCAGTGTCCCAACTGTCCAAAAACATCAAAAAGCCAATATTAGAAGAATTTTCTCAGTCCCTGAACTGTTCCTCAAAATCCACAGTATTTGTAGTCCCCAAAGTCTGCCATTTTATTCTCTCTGAAAATTTCAGATTTGTAGGTCTTGCTTAGTTTTTCTTCTTTCGCCTCGTAAAATATTCCATCAAATAGTATTTGTAAACCAGAATGGCCCACCAAATTTCCCCATGTCTCATTAATTCACAAAATTAGGTGTTCGGTTTCAAGGGCAATTCCTATTATTTATAATCAACACATTGAGAAATTTCAAAAGGTTCACCAGTTACTCTGTAGCCACCAGAAAACAAATAGATAGAAAAGAAAAAACAAAAAGATGTTCCAGATGTTGTTTGCCTTTCACTTTGTTTCTCTTCTTATCAATCCTTACTTTCTTTTTTATCAGCCCTGGTTGGTAAGTTGAAGATGCTACATTTCAGGGCAAAACCTCTCAGGGATCCTTCCCTGGCCGTGTCCTCAGTTGGCCATCTTTTCACTGTAAGCTGTTTTCAGGTCTTCTAGATTCTTATGATGTGTCTACACCTTGAAGGGGGCTTTACTACCCTCCAAAAATGTCTTCATGTGGAGAGCCCACTGCATGACATACACTTCCTATTCCCAGACTGCCTACCTTTGCTCAGTCTCAAGTATTCATTTTTATGGATGGCCCCAACTGCCATATTACTGGTGTCAGTTTGAATTATAAAGGGGGGGCTTGGGTCTGGGTGCTTCAGCATCAGCTTGGCTGTGAACAGGCTTAAGCTTTTCAAATGCCATTTGGCATTCCATTGTCTATTTGAGGGGTTGGCTCTCTTTGGGTTTCTCTTCCCCTTTGTTTTTTATCAGATTAGTTATGGGGAGTGCTGTTTGGGCAAACAATGGGATGAATTGCCATTAAAAAGTTAGCAAACCCTAGGAGTTGTTTTTGGATGTGTATGGACCTCATTCGAGCACAGCCTGCACTTTCTTGGCATCCATTTCAAACCCCTCATGGGAAATGG
This sequence comes from Ahaetulla prasina, assembly GCF_028640845.1. NCBI lineage: Eukaryota > Metazoa > Chordata > Lepidosauria > Squamata > Colubridae > Ahaetulla > Ahaetulla prasina. Next base: position 187,949,211 of record NC_080539.1, read on the forward strand.
GATAGCCCAAGTAGTAGATTTTTTCCCTAGAGAATTCACACTTAGAGAACCTTGCATGCAACTGGAGTTTTCTCAGTATGACTCACTAGTTTCACATCTTCTTCCATGTTTTCTGTGTAAATCAAAATGTTATCTAGATAGACTAGGGCTCTTTTGTACAAATGTTCATGCAGGTCCTAATTGATTAATTGCATGAAGACTGTAGTACATAGTACACAGAAATGGAAATATCTGACAAGGAGGTGGAGCTAATGCCATGGCAGAATGAAGATTCCTCCATGGGCTCTATGGAGGTTCACCAAATTGTTCCTGTCAGAAGGTTCAAACAGGCCAAAGCCACCTTGGAGGGGTGGTGAAGAAGAGGGAAAGGAAAAGAACCTTTAATAAATTAGAGAGATTAAAATTGAATGTAGTGTGCCTCCAAGAAGTACATATTAAAAAGCAAGACAGCAAACTATTAAAATATCCCAAAACTGGGAAGTTATATTGTTCATTAGCACGAAAAGAAAAGGGGGGTGGCTCTATACATTAAAGAAGCAATAAAGGCTAAACAAGTTTTTGCAGATGAAGAGGGAAGAATATTGATGTTAGAGGTAACAATAAAGCAAAAACAGATATTGCTGGTAGGGATATATGTGCCTAATAATAATGAATTTTACAAAAAACTCCACAATTTTTTTTAAAAAACTGGAATATGAAAATGTTTGTATGCATTTTTAGAGTATTATAGTAAGTTATATACTAGGCATATGATTGATGATACAGAGATAGAAAGATATTTACAACAACAAAATATTTGTGAGCTTACAGAAAATCAAAGAGAAGAACTGAATCAATTAATTACTTCAGAGGAAATTTTCAGAGCAATTAAGCAACTTAAAATTGGTAAAGCATCAGGTACAGATGGTTTAACAGCTGTTTATTATAAAAATTTACAAAATGAGATGGTTGAACCACTTAAAGAGTTATTTAATAAAATTCAAATGGGAGGAGATGTTCCCCCTTCATGGAGGACAGCCTTTATTTCATTAATACCGAAGGAAGATCGAGATGGTATTAAAGCAGAGAATTATAGGCCTATATCACTTTTAAATACTGATTATAAGATATTTGCCAAGATACTTGCTAATAGATTAATGCCAGTGATGAATCAAATAATTCATAATGATCTGTCAGGATTTATTAAGGGTAGGCAGATGAGATATACTGTGAGGCAAATTGTAAATTTACTTGAATATTTGGAACGAAACAACCAAGTCTCAGCGGCGTTCTTTTTTTTTTTTTTGGATGCTGAAAAAGCTTTTGATAGATTGGATTGGCAGTTTTTATTTAAAGTAATAGAAAAAATGCAATTTAGGGATTATTTTATCCATGCAATTAAAGCAATATATCAGAAGCAAACAGCAAAAATAATAGTAAATGGTGGGTTAACAGAAACTTTTAAAATTGGGAAAGGGACGAGACAGGGATATCCCCTGTCTCCATTACTTTTTATTTTAACTTTAGAAATTCTTCTGAATAAAATACGTGGTTCCGATCGAAGAAAGGGAATTAGAGTTAAACATCAAGATTACAAATTAAGAGCTTTTGCAGATGACTTGGTTGTTACTGTATCTCAACCAATATACTCAGCTACTGGTTTAAAAGATATAATTGGTCAGTACGGCAAAGTATCTGGATTTAAGGTGAATCAGCAAAAGACAAAGATGATAACTAAAAATATGAATATACAACAAAAAGAAGAGTTAGAAAGAACTACAGGTTTTGAAATCGTTAAAAAGGTTAAATATTTAGGAATATATATTACAGCTTCAAATGTCAAATTATACAAAAATAACTATGAGGTATTGTGGCAGAAGGTATGGAAAGAAATGGAGAGTTGGAAGAAGTTACAACTATCCCTGTTGGGAAGAATAGCGGTTATAAAAATGAATGTTTTGCCCAGGTTTCTATTTTTGTTTCAAATGATACCGGTGCTTAAGAATGACATCAAATTACAGGAATAGCAAAAGGGGGTTAATAACTTTGTATGGATGGGCAAAAAGCCAAGAATAAAATTAAAAATAATGCAGGATATAAGGAAAAGGGGGGGGTCTTAAAATGCCTAATTTAAAATTGTATTATGAAGCAGTTGTCTTATCATTAATTACTGATTGGATTAATTTGACTGAGGAAAGAGTTTTGAATATAGAAGGTTATGGTTTGTTATATGGGTGGCATGCCTATTTATTATATGATAAGAAAGTAGATAAAATATTTAAAAATAATATAATTAGAAATGCATTATTGAGGGTCTGGAGGAAATATCAATATAAATTAGATGGAAAGATTCCAATATGGGCAATCCCGAGACACATGATAGAAAATATAAATATATATCAAAAGATGGAGGTAGTTACCTATAAAGAACTTTTTTGTATGGAAAAGGGGGAATTACAATTAAAATCCAGAGAAAAGATGGGGGAAGAAGGGAAAAATTATACATGGTTCCAATATGGACAATTACAAGCTAGATGGAAACTAGATCAAAAAATAGGTGTTAAGCAAACTGAGGATAATTTGTTAAAACAAATGAGAGATCAAGGCCAACAGCATATTAAGAGGTTGTATAATGTATTAGTAGAAATAGACTCAGAGACTGAATTGGTTAAGGATTGTATGATTAAGTAGGCACAAAATTTTCAGCAACCAATAATGTTGGAAACTTGGGAAAGAATTTGGGTGAGGAATGTTAAAGAATTTGGGTGAGGTGGCATGCTAAAAATAGGAGGCTTAGGGGCTTTTTAATTAGTTGTTTTAAGAAATTTTTTAAGGGGAGTTTTAATGGGGATTTTAAGGGTTGGGAGGAGGGATTACGGGGTAGGGGAGAGAACCCGTCGGGAGGGGGTGGGAGGTTAGGGCGGTATTGGGAGTAGCCCGCCGGGTGGGGAGCCAGTCCTGCGCTCGTGGCGGTTTAGTAATGGGTTCGGAGGTTATAGGGGGGGATTACGTTCCTTTTGGTGAGGGTGGTTCCATTTGCACGGTAAGTGGGAGGGGCAGATATGGCGGAAGGGGGGGACCGCATCGTTTTGGGGGGGCGCGCGCTTGATGTCTGCAGGCGATCGCGCGGCCCGGTCCTCCTTCTCCCGTCCCGGATGGTCAAGACCCTCAGAGCCTGGGCCTTCGTCTGATGTTATGCAACGCACGGTCCGTGGTAATAAGGCCCCTAGTACATGATCAGATTCAGGGGGGTGCCGCGGATATTATAGGCGTTACGGAGAACTGGTTGGGCACTGAAGGGGGCGTGCCCCTGGTCGAGATGTGCCCACCGGGTTTCCGTGCATTCCATCAGCCGAGGGCCCAGGGTAGGGGTGGTGGGGTGGCGGTTGTTATTAAAGAGAGTCTAGAGCCGAGGAGACCACTGTACCTCAGATTGCCGGGTGTGAATCCTCTTTGTGAGGTGGGGTCATAGGTGTCAGATGGGCTTGCTGGTCACGTACCTGGCTCCTTGCTGCGTGACAGCCGCCCTGCCCGACCTCCTGGAGGTGCTGGCTGGGGTGGTAGTTGAGACCCCAGACTTTTAGTCATGGGGACTTTAACTGCCATCTTCCGCTCGCCATCGATGGCAGCTCGGGAGTTCTTGGCTTCCATGACGGCCTTGGACCTGACCCAAGTAGTTGATGGCCCTACTCACATTGGGGTGGCACTCTGGACCTGATTTTGTCTCTGGTCAGTGGTTGAGAGATCTGGACTTAAAGGAAATAGTCATTGAACCTTTGTCATGGTCAGATCACTCTCCTCTTCGCCTGGACTCTCTGACCGCCATTCACCACCGCAGGGAGACGGAGCCGTCGTTGGTTCCGTCCCAGGCGCCTGATGGACCCGGATGGGTTCGGACGGAGCTTGGGCCATTTCCTGAGGGTCTGGCTCACGGCTCGGTTGAGGAACTTGTTGCCTGGGGCGGCCGGGGCGGGGGCCTTAGACCGTGCCGTGCCTTTGCGGCCTCTGACCCGGCGCAGGACCCAACCGGCTCCTTGGTTCTCCGAGGAGCTGAGAAGGATGAAGTGCCGGAGAAGACGCCTAGAGAGCTCCTGGAGGTCTAGTCGTTCAGAAGCTGATCGGACACTAGTGAAGTCCTATACTAGGACTTACCTAGTGGCATTGAGGGAAGCGAGGCGTAGCTACGCCTCCTCCCTCATTGCATCGGCAGATAACCAGCCGCCCTGTTTGGGTGACCCGCTCCCTCCTACACCAGGGGAGCGGGATGACCGTGCAGGGACGTGCTGAGGAGTTTAACGTTATCTATACGATAAAATCGCTCAGCTTCGGGATGGTTTGGACCAAGATTGCGGTGATACGGGTGAGACGGCTGAGGTGGTCTTGGTGACATTTTATGGGATGAGTTTGACCCTGTTGCTCCGAGGACATGGACAGGTTGTTGGGGAGGCTGAATGCCACCACATGTTTACTGGACCCGTGCCCCTCCTGGTTGGTGCTGGCCACGCAGGAGGTGACCGAGGCTGGCTCCAGGCGATTACGAGTGCTTCTTTGGTGGAGGTGTCTTTCCGGCCGCCTTGAAAGAGGCGGTGGTGAGGCCCTCCTCAAGAAGCCTTCCTGACCCGCTGTTTTAGGTAATTATCGTCGGTCTCAACCCTTCGCGCGAAGGTTGTTGAGAGTATGGTGGCATATCAGTTTCCCTTACACCTGGATGAAACTGTCTATCTAGACCCGTCCAGTCCGGTTTCCGCCCGGTTACAGCACGGAGACGGCTTTGGTCGCGTTGGTGGATGATCTCTGGAGGCCAGGATAGGGGTTGTTCCTCTGCCCTGGTCCTATTAGACCTCTCAGCGGCTTTCGATACCATCGACCATGGTATCCTGCTGCGCCGGTTGGAGGGATTGGGAGTGAGGCACCGTTTATCGGTGGTTCTCCTCCTATCTCTCCGACCGGTCGCAGTCGGTGTTGACAGGGGCAGAGGTCGGCCCCGAGGCCCTCACTTGTGGGTGCCGCAGGGATCGATCCTCTCGCCTTCTGTTCAACATCTACATGAAGCCGCTGGGTGAGATCATCAGTGGGTTCGGTGTGAGGTACCAGCTGTACGCGGATGACACCCAGCTGTACTTTTCCACACCGACCACCCCAACGGTTATCAAGTGCTGTCCCGGTGCCTGGAGGCCGACGGGTCTGGATGGGGAGAAACAGGCTCAAGCTCAATCCTCCAAGACAGAGTGGCTGTGGATGCGGCATCCCGGTACAGTCAGCTAAATCCGCTGCTGACCATCGGTGGCGAGTCATTGGCCCCGATGGAGAGGGTGCGCAACTTAGCGTCCTCCTGGATGAACGGCTGTCTCTAGAAGATCATTTGACGGCCGCCCAGGAGAGCGTTCTACCAGGTTCGCCTGGTGCGCCAGTTGCGCCTTTCTGGACCGGGAGGCCCTTTGCACGGTCACTCACGCCTGTGACGTCTCGCCTGGATTACTGCAACGCTCTACATGGGGCTTCCTTGAAGGGCATCCGGAGGCTGCAGTTAGTTCAGAATGCGGCTGCGCGGGATAGAGGGAGCCCTCGTGGCTCCCGTGATAACACCCATCCCGAGGCTGCACTGGCTACCTGTGGCCTTCGGGTGCGCTTCAAGGTTTTGGTGACCACCTTTAAAGCGCCCATGGCATAGGGCGGGTTATCGGGACCGCCTACTGCGACCAGATACCTCTCACCGACCCGTGCGCTCTCACAGAGAGGACTCCTCAGGGTGCCGTCAGCTAGGCAGTGTCGGTTGGCGCCAGGAAGGGCCTTCTGGGGGCTCCCACCCTCTGGAACGAACTCCCCCCAGGACTCCGTCAACTTCCTGACCTTCGAACCTTCCGTCGCGAGCTCAAGACACATTTATTCATCTGTGCAGGACTGGCTTAGATTTTTAAATTTAGAGGGGTTTTAAATTGATTTTAATATTTATATTTGATATTTATATTTTTATTTTTAATAATTCGGGCGTTAGAATAAGTTTTTTAAGGATTATTTTAATTTGTATATTGATATTGATGTTTTATATGCCTGTAAACTGCCCTGAGTCCTTTGGGAGATAGGGCGGTATATAAATTCGAATAATAAATAAATAAATAAATAATAAATTTACACAAGCGCAAAATATGAGAGAAAATTTTTATAAGATGTTTTACAGATGGCATTTAGACCCCAAAAAGTTGTCATGTATGTATCCTAATGTACAGGCTAAATGTTGGAGATGCGATTGTGAAGATGCCACTTATTACCATATATGGTGGACTTGTAAAAAAGTTAAAGCATTTTGGATTAAAGTATGGTGGATCATGCAGAATATTTTGAAAAAGAAGATTAAGTTTACTCCGCAGTTCTTTCTACTAGGAATAATTATGGATTGTACAGCTATAGAGACTAAATTGATTTTGAACTTAATAACAGCCGCAAGACTTTTGATTGCTCAATATTGGAAGAAAGAAGAATTACCTACAATTGAATAATGGACACGCAAAGTATCAAATCTGGCAGAAATGGCAAAAATCTCTGCTTACTTGAAAGACTATACACAAGAAAAATATATTTTAGAATGGAAAATGTGGATTGATTATATTCAAAATAAGTATCAGATAAAAAAATATCGAATAGCATATGAGTAAATTTAGGAAATATTTTGTATTAGATATATTTCTGAAGGAGAGGGGAATTGAGAGTGTGATTAAGTGTGGAGTGACTAGAGATTATAATTTAGGAATTATTTTGGATTATGATTGTTAGTTTTGATACCCTGAATTTTGTTCTGGGAAGTCGGGGTGGGGGTGGGGCGTAAGGGGAGGGAACTGGGAGGGTTTGAGGTAGAGATGGAGTGATGGTTAATGTACAGGATTATTGAAGATGTATAAATATAATTAATGTAGGGTCGGGTCTGCCCAGTTACCATTTTAGAATGGTGGGAGGGAGAAAAGAGAGAGTAGGAGTAGGAAAGAGGAGAAGAGGAAGGAGGTAGAAGAGGAGAAGGTGGTGAGTGGAGGAGAGAGATGTAGATAAGAGAAGGAGAGGAAGGTCTGGAAAGTAAAAGAAGGTAGAAGAGGGAAGAGTGTTAAAAAGGGGGGTGGTGACTGGGCAAGCCCGACTAATTGTATATAACTGTACATTGGATGAATTATTTGATATGATTGTAAAAATAAAACTTTAAAAAAAAATAAAAAAAATGTTTGTATGGCAGATTTCAACACGATTGTAGGTACAGAATTGAACTGTAAGAATAGCAGAACTGGTAAAAAAAAACAGAAAAATGCTTCAGAAACTTTCTTTAAAACGATGGAAGAAATAGGAATGCAAGATGCATGAAGAGACAGCCACCCTATGAAAAACCAATATTCATTCTATTCCAATAGGCATAAATTGTGGTCTAGAATAGGTATGGTATGGATGATAGCAGAATTGAAAGCATGCATACAGGAGATAGAAATGGAATCAAATGAGTGGGCAGACCACAACCCTATGAAGGTTATATGGAAAGGGCAAAAAAGAAAATGGACATGGACATTGAATCAAACAAAACTGCAAGAAAAAGAATTCATACAAAAGACAGAAAAAGAATTGGACTTTTTTTAAAAAAAGAAAATGGAAGGAAGAAATTTCCTTACAAACTGTATGGGATATTGTTAACTCAGGGACTAGCCATAACATACATGGGAAAGAAAAATAATAAGAAGCAAAATAATATGTTAGAAGAAGAATGTCAAAGACTGGAACTAGAATTACAATGAGAACCACACACACAAAAATGGAATTGAAAAATCGAATAGATATAATAAAGTATAAAATGAACTTATTGGAGAAGGATAACCTTGGGCCTCTGGTGGCTCAGACTGCTAAGACAGTCTGTTATTAACACAGCTGCTTGCAATTACTGCAGGTTCAAGTCCCACCAGGCCCAGGGTTGACTCAGCCTTCCATCCTTTATAAGGTAGGTAAAATGAGGACCCAGATTGTTGGGGGCAATAAGTTGACTTTGTATATAATATACAAATGGATGAAGACTATTGCTTAACATAGTGTAAGCCACCCTGAGTCTTCGGAGAAGGGCGGGATATAAATGCAAATAAAAAAAAAGGAAGAATTGGCACTTAAAATTAAAAGTGCAAAAAAAATTTTGAGAATGCAAACAAACCTGGTAGATGGTTGGCCTATAAGTTAAAAAAAGAGGGGGGTACTGATACACTGTCTAAGCAATGAGGAAGGTACACTTCATTATCAAAACAAGGAGAAAAAAGTAATTATAAAAGAATGCTATGAAAAATTATATGATAAGGAGGAAATTTTGGATAATAAAATGCAACAATATTTGGAACAGTCTGATCTCCCTAAGGTACCAGATACAGTCAAAGATATGCTAAACCAGCACATAACTGTTTGAAGTGACAGAAGCAATTAAGAGGCAGAAAAATAAAAAAAACACCAGGGCCGGATGGATTACAGGCAGAATTTTATAAAAAATTAGAAGAGGTACAAAGTCCAGTGATGGTGGAAGTCCATCCATGAAGTATTACTGGAAGTGAAAATACTGAACTCATGGTTGGATGCAAATATCACCCTTATCCTGAAAGATGACTTAGATCTAATGCACATAAAGAACTATAGGCCAATATCTTTATTGAATGCAGACTACAAAATATACGCTTCAATAATAGCAGAGAGACTAAAAAGATATCTGAATGAATTTATACATACAGACCAGAATGGATTCTTGCAAAAAAGTCAGATTAAAAACAACATGAGAATGATCTTAAACACCCCGGGGGAAAAATGGCGTTGCTGTTCTTAGATGCACAGAAAGCTTTTGATATAATTGGCAATTTATGTTGGCACAATTAGAATATATGGACTTTGGGGAGAAATTTATTAATATGATCAGAGCAAACTACTGTGAACAATCAGCAAGGGTAATAGTTAATGGAGACACGACTGAGAATTTTGATATAAAGAAAAACACAATACAGGGATGTCCACTGTCCCCATTGCTATTTATATTGATAATGAAAGTCATTATCAATATCCAAAAAGAAATATCCAAAAAGAAGAAGAAATAAGAGGAAATAGAAATTAAAAAAGAACAATACAAATTACAGGCATTTGCTGATGATTTCGTTTTTATATTAGAAGACCCCTTAGAGACTGGACTGAAGTTTATTTAAAAAAAGAAGAAGAAGAATATGGGGAAGTAGCGGGACTGAAAATAAATAAAGATAAGACAAAGATCTTCGTCAAGAATGCTACAGACTGTTAGATTAATCAAGAAGATTAATGGAAAGAATTAACATACAGATAGTTAAAAATATGAAATACTTAGGTTAAATTAACAGCAAAATATGGAACAATTAAAGAGGATAATTATATGAAATTACTGAGGGAAATTAAACAGCATTTGGAGAAGTGGAACTACAACTTTCACTGTCAGGAAGAATAGCAACCATAAAAATGAATATCTTGCCAAAAATTCTATACCTATTCCAGACTATACCAAAAAAATTGGAGAAAAAATATTTTGAGGAATTAAACAAAACAATATTAAGATTTGTTTGGTGAGGGAAGAAAACAAGGATATGTATGAAAACGTTGCAGGAAACTAAAAAAAAGGGGGGGGGTTGGACTCCCAGATTGGGAATTATATTACCAGGCCTTGGTGATCACGTGGGTGAGATAATAGATTAATCTGAGACATGTAAGACTACTAATGTTAGAAGGGCATGATCTTCAATTAGGATGGCACCAGTGGTGGGTTTCTACCAGTTCTGCCCAATTCTACCGAATAGGTAATAACTTTAGGGACTAGTTCTCCGAACTGGTAGTAAGGGCAGCCTGGCCATGCCCATGAACCAGTTCCCCGGTTGCTGCTTGCTCGCCCACCTGATGCGTCCAAGAAGCCTCTCGGCTGCCTGGCCAAAGGTGCTAAAAAGTCCTTCAGCTGGTGAGAAGAAAACTGGCATACGCAAAAATGGCAGCAGCAACCAGAGGTCTTTTTGGTGCCCTGCACCGAAAGGTGGAAAAGAAGCCTCTTGGCTTCCAAGTTCATCAGCAGGCTCAGTCCCTTCACAGGGTTGCTTTTTCTCCATGCCCAAGAAAGATCAAAAGGCCTAGAGCAGCCTTTAAGGAGAAAGTTGACATATCCACCTAGACGAGGTAAAATAAACAAACCACTGTGGCAAGGAGACCCCCTGAAGCTTCCAGCATTGCAGCCGCCCCCCCCCCTGCAGCTTGGAGCTCCAAGCAGAAGTGGTCCTTGGCTGTTGCGAAGAAGCAGCAGCTCCAGGTGCGCCACACCCACTTCATTCTCTTTGAGAGCAGCTTAGCAAAGCTGCTCTCAAAGAGAATGAAGCAGGCATGGTGCACCCGGAGCTGCCACTTCTTCGCAACAGCCGAGAACAGAAGAGTTCGCTCAGGAGTGATGCTGGCGAGGAAGGCGGCCAGATCCTCCACATAGCCCGAGCTCTCTGGGATGGGTAAACAAGTGTGGGGAGGTGAAGGGGAGCGGGCTCATCCCACCATGTGTTGGTCATGCCCACTCAGTCATCTCCTCTCCTAGCCTCTCCCACAGAACCGGTAGTAAAAAAGTTTAGAACCCACCCCTGGCTGGGGTTGGTATTCTTTGGTATGGGAAGAACAAATTACATAGTTATTTCCAGAGACATTATGTTAGAAATGTATTGTTATCTGTTTCGCTTAAAATAAAGGAACAACACTATTTGAAAATTCCAATCTTGCTTTCTACGATGGAGGCACTGGTACATCCTAATATTGTCAATATGGGAAAAATTGTAAGATACAATGACATTTTGAATGGTGAAGGGGAATTAAAAACTAAACAGGAACTCAGTAGGCAAGGAATAGAAATTGCATGGTAGCCACAAATACAAATACAATCGCGTTTTGAGAAAGATGCAAAAATGTACGACTTTAATAAAGAACCAGAAGTAGATCAGATATTAATTGGAACAGATAATAAATTGATAAAGAAATTATATGGTTAATTATTGAGCATTAAATTAGAAAGTGAGCAGGTAAAGGAGACAGTTATCATCTGTACGCTGATGATACTCAGCTGTACTTTTCCACCCCGGACCACCCCAACGAAGCGGTCGAAGTGCTGTCCCGGTGCCTGGAAGCTGTACGGGTCTGGATGGGGAGAAACAGACTCAAGCTCAATCCCTCCAAGACGGAGTGGCTGTGGATGCCGGCATCCCGGTACAGTCAGCTGCATCCGCAGCTGACTGTTGGGGGGAAAGTTAGTGGCCCCAAAGGAGGCGGTTCGCAACTTGGGTGTCCTCCTGGACGGACGGCTGTCTTTTGATGAACACCTGGCGGCCGTCGCCAGGAGGGCCTTTTACCAGGTTCGCCTGGTTCGCCAGTTGCGTCCCTTCCTTGATCGGGATGCCTTATGCACGGTCACTCACGCTCTGGTTACGTCTAGGCTGGATTATTGCAATGCTCTCTACATGGGGCTGCCCTTGAGGTGCACCCGGAGGCTGCAGCTAGTCCAGAATGCGGCTGCGCGAGTAGTAACGGGAGCCGCTCGTGGCTCCCACGTGACATCGCTGCTCCGTAGCTTGCACTGGCTTCCTGTGGTCTTTCGGGTGCGCTTCAAGATTTTGGTAACTATCTTTAAAGCGCTCCATGGCTTAGGACCCGGGTACTTACGAGACCGCCTGCTGTTACCTTTTGCCTCCCACCGACCCGTACGCTCGCACAGAGAGGGTCTCCTCAGGGTGCCGTCCGCCAAACAGTGTCGGCTGGCGGCCCCCAGGAGTAGGGCCTTCTCTGTGGGGGCAGTGACGCTCTGGAACGAACTTCCCCCCGGTCTGCGTCAAGTGCCCGATCTTCGGACCTTCCGTCGTGAGCTCAAAACATATTTATTCATTAAAGCGGGACTGGCATAATTAGTGATGTATTTTAATTGGGTTTAATATTTTTTAACTTTTTAATTTAAATTTTAATAATCGGCCTTTAAAATTTGCTCTTTTTAATTGTTGTTTTAAACTGTATATATCTTTGTTTTTACTTTGGCTGTACACCGCCCTGAGTCCTTCGGGAGAAGGGCGGTATAAAAATTTAATAAAATAAAATAAATAAATAAATAAATAACAATGATTGCTTGGGCTAAGAATTTTGGACACACAATAGAATTAGATAAATGGCAGAAACAATAGGATAGGAATGTAAAAATGACAATGTCAACCGCATATAAAGAAAATATGTATAAAATGTTTTATAGATGGCACTTTGTGGCTAAAATGGTTGGCTAAAATGTATAAAGACAGATCAACCAAATGTTGGAAATGTAACCAAACACCAGGTTCATACTACCACATATGGTGGACATGTCCCAAAAGTAAAAAATATTGGTCGAAAATACATATTTCGCTGGAAAAAATGACAGAAACATATTGAATTGAGACCAGAGACATGTTTGTTGGGCATTCTACTGGAAAAATATGACAAAAAGCCTACATATTTGATTTTACATGTACTGACTGTGGCTAGGATTGTATTTGTGCAACAATGGAAGTGTGAGAAGATCGTGTGAGATGAGAGAGTGATTCAGAAAATAATGGAATGGACAGGAATGGGCAGATTAATGCTTTTTATCAAGGACAGAGAAGAAACTGAATATTTTCTGACTTGGGATGTATTTTATTAATGGCTAGAGAATAGAAACATAAGTTAGGAAAGAGGAGATATAAGAAGAGAAAATGTTACTATGGAGATGTTTATGATGATGTTATGTACTATTGTAATTTTCGTTTTTGTTTTTTACATTTATATCCCGCCCTTCTCCGAAGACTCAGGGCGGCTTACATTGTGTAAGGCAAATTATCTTGATATAGAGTTATATTATCAATGTTATTTTAATGAATTATCAATGTTATTGTAATGAATACAACAATAAGTATGCGAACTATGAATTTTCAAATAACTGTACCCAGTTCACATACTGTTTGATGAAGATGAAAAGTATTATAAATAAAATAAATAAAACTTTTGCAAAAAAAAGGGAAAAAAAAGGAAACATCCGAGTGGGCAATTGAAGGCTATTTTCCACCGATCTCTTTCCTTTATGCATACCTAGTAATATGTCCCAGCTTCTGCCAACCTAGCAGTTTGAAAGCACATAAAAAATGCAAGTAGAAAAATAGGGACCACCTTTGGGGGGAAGGTAACAGCATTTTGTGCACCTTTGGCATTTAGTCATGCCGGCCGCATGACCACAGAGACATCTTCGGACAGCACTGGCTCTTCAGCTTTGAAACGGAGATGAGCACTGCCCCCTAGAGTTGGGAATGACTAGCACATATGTGCAAGGGGAACCTTTATCTTTAATCTACACATAGACAGAGGGACCTATCTTTTTTCTCCAAAGTTAGTCCAGGTGCCACTATTTGTGACTCTGCCAGTTGAATTAAGCCCTGTGCCAGGTTCTTGTCTATAAAGGCTTGAAATTGGTCTAATTCCTTTGGAGTCATAGGGTATATTTTTGGCTTAGGCAGTTTGGCCCCCAGTACAATTTCTTTTTTTAATTTTTAATTTTTATAAAAATGTCAAATCAATGCGTGAACAGTGGTGGCATGTGGGCACCATGCATTCCAATACAAATACAACTGACTGGGTTAAACATTATTACATTCAATCACCTTATGTATTTCTAATAATAATACACATCCATATTAGATTGCAATCTATCATTATTTAAGTATTCCACCTATTTCTCATTGTTACTTTCATTTTATCAAATAGAAATGCATACATTAATATTCCCTTTATTTCTATCATTTACTCTAGTTATTAATCATATCACCCTATCTTAAAAGGCTTTTTCTTTCTTTCTTTCTTTCTTTCCTGTCTTCTAATCATATCACCTGCCTAAAAAAAGAGAAAAGAAAAAAAAGAAAATAGAGAGGGAGAATAAGAAAAAGACAACTCAAAACAGTAATTAAAAAATGGAATCATCCATTCATCATCACTTGCCCGCTTAATTTAATTTAATTTAATTTAATTTTTTTTTTTATTCAAAAAGTTTTACAAAATTTTTTTTCCCCTTTCCCCCCCTCCTCCCCCCTCCCTTCACAACCCCCCTCCCCCCCCGACTTCCCGGAACGAGCACAAGGTATAGTTAAAAATAAAACAAACATATGCTAAAAAATTTTCGTCCCAACTTAATTATACCCCTACAATCATCAATTCCTAACTTCCCCAAAACAATCAAAATAATACATCATAATCATTCAAAACAGTCTGATAACTCTTAGTCTGATATCTACGTTGAATATAGTCAATCCATTTTTCCCATTCCTTTAAGTATCTTTCTTGCGTATTGTCTTTCAAAAAGGCTGATATCTTCGCCATCTCAGCCAAATTGGCAACTTTCAATATCCATTCTTCTATTGTAGGTACTTCTTTTTTCTTCCAATATTGTCCTATTAGTAATCTTGCTGCAGTTATTAGATTTAAAATCAATTTAGTCTCAATTACTGTGCTATCCGTAATAATTCCCAACAAGAAAAATTGCAGGAACTTTATCTTCTTTTCAAAACATTTTGTAAAATCCACCAAATTTTTATCCAAAAGGCCTTTATGTCCTTACAAGTCCACCAAATGTGAAAATATGTAGCGTCATCACAATTACATCTCCAACATTTTGCTTGCATATCTGGATACATACACGATAATTTTTAGGATCTAGATGCCATCTATAAAACATTTTATAAAAATTTTCCTCAGATTCTGTGCCTGCGTGAATTTAACATTTCTAACCCAAATTTTTCCCAAGTTTCCAATAATATTGGCTCCTGAAAATTTTGTGCCCACTTTATCATACAGTCCTTTACCAAGTCCCTTTCAGAATCTATTTCAAGTAACACATTATACAATCTCTTTATATGCTCCTGAGACTGATTTCTAATTTGCTTTACCAAATTTTCCTCGTTCTGGTCTATACCAATTTTCTGATCTCCCTTCCATCTAGCACGTAGTTGCTCATATTGAAACCAAGTATAATTTTCCTTCCTCTCTTAATACTTGCAGAGATTTTAACTGCAAATTACCTCTTTCAGTATACAAAAGATCTTTATATGTAATCATTTCCTGATTCTGTTCTATGTTTATATTTTCTATTGTATGTCTAGGACTTGCCCATATAGGAACCTTATAATTTAGTTTATAAGAGTATTTTTTCCAAACACGCAGAAGGGCATTTCTTAGCACATGATTTTTAAAGGCCTTATCCACTTTTTTGTCATAAATTAAATATGCATGCCATCCATATAGCAAATCATAACCTTCTATATTCAAAATTCTGTCCTCTGTTAAATTAAACCAATCACTTATTGCAGAGAGAGCAGCTGCTTCATAATATAATTTAAAATTAGGCATTTTAAACCTCCCTTTCCGAGAATCTTGAATTATTTTCATTTTAACCCTAGCTTTTTACCTTCCCATATAAATTTGTTAATTCCTTCTGCCATTCCTCAAGATTCTTATCTTTCTTAATTATTGGTATCATCTGAAAGAGGAATAAAATCTAGGTAAAACATTCATTTTAATAGCAGCAATTCTCCCCAGCAAAGATAATTGCAATTTTTTCCAAACAATCAACTCCTTCTGAACTTTTTGCCATAAAACCTCATAGTTATTCTTATACAATTTCACATTTGACGATGTAATATAAACCCCTAAGTACTTAACCTTCTTTACAATTTCAAATCCTGTTACTTCCTCTAGTTTTTCTTTCTGTTGTCTGGCCATATTTTTTATTATCACTTTTGTCTTTTTCTGATTTACCTTAAACCCTGAGACATTCCCATATTGATCAATTATTTCCAACAAAGATTTACTAGAATTTATAGGGTTTGTTAAAGTAATCACCAAATCATCTGCAAAAGCTCTTAACTTATATTCATATTGTCTAACTCTAATTCCCTCTATCTCCTTTACTTCTCGTATTTTATCCAATAATGGTTCTAGAGTTAAAATAAACAATAATGGTGATAAAGGACATCCCTGTCTTGTTCCTTTCGCAATCTTAAAAGGTTCTGTTAAGCTACCATTGATTATAATCTGTGCTGTTTGCTCTCCATAAATTGCCCTAATTATTCTTAAAAAACCATCTCCAAATTGCATCTTTTCTATTAATTTAAATAAAAAATCCCAATGCAATCGATCAAAAGCTTTCTCTGCATCGAGAAAAATAAATGCTGCTGGAATAAAATTTTCTTTTCTAAGTACTCCAGTAAATTAACAATCTGCCTAACATTATTCCTCATCTGTCTCCCTTTTATAAATCCAGATTGATCATTATGAATTCTTCGCTGCAGAATCAACATTAATCTATTAGCTATTATTTTAACAAAATCTTATAATCATTATTTAAAAGTGAGATTGGCCTATAATTCCCAGGTTTAGAACAATCCTGTTCCTCTTTGGTATCAATGAAATAAAAGAGGTTCTCCATGAGGGGAATTCCCCTCCTAGTTGTATCTGATTAAATAATTCCTTAAGTGGACCTAACATCTCATCCTGTAAATTCCTATAATAACTAACTGTAGCCCATCCGTACCAGGAGTTTTCCCATTTTAATTGTTTAATTACCAAAATAATTTCTTCCGAGGTTATAGGCCGATTCAGTTCATCCGTTTGTTCTAAAGTTAAATTTTAACCTTATATTCCTTCAAATAATTATCAATATCCCTATTCAATATATTATCTTTAAGATATAAATTTGTATAATATTCTAAAAAGCTTTTTAATTTTATCCTGTTGATATCTCTTTACCTTTATATTCTATTTTTCTATAGTACGTTGTTTTTGTCTTTTCCTTAAAGTATATGCTAACCACCTACCAGGTCTATTTGCATTACAAAAGTATTATGTTTGGCATATTGTATATTTGTTGCCACCTGATCAGCCATTATCATATTAAATTGATTCTGTAGTAACTTTATTGCATCTTTAAGTTTTTGATCATGTGGATTATGTATTAATAATTGTTGTTTCTTATAAATTTCCTCTTCTAAATACCTACGCTGTCTTTGTTGCTTATTTCTCTGTCTATTATTAAGATATATTAATACACCTCTCATAAAAGCCTTACTGGAGTCCCAAACCATTTCTATCGATGTTTCATTATTCAAATTATAATCAAAAAATTCTTTCATCTGCTTTTTACATTGATTTACATTATCCTGATATCTAAACAAATTTTCATTTAATCTCCAAGTTCTTCTACCCTCTTTTCCATATTGCAATTCCATCCAAACAGGACTATGATCAGACAAACATCTTGGAAATATCTTAGTTTTCTTAACCCTAAAAAGCAAATCATTAGAAATTAAAATAAAATCAATACGTGAGAAGGATTGATGCCTATCAGAGAAAAAAAGTATAGTCTCTTTCCTCCAAATTCCGCAGTCTCCATACATCTCTTAACTCGAAATCTTCTATCATATCAAAAAAGGATTTAGGCAGCTTTGCATGTGCAGGTATCTTCTTGGAAGAAATTCTCTTGTCCTTTCGTGTATCTATTACTCCATTCCAATCTCCCAATATAATGCACGATTTATAATCCCATAGAATCAACTTATCATATAACATTCTATAAAAATTTTCTTGTTGCTGATTGGGTGCATATATACCAAGCAAAAGAGTCCTTTTTGTTTCTATTATAAGTTCAATAGCAATATATCTTCCGTGAATATCTGCCTCTATTAACTTGGCTGGTATATCTTTTCTCAAATAAACCACTATGCCATGTTTTTTCTCCAAAGCTGAAGCAACAAAATGTTTACCTAACTTTGAGTTTATTAGGTACTTTTGATCTGATAATTTAATATGCGTTTCTTGTAAGCAAATAACATCATTTTTAAATTGTTTCAAATAATGAAATATTTTTCTTCTCTTCTGAGCTGAATTCAAACCATTGACATTCCAAGTCAAGATTTTATTTGCCATTACTGGGCTGCTGAAGCTTTTGAGCAATCAACTGAAGATCGTCCTCCCGTATCTTCGGCCATGCTCCTCCCACCGCTTCTGTAGCAGAATCCTGAACTTTACTTTGAGTTTGTTGCTCCTTTTCTTTACGCTTAAGGGCTCCCCTCGTCAGTCTTTGTTCTCGTGGTTGTTCCTCTGATGGTAACATCACTGGAATCACCTCAGCTTCCACACCCATTTGAGTCTCTTGAATTCTTTTTTCTATTATTTCTATTTCAAGTTTCAGCACTGTAGAAAGAAAATCTTTGGCCTTAAGCACTGTGTCAATACGATATCTCCTTCCCTGATAATACACTGTCAAGCCAACTGGAACCTCCCATCTAAATTGAATCTGGTATTTCTTAAGTGGACCTAACATCTCATCCTGTAAATTCCTATAATAACTAACTGTGAGCCCATCCGTACCAGGAGTTTTCCCATTTTAATTGTTTAATTACCAAAATAATTTCTTCCGAGGTTATAGGCCGATTCAGTTCATCCGTTTGTTCTAAAGTTAAATTTTTAACCTTATATTCCTTCAAATAATTATCAATATCCCTATTCAATATATTATCTTTAAGATATAAATTTGTATAATATTCTAAAAAAGCTTTTTTAATTTTATCCTGTTGATATCTCTCTTTGCCTTTATATTCCATTTTTTCTATAGTACGTTGTTTTTGTCTTTTCCTTAAAGTATATGCTAACCACCTACCAGGTCTATTTGCGTTACAAAAAGTATTATGTTTGGCATATTGTATATTTGTTGCCACCTGATCAGCCATTATCATATTAAATTGATTCTGTAGTAACTTTATTGCATCTTTAAGTTTTTGATCATGTGGATTATGTATTAATAATTGTTGTTTCTTATAAATTTCCTCTTCTAAATACCTACGCTGTCTTTGTTGCTTATTTCTCTGTCTATTATTAAGATATATTAATACACCTCTCATAAAAGCTTTACTGGAGTCCCAAACCATTTCTATCGATGTTTCATTATTCAAATTATAATCAAAAAATTCTTTCATCTGCTTTTTACATTGATTTACATTATCCTGATATCTAAACAAATTTTCATTTAATCTCCAAGTTCTTCTACCCTCTTTTCCATATTGCAATTCCATCCAAACAGGACTATGATCAGACAAACATCTTGGAAATATCTTAGTTTTCTTAACCCTAAAAAGCAAATCATTAGAAATTAAAATAAAATCAATACGTGAGAAGGATTGATGCCTATCAGAGAAAAAGTATAGTCTCTTTCCTCCAAATTCCAGTCTCCATACATCTCTTAACTCAAAATCTTCTATCATATCAAAAAGGATTTAGGCAGCTTTGCATGTGCAGGTATCTTCTTGGAAGAAATTCTCTTGTCCTTTCGTGTATCTATTACTCCATTCCAATCTCCCAATATAATGCACGATTTATAATCCCATAGAATCAACTTATCATATAACATTCTATAAAAATTTTCTTGTTGCTGATTGGGTGCATATATACCAAGCAAAAGAGTCCTTTTTGTTTCTATTATAAGTTCAATAGCAATATATCTTCCGTGAATATCTGCCTCTATTAACTTGGCTGGTATATCTTTTCTCAAATAAACCACTATGCCATGTTTTTTCTCCAAAGCTGAAGCAACAAAATGTTTACCTAACTTTGAGTTTATTAGGTACTTTTGATCTGATAATTTAATATGCGTTTCTTGTAAGCAAATAACATCATTTTTAAATTGTTTCAAATAATGAAATATTTTTCTTCTCTTCTGAGCTGAATTCAAACCATTGACATTCCAAGTCAAGATTTTATTTGCCATTACTGGGCTGCTGAAGCTTTTGAGCAATCAACTGAAGATCGTCCTCCCGTATCTTCGGCCATGCTCCTCCCACCGCTTCTGTAGCAGAATCCTGAACTTTACTTTGAGTTTGTTGCTCCTTTTCTTTACGCTTAAGGGCTCCCCTCGTCAGTCTTTGTTCTCGTGGTTGTTCCTCTGATGGTAACATCACTGGAATCACCTCAGCTTCCACACCCATTTGAGTCTCTTGAATTCTTTTTTCTATTATTTCTATTTCAAGTTTCAGCACTGTAGAAAGAAAATCTTTGGCCTTAAGCACTGTGTCAATACGATATCTCCTTCCTTGATAATACACTGTCAAGCCAACTGGAACCTCCCATCTAAATTGAATCTGGTATTTCTTAAGTTCTTGTGTGAAAAATGTAAAGTCCTTTCTATCCCTTAACATCTTGGGAGGAATCTCTTTCAAAACCTTCAGCTCCTGTTCTCCTATTTTCAAGTTTTTCTGAAAAGCAACTTGCAAAATTTGATTCCTCACTGTTCTTTTCAAAAAATAAACCACAATGTCTCTAGGAAGTTTCTTTTGCCTAGCAATCCAAGAATTAACTCTATAAATTTTGTCAATTTGATAAGCAACCTCTTGTGGATCAAGTCTTTACACAAGATCAAGTCTTTAACCTCTTGTGCATCTGTCTTTACACAAAAGGAAAAAACAATCCAACCTATCAAAAACAGCACTACAAAAAACAGATTAGAAACACAAGTTAAAATAGGGAAGAAAATGGTAAGTGAACACCTGTCTACCCTAGACGAGTTCAAATCACCAGGACCGGATGGATTACACCCCAAGGTTCTGAAGGAACTGGCAGACGTGATCTCAGAACCACTGAACTATATCTTTCAAAGATCCTGGAGCACAGGGGAGCTGCCAGAGGACTGGAAAAGAGCTGATGTAGTTCCCATCTTCAAAAAAGGAAAAAAAACAGATCCAGGAAACTACAGACCTATCAGTCTGACCTCAATACCGGGGAAGACTCTGGAAAAGATAATCAAGCAACGAATCACCGAACACCTAGAAGCAAACAAAGTAATAACCAAAAGCCAACATGGGTTTATCAAAAACAGATCATGCCAGACTAATCTTATCGCATTCTTTGACAAAATGACAAAATTAGTAGACCAGAGGAATGCTGTTGATATAATTTACTTGGACTTCAGTAAAGCATTTGATAAAGTAGAACATAACCTACTACTAGATAAAGTAGAAAAATGTGGGTTAGACAGCACCACCACCAGATGGATTCGTAACTGGCTGACCAACCGCACTCAACGTGTAGTCCTCAACGGAACTACATCCACATGGAGGGAAGTATGCAGTGGAGTACCCCAAGGCTCTGTTTTAGGCCCAGTACTCTTCAACATCTTCATCAATGACTTGGACGAGGGGATAGATGGGGAACTCATCAAATTTGCAGATGACACCAAGCTGGCAGGAATAGCCAACACTCCAGAAGATAGGCTCAAGTTACAGAAAGATCTTGACAGACTTGAACATTGGGCGTTACCTAACAAAATGAAATTCAATGGTGAAAAAAGTAAGGTTCTACATTTAGGCCAAAGAAACAAAATGCACCAGTACCGTATATGTGGTACCTTGCTCAATAGTAGTACCTGTGAGAGGGATCTTGGAGTCCTAGTGGATAACCATCTAGATATGAGCCAGCAGTGTGCAGCAGCTGTTAAAAAAGCCAACACAGTTCTGGGCTGCATAAACAGAGGAATAGAATCAAGATCACGTGAAGTGCTAGTACCACTTTATAATGCCTTGGTAAGGCCACACTTGGAATATTGCATCCAGTTTTGGTCGCCACGATGTAAAAAAGATGTTGAGACTCTAGAAAGAGTACAGAGAAGAGCAACAAAGATGATTAGGGGACTGGAGGATAAAACATATGAAGAACGGTTGCAGGAACTGGGCATGTCTAGTTTAACAAAAAGAAGGACTAGGGGAGACATGATAGCTGTGTTCCAATATCTCAGGGGCTGCCACAAAGAAGAGGGAGTCGGGCTGTTCTCCAAAGCACCTGAGGGTAGAACAAGAAGCAATGGGTGGAAACTGATCAAAGAAAGAAGCAACTTAGAACTAAGGAGAAATTTCCTGACAGTTAGAACAATTAATAAGTGGAACGACTTGCCTGCAGAAGTTGTGAATGCTCCAACACTGGAAATTTTTAAGAAAATGTTGGATAACCATCTGACTGAGATGGTGTAGGGTTTCCTGCCTGGGCAGGGGGTTGGACTCGAAGGCCTCCAAGGTCCCTTCCAACTCTGATGTTATGTTATGTTATGTTATGTTAAGTTCAATAAATTCAGCCAGAGCTTCTGATAAAAATTTTTTTAAATCTTCCCCTTTCTCCTCATTCAAACCCCTAATTCTCAGAGCTCCTTCCATCATTCTATACTGCATCACCATCACTTGATCTTCATTTTTGTCCAATTTGATTTGCATTCCCCCCATTCTATTTTCTATTTGTTGATTTAACTGAACAATTTCTTACACCTCCTCCTCCACCACCTCCAGTCTTTTTGCCAAACCTTGAAAAGCCATCAAGATATCTTCTCTTATTTTTTTATTATTCTCTTTTATTTCTTCTCTTATTTTCTCATTATTATCCATAATCTCCTTAAACCTTTCTTCAGACACTTTCCCTTGCTCTTTAATCAGATCTTCTAAAGCTGGTTCAGAACCCCTTCTACCCCCAGTCTTAGGTGGTTTAGTAGCCATTTCAGTTTTTAAAATTCACAAAATATAAGTCTAGAAACTTCTCTTTTCCCCTTTAAGTATAGGAGAGCTCAGTTCACTTCATTAAAATCCACACATAACATTTCTTATCTTCTTAGTTGCACAGACTGTTTGAAATTCCATTCGTCACTTTCATTCCCGTTCAGGCGCCATCTTTAAGAGTCAATTAAAACAAATGAAAAAAAGTTTCTCTTTTTTAAAAGGTAGAAGTCAGGAGATCAAAAATACTTGCAATCCAGTAATTGTCCGCTGGCACTCATTCCGTCTACTTAAAGAAATCCATGAAGATAAGACAATTAGCAGAGATGGACACTTTCTTCTTTTCCTGCTTTTGCAGGCACGCACTGAAGTCGGAGCATGGCAGGAATATTTATGGGACCCGTCGACCCTTCGGGGCTCTGCTTAAATAAAACAAAGCCTCTGGGGAGGTCTACCAACATTTCCCTGCTGCTCTTATCTTTTCCCTTTCATCCAGGGAAAGAGATTAAAGCCGGCTTTTCCTGGCTTTACGATGTTCAGTGCGGAGCCCCTTTAATTAGGAGCTCAGCGAAGAGGTGGAGCCACCGGAAGTTTTAATTTAATTTAATTTAATTGATATATTTTAAAAGAAAGAGAGGAAAGCAGAAAAACAAGTCAAAACAGCAAAAAGGAAAGAAAACAGTATTAATCTATCAATTGTCCCTTGTCCGCTTCGGTACTTCAATTGCTACACTTTTTTTTTGACTTGCCTCCCCCATTCCTCTCTTAAGTCTCCATCTATGTTTATTTCTTGGAAGTCCAATCTAACTGTTCCTCCCACTTCTACTCTCCTCCACTGTCTATTTTCTAAAATTTCTACTGAGGTCCCTGCCTCCACTTCAAGCATATCTTCCAACTCTCTTTGTATGTTTTCCCCTGGTTTAATTCATCAATCACTATTATTTTCATTGTAATCGCCTCTCTGTCCTAGTCCTTCTTCATTTCTTCTTTTGGCTTCTCCCTTTCCTGGATGTCTTGGTCTCTAACCATCATCCCTTGTATGATATTTTCCATCTTTTACATAATGTCCTTAAATCCTTTGTCCATGATGTCATTTGTATTTTGAAAGAGTAGACCCAGCTCCTGAACAATTCCACTCATATCTCCTTTTTAAATGTCTTATTATATTTTTTAAAGAAAGTTAATTTTCATCCAACAGTCCAAGAACTATTTATTTAGTCTTTAAGCATTCAGTTCTATTCAAATACTTCTAGGGGTTATCAAAAAGCCCAAATCACTTTCTTGTAGTTTCCCTTTTTGTCAGCAAGTGGCATTCTTCACTTAGAATTCAGTTTACTAGTCTGTTGTCACTTGGATTATTCGACAAATATATAAACAGAGTACGTTTTGTTTTCTGAGGTTTTCGCGGGTGTTTGTATGTAGGTCTTTGGTTATTCGGGTTTTCTCCCGCGTAAAATTGGAAGTGTCTTGGCGATGTTTCGACGAAGTCTCATTCGTCATCTTCAGGCTTCAGCTTCGTGCTTCTGGGAGCAATGTGTGATTGCAGCTGTTTCTTCCTTTTTAACTGCTAGTGGGGGTTTGAACTGATTGGGTGGGAGCTTGGCTGTGCTCTGATTGGCTGGGGGTGTGTCCTGTTTGGGTGGGGGCTTGGTTGTGCTCAGATTAGTCTGAGTTGCAGGGGGATTTGAGCTGGTGAGCTGCACTGCTGCTGTTTGGCTTCGTGTTTGTGGTCATGCTACATCTTCGTAGTGGGTGTCAGTCTGC
This sequence comes from Ahaetulla prasina, assembly GCF_028640845.1. Classification (NCBI taxonomy): domain Eukaryota; kingdom Metazoa; phylum Chordata; class Lepidosauria; order Squamata; family Colubridae; genus Ahaetulla; species Ahaetulla prasina. The sequence continues at coordinate 187,973,549 of NC_080539.1, forward strand.
TGCATGTATGGATTGGAGGGGTTTGAAATGGCTAATGTTGCAGCTGCGGTCTGGCTTCTGGTCCTTGGTCGTGCTTCCTGATCAGTGTGGGTTTGGGTCTGCTTTCTGGGTGGATGTGTGGTGGTGACATCCTGTGTGGACCTCGTGAGTGTGGGTCTGGTGTCATTCCTCATGTTAAGGACTCGTTTGTCAATAAGGGCGGGTTTCCAAATGGCTGGTAGGCGGGAGGTATCATCTCGTTTGTTCATGCTGTGTGGGCGTTTTTCTATCTCGATGACTTCTCTGATTATTCTGTTGTTAAAGTGTTCAGTTTTGGCGATAGTTTTGGTCTTTTTAAAGTCAATATCGTGTCCTGTGGCTTTGAGGTGTTGGACCAGGGAAGAAATTGGTTCCTCTTTTTTGACTGAGTTCTTGTGTTCTTCAATGCATGCACTTATTCTTCTGTTGGTTTGTCCGATGTATGTGGTGGGGCAGGCGGTGCATGGGATTTCATATACTACTTGATTTTCTAACTCAATTTTGTCTTTGGGGTTTCTTAGGATGGTGGATATTTTTTGGTTTGTGCAGAATGCTGTCTTGATGTTATGTTTGTGGAGGATCTTGCTGATTCTGTCTGTGGTGCCTTTTATATATGGGAGGAGGGCTGTGCCATTTTCTTGTTCTCTGTCTTGGGTTTTAGTGGAGGGTTCTTTTTGGATTAGTTTGGTAATCTTATTTCTCTGGAATCCATTGGATGTTAGTACGTTTGTGAGAGTGTGTAGTTCGGTTTTTAGGTGTTGTTCGTCAGCTAAGCGTTTTGTTCTAGAGATGAGTGTCTTGGCTACGGAGTTGATCTGTGCTGGGTGGTGGTGTGAGAGTGCGTGCAGATAGCGGTTTGTGTGTGTTTTCTTCTGGTAGACGTGTATGACTTGGAAGGGGGTCAGTCCAGTACTGCTGTGCATTGTATTGTTGTAAGCCACCTCCATGAAAAGCAGCAGATTTGCCCAGTTCTCTTGTTGGTAATCCACATAGCATCTTATGTACTGCTTTACCGTGGTGTTTGCATGTTCTGCAGTCCCATTTGTGCTTGGATGAAAAGGTGAGCTAAGTCCTTGAGTCAACCCAATGGATTTCTGGAATTCCCTCCAAAATTTAGCAGTGAATTGAATGCCTCTGTCTGAGATTACCCTGCGGGGCACTCCATGCAGTCAGTAGATCTGCTTGATGAACATTTTAGCCAGTTTCCTGGCCATGGGTAGCCCTGAGCAGGTGGTGAAGTGGGCTTGCTTAGAGAATAAGTCAACAACAGTCCAAATGACCATATTTCTTCTGCTGTCTGGGAGCTCGACTATAAAATCCATAGTGATCTTCTCCCAGGGCCAGCTGGGATCAGCCACTTTTTGGAGGAGGTTTTCCTGGCCTCATCTTCATAGCTGTACATGTAGCACAACTTTTTACACATCGGCTTTCATCTTGGGGCACCAGAATTGCCTCTGGGCTAAGTGGAAGGTTTTTAGGAAGCCAAAGTGACTGGCCAGTTGGGAGTCGTGGCTGCGCTGCAAGACTTGCAGCCTTAAGCTAGTAGGGACATATAGTTTGGACCCTTTCCAAGCTAGCCCCTCTCTCAGGGTCAGGATATCCCAGTTTTTATTAAACCACTGGTTGGCTAGAAGTGCAGCCTTTAGTGCAGCTGTCATTTGCTCCACTCTGGGGTCATTTTGGCATTTGGTTTGATCCCTGGTGGTGACTTGCCTCACTTGTTGAGAGGGGGGAATGATTGCATGGATGACTTCCTCCCTCTGACTGTCGTGTCCCACCCCCCACTCCGACGAATGAGTCAAGGAAGTCTGTAACAAACTTGGCAACGAAGCCTCTGCAGCTTGCCAAGTTCCTTCGAGGTTTATCAGGGCAGGCAGGAGTCCAAGTTGTGACTTCAGCGATAGTATCAGCAAACTTGATAAGACTTTGCTTGACTCAAAGTTGGAATGCCAAAAGCAGGTCCTTTATAAAGGCTATGGGGTGTGGCTCCATGACTCAGCATTTATCCAGGCCGGCCCCTCCCTTCCTTCTGCTGGCATCGCCTCTCAGATCTCTGGAAGCGAGGATCCTCCCACTTTGAATTGTCTTCAGCTGGATCTGCTGTCTGGGAAAGGAAGGGGCCAGAAGGAGTAGGCCCGAGCAATTTCAATACCTGGCTGGCTTCCTGCTCTGATGGCTGAGCCAAAGGAACATACGCTGTATGAGTAAGATTTATTGGACTTGTCTTTTCACTCCTGGAATCGTCTCTGGGCATGGGGCCAGGGCCAGGGGCTGGAGGCATGAGAGGCCGTTCATCTTCATTATCAGACTCGGAGTCTGATAACAGGCCCGGTTGGAGACAGGAGGGGCCCGGCTGAGGAGAGGAGGGAGGACGAGTCACAACACCGACTATTGAATTGTGGCTTTCTAGACAGTGCATCTGCTAACAAGTTCTTCCCCCCGGGATGTATTTTAGTTGAAAGTTGAACCATTTAAAATACAGTGCCCAGCAGATTTGTTTGGGGGAAAGCTTTCTGGGGGGGGGAATTTAGGGCCTAGAGCAGGGGTAGTCAACCTTTTTATACCTACCGCCCACTTTTGTATCTCTGTTAGTAAAATTTTCTAACCGCCCACCGGTTCCACAGAATGCACCATGTATCATCGTCTGCACATGCCTCTCGAGCATTGTGGATTGGGTTTGGGGGGGCACTGGCTACCAGCTCTGCTTGTCTGTTACAGCTGGGTGGTGTGGGAGGAGATGCCTGAGCTATTCTGGGATGAGGCTCTTTTGTTTGCATTCGCACTATAGCACCATTTAGATTCACTTACATAACATGAACTAAACTTATGCGCGGGCAATACAAAATAGTATGTTTTCAGACATTTAAATTCTCATGGGAAATTTTATGAAAACCTATTGAAAATGTTTTTAAATAATGCTATGAATTTTTTTTAAAAGTCAATTAAATTTAAAAAAAAGAAAAGTGCTTCAGTATCAGACAAAATCCTTACTGCCCACCATGAAAGCTGGAATGCCCAGTAGTGGGCAGTAGGGACCAGGTTGACTACCACTGGCCTAGAGGTTTTGTGATCAGTCCAGACCTCGAAAGGCATGCTATTCCCCTCTAAGAAGTGCTTCCAGGAAAAGAGAGGCCAGTGGATTGCGTAAGCCTCCATTTCCCATATTGGCCACCGTCTTTTAGTGTCAGTGAGTTTTTTCAACATCTAAGCACAGGGCAAAAATTGACCCAGTAGGTTCTTTTGCAAGAGCTACATTGCTGGTATTGGCTTGGATAATGAACTGTCATTCAAGGTCAGGGTGCTGAAGAATGGGGTCCTTGGCAAAGAGTCTCTTTCATTTCTTGAATGCTTTTTGGCAATCTAGGAACCAGGCCAGCAGTTGGTTGGGACATGGTTTGTAATGAGGGGCCCTGTTTATAGTAGTTCTATCAAGGGCAGGGCTTCTGCAAAAGCTGGAATAAATTGCCTGTAGAAGTTTGCAAACCCCAGGCTCTGGAGTTGCTTGCAAGTGCATGGGAGTTGGCAGTCCAGCACCGCTTTCACTTTTCCTGGATCCATCTTGAGCCCCTCATTTGACACTTGGTAACCTTATCTAGTCTAGGGAAGTCTTATGGAATTCGCACTTAGATAGTTTCGCATAGAGATTCGCTGCTAGGTGTTCTGTCCTCCCCACCTTGCACAAGAAAACGTCGAAGGACGTCTGCCAGCAATTTATTTACAAGTTGACCTGGTTTCCTTTGGCAAAGGAAAGTTCTGGCAGCTACACTCCAAGTGCCAGCCAAGTTTCTTATCAAGAGTGTGTGTACAGTCCGTTGCCAGAGCAACCAGGAGTCTAAAGAATGGTCAAGAGTTACTCACTAAAATCCAAGCCTTAAATCCAAAAATTGTTTGAAGCTCACACGATGCAGTTCATCCTTAGTAGCTTTTGTCCATCACAAGGGCCAGATAGCAACCCCACCCGCTTTTATCCCCTGTGGGGTGTGGCTCAGTGACTCAGCACTCACTGGGCCTGCCACACCTCTTCCTCTGCTGCGCACGCCTCTCTTGCCGATGCTGCCTAGGGTCAATCCAGGATTGATCCTCCTCATCCTCTATCTGTGGGGGCTCTGACACGCCTTCTTCCTGGCCTTCCGCTGGCACTTGAGGTGTTGCCAGGAAGGAGGGACCTGGAGAGGGAGGCCTTGTTGGCTCCTCTCCCTCACTCTCCAAGTCATCCTCCTCCATGAGAACAGGCTCGGGGGCCGGAGTCACAACACTATCCCTCACCGCAGGGCCCTTCCCCTGGGGCTGACGGTTGGGATGTGGTCGGGTTGGGTTCTGTTCATGGAAGGCCTGCACCAGATCAGGGGCATCCATGGAGAAGGCATCCACCCAGGAGAAATCGGTCCTGTACCCCTTCCACTCAAACAAGTACTGGAAGTGCCCCTTCAGCCAGTGGGAGTCTCGGATGCTGTGCACTTTGTATTCTGCTGACCCATCCTCGGCGATGGTTTTTGGAGGAATGAGTGCTGCCGGGCGCCCAGTAGGGCCTCAGGGATCAGAAGGGACTGGTGAAAGACAGAGTGGATCCGCAGGGATTGTGGCAAGGTCAGCCGATAGGCCACCGGGTTGATGACCACCTCGACGGGGAATGGGCCGATGAACCAGTGGTCCAACTTCTTCACCGGTCAGGAGGGAGGTTTTTCGCGGAGAGCCACACCCGGTCTCTGACTGCCAGCGGGGGCGCCGCCCATCGGGAGTGGTCGGCAGACCGTTTGTAGTCCTCCTTCACCCGATTAAACTGCTGACGTACCAACTGCTGGACCGCATGCAATTCTGACAGGAAGTTCTGCATCTTGGGAACAGGGGAGTTCAGTGGTCCAGAGGGAAGAGCCGTGGATGGTACCCCATGTTGGCAAAGAACGGGGTCATCTGGGTGGAGGTGTTTTGGGAGTTGTTAAATGCGAACTCCGCCAAGGAAAGGTAATAGGCCCAGGTGTCCTGCTGCTGGTTGACAAAACAGCAGAGATACTGCTCCAGGATGCCAATGACCTTTTCCATACCCCCGTCGGTCTCCAGATGGTGCGATGACGACAGGCACACATGCACCTCCAACACGGCCATCAGGCTCTTCCAGAAGCGAGCTTTGAACTGAACTCTGCGGTCCAAAACCACCCTGTCCGGCAGACAGTGGAGGCGGAAGATGTGCTGCAGGAAGAGACGGGCCATCTTGGTGGCTGTGGGCAGCCCGCGGCATGGGATGAAGTGTGCCATCTTGGTGAGCATGTCCACCACTACCATCACCATGGTGAACCCAGAGGACGGCGGCAGGTCCATCAGAAAGTCCATGGAGATTGCCCACCAGGGTCTGTCGGGTGTTGGCAGGGGCTGGAGGAGACCGGGAGGGGCCCCCATTGCGGCCTTGGCTTGCCGGCACAGTACGCAGGACGTTATGTACGTGTGTACATCACTCGGGGCCACCAGAAGGTTCGTGTCACAAGGTGGAGGGTCTTAAAGAACCCAAAATGTCCTGCTGCAGGGTTATCATGGCACTGGGTCATGAGGGCTTGAAGTGGTCCCGTGGGCACGTAAAACCACCCCCAGAACTTGAGTAAGCCCTCCTCCAAAGTCCAAGGAGATACAGGGCCCAACTCCACTCTCCTCTGCTGCCACCAGGCCTCCAGGTGCTGCGCCTCTCGCACCTGCGCCCATAAGTCCACCGGTTCCTGTGCTGTGGCCAAGGCTTCTGCTGGCAGCACTGTGCATGGAGGAAGGTGGTCCTTGGAACAAAGGTACTCCGGCTTGCGGGACAGGGCATCCGCCCTCTGATTGTGACCGCTGGGAATGAAGGTCATGCGAAAATTGAACCGGGCAAAAAACAACGACCACCGGATCTGCCGCTGGTTCAACTTCCAAGCCACGGTAAGGTGCTCGAGGTTCAGATGGTCCATTTGGACCTCCACCTGATGTTGGGCACCTCAAGATGGTGCCACCAAGCCTCGAACACAGCTTTGATAGCCAGCAACTTTTTTTCCCAGATGGTGTAGTTGCGCTCGGAAGGATTATTTCCGGGAGTAATAAGCGCATGGAAAAAGAGTGCTGCCATCCACCAGGGCCTGTAGCAGCACCGCCCCAATAGCCACATTGGACGCGTCCGTCTCCACCACAAAAGGCCGGTGCAGGTCAGGGTGCCTCAAGATGGGTTCTGTCATGAAGGCCTTCTTGAGGGCTGCAAATGCCTCTTGCTGCGGGGGACCCCACCGGAACGGGACCTTCTTCCTGAGGAGCTGGGTAAGTGGAGCAGTCAGCGTGGCAAAATCCAGGATGAAGGTCCAGTAGTAGTTGGCGAAGCCCAGAAGGTGCTGAACGTCCTTCACCCGACGAAGGTGTTCAAAGCTACACAGAACCTCCACTTTGCGTGGGTCCATGGCGATACCTTCGGGGGAAATGATATGCCCAAGGAACTCAATGGACGTCTGGAAGAAGAGACATTTCTCCAGCTTCGCATAGAGTTGATGCTCCTGCAGGTGTTGCAGAACCAGACAGACGTGCTGAAGGTGGCTTTCCCTGGACCGGAAATAAATCAGAATTTCATTCAGGTAGACCACCACAAACCAGTCTAACATGTCCCGGAACATGTCGTTCATGAAGTGCTGGAAGACGGCGGGGGCGTTGGTCAACCTGAATGGCATGACGGTATATTCATAGTGTCTGTACCGGGTGCCAAACACCGTCTTCCATTCGTCCCCCTCTCGCATCCGTACCAGGTTATAGGCCCCTTGGAGATCGAGCTTGGTGAAGATCGTGGCCTCCCGCAACCTCTCCAGCAGCTCCAGGATGAGCGGCAGGGGTAGCGATTCTGCACCGTGATGGTGTTTAGCCGGTGGTAATCGCAGCAAAGCTAAGTCCCCCGTCTTCTTCTTCATGAAGAGGACCGGGGACGAGAGAGGGGATGTCGAAGGCCAGATAAACTCTCAGGCCAGGTTTTTATCCAGGAAGTCCTTGAGGGCGACCAACTCGGGCTCAGACATGGAATACAGGCATCCCACAGGCAGTGGTGCATTGGGCAGGAGGTCCACGGGGCAATCATAGGGTCGATGTGGGGGTAATCGGTCCCCCTCCTTCTCGCTGAACACGTTGGTGAAGTCCGTCAGCTCAGGAGGCAAGGAGATGGCAGAGGTGGAGACATCCTGGCCGGCACAGGTGTGATGAATGTGGTCAACACACTGCAGACTAAGGAAAGAGATGGCGTTCCACGACCAGGCCACCTGAGGATCATGGGTCCGAAGCCAGGCCATCCCAAGGACCAAGGGGAAATGAAGGTCCGCTGTGATGTAAAACTGGATCGCCTCCTCATGATCCCCAATGGCTAGGTGCAAAGGCTGGGTGGCGAAGTTAATGGGGCCGGTTACCAGTTCTCGCCCATCAATCATCTTTACCCTCATCGGAGGGTCGACCAGAACCAAAGGGACATCAAAATGAGTCACAAAGGCCTGGTCCATAAAGTTTGTCGTGGCCCCCGAGTCCACCAGCACATCCGCCTGAATTCCCGCCAACCGGTTACCCAACCACACCCTGGTGTCCAAAATCAGATGCCAAGGGGACCCAGAGTTCACATCCGCTATTTCCGGTGAGTGCTTGGTTTCCCCGAGGTCGGGCCGGCCTCGTTTTCCGGCTGGTCACACCGAGATTCTGGGACCAGCTTGAGCGCTCTGCGTCGCTTCCTGGGACAAGAAATATCCAGGCTCTCCGCAGTACAGGCACAACCCTCCTTGGTGTCTCCGACTCCATTCCTGGGCCATAAGGTGAGGTCTGGCCGCTCCCAACTCCATGGGCTCCTCTGCAGCTGCCACAAAATGCGGGGCGACCTGGGGCACTGTTGGCGCAGGACCCGGGGTGCAGACGTCAACAGTGGATCCTGGGGGGTGCGACGGACCGGTTGCCATTGAAGACGTGCGTCGATGCGCAGGCAGAGTGGCACCAGAGCGTCGAGGGTCTGCGGCACCTCCACCTGAGCCAGCTCGTCCTGCAGCTCCTCTGAGAGGCCCTCCTGGAACATGTTCGTCAGCGCCACATCATTCCAGTCAGAGTCCTGGCATAAAAGCCAAAATTCGGCAATATACTCCCACAGGGGGCGCTTCCCTTGACGGAGGTCCTTAAGGCACCTGGTTGCCATCAGAGTCTGAACGGGGTCCTTGTACATGAGGCACAGTTGTTGCCAAAAACCCTGGTGGTCCACTAGCAAGGGGCTATCCTGGAGCAATAGGGGCGTGGCCCATCGGGCAGCCGAGCCTGAAAGAAGGCTGATCATGAATGCCACCTTAGCCCGGTCGCCTGGGAAATCCTGTGGCTGCATAGTCATGAATAGCTGGCCCTGTCCATGAAGGCCGGGAACATCTCAGGCTGTCCAGAAAACTGATCCGGCACTGTCACTGGGGATTTGTGACAAGGAGGAGTAGGAGGAGGGGCGGGGGCTGCAGAAGCATTCCCGGCAGCAAGTTGGGCTAGCAAGTGAGCCACTTGCTGCTGCAGCAGTTGATTATCAGCTTGCAGTTGCTGTAACTGCTGCTGTAACTGCTGTGGATCCATCTTAATTGAAATATGGTTTAGTTGTGGTGACGGACAAGATGTTCTGTCCCTCCCACCTCACCTAAGAAAACGCCGAAGGACGTCTGCCAGCAATTTATTTACAAGTTGACCTGGTTTCCTTTGGCAAAGGAAAGTTCTGGCAGCTACCCTCCAAGTGCCAGCCAAGTTTCTTATCAAGAGTCAGTGTGTGTACAGTCCATTGTCGGAGCAACAAGGAGTCTAAAGAATGGTCAAAAGTTACTCACGAAAATCCAAGCCTTAAATCCAAAAACTGTCTGAAGCTCACACGATGCAGTTCATCCTTAGTAGCTTTTGTCCATCACAAGGGCCAGATGGCAACCCCACCTGCTTTTATCCCCTGTGGGGTGTGGCTTAGTGACTCAGCACTCTCTGGACCTGCCACACCTCTTCCTCTGCTGCGCACACCTCTCTTGCTGACACTGCCTAGGGTCAACCCAGGATTGATCCTCCTCGTCCTCTATCTGTGGGGCTCTGACACGCCTTCTTCCTGGCCTTCCACTGGCACTTGAGGTGTTGCTAGGAAGGAGGGACCTGGAGAGGGAGGCCTTGTCGGCTCCTCTCCCTCACTCTCTGAGTCATCCTCCTCCATGAGAACAGGCTCGGGGGCCAGAGTCACAACAGTAGGAGCTTTTTCAGTACCTGCCACACCAACTTAATGTGTTCTTCCAGTGTTTTACTAAATATCAGAATGTCATTCAAATGATGGTTTTCCCCATCAAAAGTAAAGTCAAAGTCCCTTCCCTTGCACCCACATGTCCATCACATGGACCAATCAGGTACTGTCCCAACTGGCTTTGTTTCCCAGTCACACCTCTCTAGGTGCAGGCTGAACGTCCTTGAATCCCAGGGAAAAGAATGTTGTTATGGCTATACCCCCGTCTCCATCCAACCCCCTTCCTGTTTCTCACAGAATGTCCTGAAGATCCAAAGTTAAAGATGGCCGCCAGGGCTGACACCTTACTCAGTCAGTCCCTTCCTGATTTTTAGGATTTGTCTCCTCCAATTTATGAAGGAATTCCACTTTAGTAACCATGCTGTCAGGAATGACTCCTTTCAGTACTCAAGAAAGAAAAACCCTGACTCCATTTTCATAGAGAATTTTCATACTGAGTATGAACTGAATGCAATAAAAGAAAAGCAAGGTCTGAGACAATAGGCGCAAAAATTACATATAAGAAACATCCCCAAAACCCTCTCCCCAAGAGTCCAGTCAGGATTATCCAATCCACATTCCCCCAGGGGGTCATGTGAGGTGCAGCTTCAGATGGTCCCATCCTTCTGGTATGCCTGGATGGTTGACCTTGAGTGGTTATCAGCATGCCTCCCAGCTGTAGCGAAAACGCTGAGGAAAAGTTCCTCCAATTCATTCCCTGTTACAAGAAATCTCCACCAGCTCGCTTCCCCCCCCCAAACAACCAAGACAGCTCCCACCTTCCCCCCGTTACAATGGCAGCCGTAGCCAGCAATCAATATAGAAGCAGAGGCTGACATTCGGCCCCCCTGCAGAAGACAGGTTAGTCCAAAAAAAAAAAAACAGAATAAAAGGACAAAATAGAATTCACACAAGCAGGTCAAAATTGTACATTTCCATAACTAAGGTTTCTCAAGATATTTGGAATAAAAAAATTGCAGCTGTTTCGGAGCTCTAACATAAGCTCTAACATGCTTATTCACCCATTCGGCTTGAGCTAAGGGGAAGTGTTTCCAGGCCACCAAGTACTGTACCTTCCCCCGATGTTTTCTAGAATCCAATATCTCTTTAACCTCAAAATGTTGTTCTCCTTCGATGAGTATGGGGACTGGAGGAGGTTCTTAGTCTGGATGGAGGGAAGAAATATGCTCAGATTTCAGTAAGCTAACATGAAACACAGGATGAATCCTCCGTAAGGTTTTTGGTAATTCTAAGTACACCGTAACTGGGTTTACCATGCATACAATAGGGAAAGGACCCACATATTTAGGACCATGTTTTTTTGACTTTTGGGTAGTCTATAGGTACTTGGTGGAAAGGAAAACTTTATCTCCTACTTTGTAATCACTAGCCTGGATTCTTTTCTTATCAGCCTGTTTCTTATGGGCGCGGTGAGCCTCTTCTTGGGCCTTACGTGTTACTGTCCAGGTACTACATAGCTGTTTGATCCAATCAGCCAATGAAGGAATTTGTGGTTTCTCCAGAGGCAACTCTAGGATGGGTACAAAATCTTGGCCTGAGGCTACCTTGAGCGGGGTAAAGCCAGTACTGCTGTGAATGGAGTTATTATAGGTGATCTCTACGAAATTATTGCAAAATTATGCTGCATTATCAGCAAAATTATCATCTTGCTGATAATTTATGTAACATCTAAGGTATTGTTCCAACACCGAGTTAGTTCTTTCACTGGCCCCAATTCATCTGAGGATGGTGGGTGGAGCTTAACCCTGGGCAAGGCCTAACAACCCTAGGAACTCATTCCAGAAGTGGGAAGGGAACTGAATCCTCTATTGAGATTATTCGCTCCAGAACTCTGTGTAGTCTATACACATATTGGACAAACAGTTTAGCCAGAGTTTTAGCTGAAGGGATTTTGGAACATGGTATAAAATGCACTTGTTTGGAAAACAAATCAGTAACCACCCAAATAATTGTATTTCCCCCCTCCCCACTCTCAGGCAATTCAACAATAAAATCCATGGATATCTCCTTCCATGGGGCCTCCGGTGTGGCTACACTCTGAAGAAACCCAGGGGGCTTCCCCAGAGGCTTCTTTGCTGATGCACATACAAGGCAGCTCGCCATGTAGGCTTCTATGTCTTTCTTTAGAGCCGGCTACCAGAATTGTCATTTAACTAGATGCAATGTCTTTATGAATCCAAAATGCCCAGTGACTTTAGCATCACGGCCGAATTTTAATATTGCACTCCTCAGGCTGGCAGGGACATACAGCTTCGCTCCCACCCAGGTGAGACTAAACTGTACACTCACTGGAGTGGGCTAAAAACCACTTATCAGTTTTTAACACTTTCTTTAACTGCTCAGTTAAGTCCCCAGATATGACTCTTTTGGCTTGGGCCTGGGTGACTACTGGGGCCACCAGCTGTTTCGAAGGGGCAGTTGGATGAATCACTTCCACCTGAGCACTATTGTATTGAGGTAGTCTCGAGAGGGCATCTGCCCTAAATTTTTTCCTCCCAGGAAGGCAGTGCAGAGAGAAATTAAAGCGGTTAGTGTTGGGCCCAGTGGACTTGCTTAGGTGACAACTTTTGGGGCGTTTTTAAGGCTTCTAAGTTTTTGTGATCAGTCCACACCTCACAAGGGTGCTTCATCCCTTCCAGGAAATGTTTCCATGTTAACAGTGCCCAACAAACTGCAAAAGACTCCTTCTCCCAGATGGCCCATCTTCTCTCGGTTTTGGATAATTTCTGGGAGGTATAGGCACAAGGTTGCAAATTTCCCTCAGCATTGGCTTGAAGTAACACTGCCCCGATGGCCACATTGCTGGCGTTGTCCTGAATGACAAATGGGGCCTCCATGTCAGGGTGTTTAAGGACTGGCTCGGTGGCAAACAGACGTTTCAGTTTTTCAAAAACCAGCTGAGTCCACTCAGTAGTCCACTCGAGAGGCTGGGATCACTCGAGAGGCCGGGACGGTTTTGGCTTTGCTTCTGCTTTTGTTTTCAGGAGGTTAGTAAGACAATCTTTGTGAATGAGGGGATGAACTGTCAATAGAAGTTAGCAAAACCCAGAAAGCTTTGTAGTTGTTTGCAGGTAGGTGGAGGCGCCCATTCCAATACTACCCGGACTTTCTCTGGGTCCATTTCTATCCCCTCATGCGATATGCGGTACCCCAGATAGTCAAATTTAGTCTGGTGGAATTCACATTTTGACAACTTAGCATACAGCTCAGTGGCTCTAAGTTTTTTCAGGACAGATCTCACCAGTTTTACGTGGTTGTCCATGGTCTCGGTGTAAACAAGAATGTCATCTAGATAGACATTCACTCCAGCTCGCTTCCCCCTCCCAACAACCAAGACAGCTCCCCCCTCCCCCCGTTACAATGGCAGCTGTAACTAGCAATCAATATAGAAGCAGAGGCTGACACATGCTAAGCCCAGTACTATGGGTCTGTCCGTGTCTGTTGCCAATATGAAACTGACAAGTTTCTTCATGGGCCCCCATGTTCATCTCTACCGGTTCGGTAACGTCCCCCCTCCGGTCACCAGTTTTCATTATATAATTTCTTCCAGCAGTCAAACAATATTTCCAGTAAATTAAAATCATTTTTCACAGCACCACAAATTCCAGTTCAGTCTTTCTATATTTTGAAGCTTCATATTCTTCCATTAAAATTTCATTTCTCTTTTGGGCCTATAATTTGTCTCCGTGTATCAATTCATCGCTTTCTGCACTTTGGAGTCTTTCAAAAATTCTTTTATTTAGGGTGAGTCTCTAATAAAGCTGAAAATCGCCTCACCCAGTTCCAATCCTTTGTTCACAAACCGCTCCAGCTCATTTCTTCTTCAGTTGCCCCAGCTTCATTCCAGCCATAATGGCTGTCTCTCTTCTCTATTGGGTGCCTTGGATCTAGCGTGAGAGCCGCCCCTTTCCCATAATCGACAAGGAATCCCTCCTGGGTGACTTTGGCCCCTTAGGGCCTCCTATTGGAGAAGAATTGGCCGGGATTCGCGAAACCCCATTATCTCTGACCATCTGGCCATGACACAAAACCAGAAGTCCTGAAATCTCAGTTTGGAATGTACACATTGGGCAAATCAAATGTTTTGTTGCTCTTCAGGCCCATGAAAAGTATAGATTTTTCAGTTATAAATAATTTTTTTGCTATTAGGCAAATTCACAAATGCAGAAACCATGAAAACAAGAAGTGGCCATACACTGTTTGCCTCTGATGACTTTGAGGCCTTGGAAACACCAAAAGTGTTAAAAGTTGTTGGAAATGGTCTTTATGGAAACTAATAATTTATTATCATAAAATAAAATAAAAAGATTTCAAAAATAAATTTGGATATTATCCAAGCAATTTGGAATAGTGAATTAGTGTATCATACCTATCCAATCAGAGATTCCAGGGTTTTTTTTGTATATATATACTTTATTGAACTTTTTTACATTAAAAGCATAGAAAAAAAGGAAAAAGAAAAGCTTATATCATTTAACAGCTATTCCAGGTTTTAAACAACAGATATTTCCAACCCAGTTTGTTCAGCAAAAGCTGGATTAAATAGAATCCTATAAAATTTTACCAGTTCTGTGGTTCTATAATTTCTATTCTTCCCATTTATTTCTCATATGCATTGATGTAGAAAGAGCTGAGATTTTGATCAGCAACTACTGGCATCTCTGTTGTGTTCTCATCCTATCTCCTATTTCTCATTTAGTATTTTGTTGTTGAGTCCCTTGATCTTCCCTCTGATCTCCCATTTGCTCTGTCAATTTAATGAGCAGAAAGGCATTTTCAGCCTGCTCAATCTGGTTTAATTATAATATACCAGGTGGAGATTTGGAGAAGAATATTTGTCTCAGCAGCAGACTGTTAAGCAAATGGGTCAGTTTGGTCACCTTCTTCTCCTCTATGTTGAAATATATTCTGTTTTTAAATTATAATAATTAGTTATACTATAAATTTACAGCTATAAAGAAACATTTGAAGATGTCTTCAACTTCCCTTGTCCTCTAAAAATCCCTGCTGTTCATTTCATACACTATGGGGCAAAGACTCAGGTTTAAGGAAATGAATATGTTACTGTATTATCACAAAGACCTTGACCATGACAGAGTTATTCAATATGTGGATGGCTGTGGGTTTTTTTTAAGAAATAGAGGCTTTATTAGTATTTTTCAGGTCACTCCAGAATCTGGAGAGCCATATAGTGTAAGAGAATAAGTAGGTCTCCAGATTTCCCAAGTGTTATTATGGAGTAGTACTAGTAGAATTACTAATATTGCTGCATTGTCTAATAGAATGAAATTTCCATGATAAAAATAATATGCAATTATGATAAGCTTAATTCAGGAAATATTTTGAAGAAAATTCAAAGACTATCAATTAATGGAAGAAAGCAATGCATGAATAGAAATAATAGCCATATTAATTAGTATTGATAGGCTATAAATGAAAAACACTGATCTGATTGTGGGAAATATCATGTCAGTATTCAATATACCATTTATGTAGATTAGGTGTAAATTGCCTTCTTTGTTCATTGATTTGTGATTAGAAATAGCAGCTTTTCAGGGATAAAATGTATTTGGGATCAATATATTTCCTGCAAAATCTACATGTTGTAGTTAATCTTTACATTTCAGATAATCAATGTTATAGCAGGAAAAAACTCAAAATAAAAACTCAAAATGCAAATCAAAACAGTATGAAGCTTTGATATAAATAACAGCTCAACATACTTATAGATTTTTATAAAGTATTTGTGGGTCGCTTCTTAAGGATTTGTCGAAAGAATTGCCACCATATATAACTTATATATGTAAGATGGGCAGCCATACTGTGTAATATTTCCAAATAAATAAATGTTTATTATATTTTTTGCTGTTTTACTTTAAATTAAATCACAGCAATCTTCTGCATAGCAACTTAAATAAGAATGATTTTTCATTCCTTTCAACACTATAAACATTCAACTGCCAATACATTCAACTGCCTCATTACAACTCAGTTGCATTTTTTTGTTTTTTCCTCACCTTCTTCAGCTTCTCTCCCTGTTAACAGATGAAACAAGACAGCTCTAAAGGAGGAGCTTGGAGATGAGTG
Source organism: Ahaetulla prasina (assembly GCF_028640845.1). Lineage (NCBI taxonomy): Eukaryota > Metazoa > Chordata > Lepidosauria > Squamata > Colubridae > Ahaetulla > Ahaetulla prasina. Next base: position 187,988,916 of record NC_080539.1, read on the forward strand.
GCATCTCAAAACTCCTCTGTTGCAGACATTACTTTTCCAAGGCAAGCACGGAGTAGCATAGGACTGTAGTCTAGTAACTAAGGTATGTTAGATGGTGTTTTTTTCTTTCTTGGGCTTTATCAAGATTAACCAAGATGTTTGGTTGTGTCAGTATTAGTTTTATTTAAATCCTGCATTATAATCTATAATTGCCTCTTGTATGAACATTTTTGGTAGAACTTCTAGATAAAAGTTATAGGCTTTTTCTTTGGCTTTATACAGTTAACTTTAAAATAAATTTAGATAATAAGGATAAAGCAATGTTTAAATAATGTTTGGATTACAATATTCCATCTGTTATCACAGAGCAATCAAAAACAAAACTAATGCAATAAGCCTTTTTAACATTTTCAGAAATAAATTATTTTATGCCTTGTTATTAGAAAAATGGTATAATGAATAATATTCCAACATATTCTGCAGGGAGGAAGAACAATAACTACCTAAACCTGAATTGGAATATTATGTAGTTTATTTAGTAAACATGCAATTAAATATTGAAGAAAAAAAAGAAGTCTAATAAAGCCACTAGTACAGAACTGTAAATAAACATATTTACTCATTTTAATCTTCAATGTTATGAATGGCCAGTTTAGCAGAAGTAATATCCATGCCATTTTTTTTTGCTGTGCCCAGACTGTATTTTTCATTAAGCAACCAGCACAGCCAATAATGCTATCAGGGAAGAGTCAGTAATAATGTGTGGGTTGTTTTTCTGAAAGCTATGTCAAGAGACTAGCTTTCAGTTAAATGATGGAAGCATACATTTGCCTTCCTAAATATGAGTTGTTCTGTCAAGACTGACTAGTGATGCATAAATTCAACAAATTGTTTTTTATATAAGGATATATTCTACTTAGATCTTTACTATCAAAAACAATGTGCTGATTCACTTGTTATTATTAAATGACCTTCTCATTTAATGGGATGGTTTTTATAAATAAATTTGGAAACAACTTACCTTATTAACATTCAAATCCTGTAAGGATGAAAATTCTGTTTTTAATTCTGGATGTTATCTTAAATGGATGCATTTATATAGAGAAAATGTGCAGAATCATTACTAGCTCATGGCCTGACCCAGGATGGATAAAGTACTGTAATCCTATGAAAGTATATAATAAACAATTAAGTTGTTACTAAATCACCTTTGAATTAAAGATATGATGCAGGACTAAACACACTGAACTTTACTACAGCATACCGTATATACTCGAATATAAGCCGATCCGAGTATAAGCCGAGGTCCCCAATTTTACCCCAAAAACTGGGGTAAACTGGGGACTCGAGTATAAGCCGAGGGTGGGAAATGAGGCACCTACCGGTTGGGGAAACCCTCCCTCCCTCAGCTGAGAAGGCTGGCGGCTCCCCCGCCCCGCCCTCTCACTGCACCGGCAGGGCTTCCTCGCACCGTCCGGTAAAATGTGAAAAAAAGAAAAAAAAAAAACTCGAGTATAAGCCGTATATACTCGAGTATAAGCCGAGGGGCTTAAAAAAAAAACTCAGTATAAGTCAGATAGACCCAGTATAAGCGAGGGACGTTTTTCAGCACAAAAAACGTGCTGAAAAACTCGGCTTATACTCGAGTATATACGGTAATCTGCATTACTAGAATGATTTAAGTTAGTTGAAGTATACATGAGAATCTCCTTTTCATTTACAAATAGGATGTGTTTTGATCTACTCTAAAGCACTGAAATATGGATTTGCTGTAAACATATTTCTCCATCTTTTGAAATGCAGTTATTCTGTTGAAATGTCTATACAAATATATTTTGTTCTTTCAGGAACATACAGGCTTGTCTTAATTCCCTCTTCTCCCCTTCCTATTTATTCAAGTGTGCTGTCTACCTTTTAATTTTATTAAGGTTGCTGTGTGTTAAAATCAAGTTAAAATTTATTTATTGTTTAAGAAATAGTTTTCAAAAACTGTTCTGGCTATGTTTGTAGGCTTTTTAACAAAAGCTAACCAATTAAAATTAGATTTTGCCAGAAACCAGCAGAACGCTTCTTAAAATGAGAAACTGTACATTGGATTTAAATCGGTTACATGTAACTAAAAAGTAGTTTTATTACCCTAATGGTGCAAATCTGTAAAACTCCAGTGACAGAAGTGAAATATATGCAGTGCATGATTTTATATTAGTCAAAAACTAATAGGGCCGGAATAGCTCAGGCTGTAAGGAGCCTGTTATTAGAACACAGTAGCCTGCAATTACTGCAGGTTCAAGCCCGGCCCAAGGTTGACTCAGCCTTCCATTCTTTATAACGTAGGTATAATGAGGACCCAGATTGTTGGGGGGGCAATAAGTTGACTTTGTAAATATACAAATAGAATGAGACTATTGCCTTATACACTGTAAGCCGCCCTGAGTCTTCGGAGAAGGGCGGGATATAAATGTAAAAAAAAAAAAAAAACTGGAGACAGTGCAACCACTTTCAAGTATTCCAAAAACTCTGATATATTACCCAGCTACAGAAATAGCTACTAAATCTATAATTTATAAAATGCTGGGACAGAAAATGTATCTCTTTCCTGCTTCAGTTTTTCTAAGAACAAAAATCTATTGTTATGGAAATATTGGTTAGAAATCCTTTCACATTTAGGGTAAATGAAATATTAACTTCGCTGCAGCTGTTATTTGTTTCATAGAGAAATTTTTCCAGATGTGCTAAGGTTTTAAAACTGCTGCTGTACTGGAAATGGTTGCTAGGCAAGTACAAGTTCTTGATATGCCACAGATGTGGAACAGTTGTGCAGCTGGCACATAATTATGATCAAGCATAAGTGGATATTGATAGTAACCACCTACGCTAGTAAGTAGATTGTAAACATGGTGCAGAACAATATTAAATAAGATATTTCAGACTTGTTTTGGATGTGTATCAGAGATATAGAGAAAAAAAGAGACACTATTGGTAATGGATGAAACAGAAGTCACCCTCAAATCCACATTTAATATTATAAAACTTTCAACTGAACAATTGATATGTTTTTATGATATCAGGAGCCCACATGGCAGCCAGCCCACCTCTTCTTTTGGCACCGGCGTGACACTGGAGCAGAAAGCCAAGCGATGTACTGATGCTATGGCCATAAGGTGAGGCAGGGAGGATGCAGCTGCCCCACATGCCCTGCACTAGCTTATCTCAAGGCCCCCTCACCAGGCCATCCATGCCCCAACAACTGCCTCACCTCGTCGCTACGGCACCAGCACATCACTCGTCCTCCTGCTATGGTGCTACACAGGTGCCAGAAGAAAAAGTGGGCTGGTGCGGGGTTCTAGAGGTAAGCCGTGTGGGGTGCGTGGGGCAGCTGCAATCCCCCTCCCACCTCATCGTGGTGGCACTCAAAAAATATAAGGCATCCCCCGAAAATAAACCCATAATTTCGGAACCCAAAGAAAATATTACTGGGTCTTATTTTCAGGGAAACACGGTAGTAAGAAGTATAAATCTACTTTTCTTCTTCTTCTTTTATTTTATTTTTATTACGATTTTCTTTTTTCATAACAATTGTACATATTCAACAGAACCGTGACATTATTGTATATTTCGGATCTACCTTCCATATAATTTCTATATACATTATATGCATCTAATCATCAATAGCCTTATATATATATATATATATATATATATATATATATATATATATATATATATATATTGTTTTCTATTTCTATTGATTGTCAATGTGTACCAATTTTCCCAGACCACGTAGTATTCTGAATCTTCTTTTTCTTGTAATTCTATGGTAAGCCTATCCATTTCTGCACAAGCATATACTTTCTGGATAATCAGACTCTCTGGTGGTATGCTACTGAGTTTCCAATATTACACGAACGCAATCCTTGCCACTGTTAGAATGTGCAAAATCAAATATCTTGTTTTTTTATCAAGTTTTATCTTAAGCAATCCCACGTGAAATGTTTCTGGATTCAGTTCAATTTGGCATTTTGTTATATCCTGTAACCATCCCTGTATCTTAACCCAGTACTTTTTCGCTTCGGGGCACATCCACCATACATGAAAGAATGATGTCCAGCACTTTGGACTTGGATTCGGGTATATTTTGGCCAACCTAGCTGGCACTAGGTGCCAGTGGTAAAGCATCTTATATTGATTTTCTTTGTAAGCAGTAGATTTGGTTAATTTTAATTTTTTATTCCAGATTATTTCCCAATTATCTAAATCTATATTGTGCCCTATATTCTTTGACCATGCAATCTTCGGTTCTTTTACCACCTCTTCCATTCTATCAAACTCTAGTAGGTATTTGTATTATTTATTTATTTATTTATTTTTTGTATTTTTATACCGCCCTTTTTTATACAGCATAGATAAAACATAAATATCAAAAAAATTTAAAATACGGCTCCAGTGACGTCACCCTCCTGCTGGGTGCTCTAACAGAGCACTCCGTGTTAGAAGATTGTAAAAGTCAGTGAAACAGAAAATAAATCACTGTTCACTGAGCTTAGCATAATCTCTGGGTGAAAGAGGTTATCAAGAGTTGTGGAAGAGTGGCAGGTCTGACAGGGGGTTTGCTCTCAAGAGCGAATTTTCCTGGATTTATGACCCCACCGAATTCCACTCCCTCCAACTTCAGCACGCTCCTGTTTTTATCAGGAAAAAGGAGAGGAATGTCGCTTCTGCTCTAGAGGACTTATTAAATTGATTGATATTCCAAGCAGACGGGAATTTCACAAGTGTTCGATCTTTGATGCAGAATCAGCACGGCAAGTACCGACTCCTTTTGAAACTTGAAACCTTTCTTTGTCTTTGATTAATTGACTTTTAAAATGGCGTCTAAAAGTGAAAGTAAAATTTTTAGTACGATGAAGCAGCGTTACTTGTGGATTGTTACAAACGGAGTTTTTATACTGAAAGGAGGGAAGGAGAGTTATTAAGTTTGAATTCCTGATTCTTTTGAAGACAGAATGGCAGCTAAACCTTTAAAGCCTTCTGGAAGAAGGGATCTGAACCAAGTCTTGAGGAAATATTGAAAGAACAATTAAAACTTTCTGAAGATAGGCAAAAAGAGATGATGGAGAATTTTAATGCAAAAATAAGAGAAGATATTCTTATGGCAGTTCAAGGACTGAGTAAAAAAATTGAAGGATTGGAAGTGGAAATGCAACAGATCTCTCAGTCAAATAAGCATCTAGAAGACGAAATGAAAGGTGTTCAGAAAAAAGTGGATCAAAATGAAGATCAGGTTGTGATATTACAATATAAACTTATGGAAGGAGCTCTTAGAATTCGTGGTATGAAAGAAGAGCGTGGAGAAGACTTAAGAAAAATTATATCAGAAGCATTGGCTGAATTTATTGAAGTGGACTCCCAAGAGGTAGCTTACCAAATTGATAAATATATAGAGTTAATTCTTGGATTGCAAGACAGAGAAAGCTTCCTCGGGACATTGTGGTTTATTTTGTGAAAAGGACTATGAGAAATCAAATTCTGCAAGTTTCATATCAGACAACTTTAAAAATTGGAGAACAGGAGTTGAAGGTGTTGAAAGAGATTCCTTCAAAGATGTTAAGAGACAGGAAGGAATTTGCTTTTTTTACACAAGAACTTAAAAAACATCAGATTCAATTCAGATGGGAGGTGCCAGTTGGACTGACACTATTCTATCAAGGAAGGAGATATAGAATTGACACTGTTTTAAAGGCAAAGGATTTTCTTTCTACAGTTTTGAAAGTCGAAATAGAAGTGATAGAAAAACTTCAAGAGACTCAAGAAGGCGTGGTGATCCAAGAGCCTTTATTGCTGCCAGTATTAGAGGAACCACAAGAGCAAAGGGTGACAAGAGGAGCCCATAAGCGTAAAGAAGAGCAACAGTCTCAAAGTAAAAGTCAGGATCCCATTATGGAAGCTGTGGGAGGAGCTAGACGGAAGATACCGGAGGAGGAGCTTCCGTTGTCTACTTCAAAGCTTCAGGAGGCCAGTAATGGCAAATAGAATCTTGTCATGGAATGTTAATGGCTTGAATTCAGCTCAGAAAAGAAGGAAAATATTTCACTACTTGAAACAATTTAAAAATGATGTGATTTGTTTGCAAGAGACACATATAAAATTATCAGACCAAAAATATTTAATTAATTCAAAATTGGGTAACCATTTTGTTGCATCAGCTTTGGAAAAGAAGCATGGAATTGTTGTATATATCAGGAAGGATATACCAGCTAAACTAATTGAGGCAGATATTCAAGGAAGATTTATTGCTATTGAACTGGTGATAGATGCAAAAAAGACTTTGTTGATAGGTATTTATGCACCTAATCAGCAACAAGAAAAGTTTTACAAAATGTTACATGAGAGGTTGACCCTCTGGGATTATAGTTCGTTTATTTTATTAGGAGACTGGAATGGAGTAATTGATACAAGAAGGGAAAAGAGAACCTCCTCCAAGAAGATACCTATACATGCAAAATTACCAAAATCCTTTTTTGAAATGATGGAAGACTTTGAGTTTAGAGATATATGGAGGTTACGGAATCCAGATGAGAGAGATTTTACTTTTTTTTCTGATAGGCATCAATCTTTTTCACGCATTGATTTTATTTTAATTTCTAATGACTTGCTTTCTAGGGTGAAGAAAACGAAGATATTTCCGAGGTGTTTAACTGACCATAGCCCAGTATGGATGGAATTATTACAAGGGAAAAAAGGTGGTAGAACATGGAGGTTGAATGAAAATCTGTTTAGATATGAGGATAATGTAACTTATTGTAAGAAACAGTTAAAATAATTTTTTGATTTTAATATGTACAAAGGGACACCTATAGGAACTGTGTGGGAAGCGAGCAAAGCGTTTATTAGAGGGATATTGATTTACTTGGACAACAGGCAAAGGAATAATAAACAAAGGCAGCGTAGATATTTGGAAGAAGAAATTCAAAGGAAGCAACAGTTATTAATTCAAAACCCACAAGATCATAAACTTAAAGAGGCTATAAAAATATTACAGAGTCAATTTAATATGTTAATGGCAGACCAGGTGGCAACGAATATACAATATGCTAAACATAATACCTTTTGTAATGCAAATAAACCTGGGAGATGGTTGGCATATAATTTAAGGAAGAAACAGAAAGCACGTGTCATACAAAAAATAGAATATAAAGGTAAAGAGATATACCAACAGGATAAAATTAAAAGGGCATTCTCAGAATTTTATACTGCACTATATGCAAAAGACAAAATATTGGATAGGGACATTTATGATTATTTGAAAGATTATAAGGTTAATATTCTAACATTAGAACAGAGGAGGAGCTGAATCGGCCGATAGCTACTGGAGAAATAGTGGAGGCAATTAAACAATTAAAATGGGAAAACCCTGGTACAGATGGTCTTACAGCAACTTATTATAAAAAACACAGGATGAAATATTAGGCCCACTTAAAGAATTATTTAATCAGATACAATTAGGGTGGGAATACCCCGTCATGGAAAACATCTTTTATTTCACTAATACCAAAGAGGAGCAAGACTGCTCTAAACCTGGTAACTACAGGCCGATTTCACTTTTAAATAATGATTATAAGATTTTGTAAAATAATAGCAAATAGATTAATGTTAGTTTTACAACAAAGAATTCATACTGATCAATCTGGTTTTATAAAAGGGAGGCAGATGAGGAATAATGTTAGACAGATTATTAATATATTGGAATATTTGGAAAAGAAGAATACTTCAGCGGCACTTATTTTTTTGGATGCAGAGAAAGCCTTTGATCGATTGCATTGGGATTTTTTATTTAAATTAATAGAGAAAATGCAATTTGGAGACTGTTTTATTAGAATAATTAAAGCGATTTATGGAGAGCAAACAGCACAGATTATAGTAAATGGTAGTTTGACAGAAGTTATTAAGATTGCGAAAGGAACAAGACAGGGATGTCCCTTATCACCATTATTGTTTGTTTTGACTCTGGAACCATTATTAGATAAAATACGAGAATTAATGAAAATAGAGGGAATTAAGATTAGACAAAATGAGTACAAAGTTAGAGCTTTTGCAGATGATGTAGTGGTTACGTTAACGAATCCTATAAATTCAAGTAGATTTTTGTTGGAAGTAATTGATAAATATGGAAAGGTATCAGGATTTAAAATAAATCAGAATAAAACAAAAGTGATAATTAAAAATATGTCTATACAACAGAAACAAAAACTAGAGGAAATGACAGGATTTGAGGTAGTAAAAAAGGTTAAATATTTAGGGGTCTATATTAGCTCATCGAACAAGAAACTTTATAAGAATAATTATGACTTGCTATGGCAAAAAGTTCAGAATGATATGAGTGGCTGGAAGAAATTGCAGTTATCCCTATTGGGAAGGATTGCGGCTATTAAATGAATGTGTTACCTAGATTTTTGTTTCTGTTCCAGATGATACCTATAATTAAAAAGGATAAAAATTTGGAAGATTGGCAGAGTGGGATTAATAAATTTATATGGCAGGGTAAAAAGGCGAGGGTTAAAATGAAAATAATACAGGACTCACGGGAAAGAGGTGGTTTAAGAATGCCTAACTTTAAACTATATTATGAAGCAGTAACCCTTTCAGTAATAAGTGACTGGTTTAACTTAACAGAGGAAAGAATTTTGAATATAGAAGGTTATGACTTGTTATATGGATGGCATGCGTACTTATTTTATGAAAAAAAAGTGGATAGGGCTTTTAAGAATCATGTGTTGAGAAGTGCTCTTTTGCGGATCTGGAAAAAATATTCCTATAAATTAGATTACAAGATTCCTATATGGGCGAGCCCTAGACATGCAATAGAGAATATAAATATAGAACAGAAACAGGAAATGATTACTTATAAAGAACTTTTGTATGCTGAAGGAGGTAGATTGCAATTAAAATCATTACAGGTATTAAATGAAGAAGGGAGGAATTATACTTGGTTTCAATATGGGCAAATAAGTGCTAGATGGAAAGAAGATCAAAAAATTGGTATAATACAAAGGGAGGAAAATTTAATAAAGCAAATTAGAAATCAGACCCAGGAGCATATAAAGAGATTGTATAATGTGTTGCTTGAAATAGATTCGGAAAAGGATTTGGTAAAGGATTGTATGATAAAATGGGCACAGAATATTCAGGAACCAATAATGTTGGAAACATGGGAGAAAATCTGGGTTAGAAATGTTAAGTTTACACAAGCACAGAATTTAAGGAAAATTTTTATAAGATGTTTTATAGATGGCACTTAGATCCCAAAAAATTATCATGTATGTATCCTAATATCCAAGCGAAATGTTGGAGATGTGATTGTGATGATGCTACATATTTTCATATTTGGTGGACTTGCAAGAAAATTAAGGTCTTTTGGATAAGAATTTGGTGGATTATTCAAAATGTACTGAAGAAGAAGATAAAGTTCCTGCCACAATTTTTCCTTCTGGGAATTATAACGGATTGTACAGGGATTGAGACTAAATTGATTTTGAACTTAATAACAGCAGCAAGACTATTGATTGGACAATACTGGAAGAAAGAAGAGATACCTACAATAGAAGAATGGATATTGAAAGTTATTAATTTGGCTGAGATGGCTAAAATCTCAGCGTTTTAAAAGACAATACGAGGAAAGATATTTAATTGAATGGAAAAATGGATTGATTATCTACAAAACAGATATCAGATTAAGAAATATCAGATTGCCTTTGAATAATTAGAAAGTTATTTTATGTAATGGGAGGGGTTGGGAGGCGAAAAGCTTTGGATGTGGTTATTTGGATTGGAAGGAAAATTTTATTCTATGTTTGGTTTATGTATAACTTTACCTTGTGATTGACCGGGAAGCCGGGGGTGGGGAGGAGGGGTGTTTTGTTTTTGTTTTTTTGGGAGGGAGGGGGAAAAAAGGGGGGAAAATATTTTTGTTTTTTTAAAACTCTTTCAATAAAAAAAAAAATTTAAAATACAATATTCATTAAAAATCTGATTCAATAAGCTGAATATTTAAAATAAATAAATAAAATTATAAAATAAATTAACCCCTTAAAAACCCCACTAACAAACCCTCAATTAAAATTTATCATTAGGCCAGCCCTGCTTAGTGAAAGAAGAAAGTTTTCAGCTCGTGCTTAAAGGTCCGAAGATCAGTGAGAAGACGTAGCCTCACAGGTAGTTCATTCCACAGGGCTGGAGCCCCCACAGAGAATGCTCTTCCCCTGGGGGCCGCCAGCCGACATTTTTTGGCCAACGGCACCCCAAGGAGGCCCTCCCTGTGAGAGCGCACCGGTCGATGGGAGGTTAATGGCGGCAGCAGGCAGTCCCGTAAATATCCCGGTCCCATGCCATGGAGCGCTTTAAAGGTGATGACCAAAACCTTGAATCGCACCCGGAAGACTACCGGCAACCAATGCAGCCTGCTCAGGAGAGGTGTTACATGGGAGCTACGAGACGCTTCCTCAATCCCCTGCGCGGCTGCATTCTGTACCAGTTGGAGCGTCCTGGTGCTCTTCAAGGGGAGCGCCATGTAGAGAGCATTGCAGTAATTCAGACGGGAAGTAACGAGGGCATGAGTGACTGTGCATAAAGAGTCCCGATCCAGGAAAGGGCGCAACTGGCGAATCAGGCGAACCTGATAAAAAGCTCCCCTGGCGATGGCCGTCAAATGATCTTCTAAAGATAGCCATGCATCCAGGAGAACGCCTAAGTTGCGCACCGATTCCCTGGGGGCCAATGATTCGCCCCCCACAGTCAGCGATGGAATTAGCTGACTGTGCCAGGACGCTGGTATCCACAGCCACTCCGTCTTGGATGGGTTAATCAGATATTAATTTTCCTTCTGGGCCTATCAATGATTTGTCTAGTTGATTTGATTCCATATCAATTTCAAATTCTTCCATGTCTTCCTTATATCTGGATTGCAATTGTAAATATGGCCACCAATCTAAGTATAGATATTCCCTGTTCCTTTAATATCTGAATATTTTTGAGTTTTCCCTGTTTGTCTAATATTTCCAAATATCTTGGCATCTTACTTATGTCTAGTGTGTTGGGGTGGATCATCGCTTCCATAGTGGATAACCAGCCAGGAATTTTCATGTAGTGTTTTTTCCTTATGTCTTGCCAATTCTGTACCACTGCGTCTCTTATTCTATGTCTGTGAAAATATGAATGTGTCTTACTTCCTGTCAGGCCTGGAAACCATACTAGACTTTAGGGTTCCAGACGCTGCCACATTTTTCCCCTGAGGGGAAGAAGGGGGGCTGAGGGGTATGTTAACATTCTTCAAGCGGTCAAGGTCGGATGGTGTTCACATCTGCAGGAAGAGTGGCAAGAAGATATTCGAATGAACTGGGAGAACGTGGGACCATGTGACCATCAAAGGACCACCAAAGGGACCATCATTGCCCTATACATTGTAAGCCGCCCTGAGTCTTCGGAGAAGGGCGGGATATAAATGTAAACAAAAAAAGGGGGGGGGTAAGGGGGGTGGGACTCTTGGGGTCTGTATAACTGGGAAAAGAATC